>NW_026901206.1:0-313787 GCF_033783945.1 Neopsephotus bourkii
CAATATCCGATCCCCCTGTAAAACAATACAGTTAAAATTAAAGCAGAATTAATATTCATAGGAGCAAACCCAGCTATATTTCTTAAAGCTTCTCCTGTTTTCTTACCCATGCAATAGCTCATAGCAAATTCTGCTGAATTTGAATAAACAATGATCTAAATTCATACACTCTTGAAAACAGAGTTTGGAGTATGCACATTTTAGATAATGATTGCTAATCATTCCTAATAATTAAAAATGAGCACAGACAAACCAATGCAAGTTCTGATACATCGTTATTTAAGGTAGAGGGCTTGAGGACAACTTGAATGAAAGCACTTCCCACCTGCTCCAAGTAACAACACTGGACCAAATTCTAAGAAGTATTGCTCTGGAATATGTAGTGAGTTCCTATCCTGATAGATCAGATTTTGCAAGGACTTTGAAACATCTTAATACTTACATGAATCCTTTAGCCCTAGTAAAGACTAGCACCTGCACTACCAAGTGTTCCTATTGGGTAGGCAAATGCTCTCTGTTTTGCAGAAAGGGAAACCAGGATGAGGGACTTGAGCTGAACAGAGCTATACTCAAGAAAAGGTGGATAAATTAAATGTCAGCTGAAGGCAGCTCTTTTGAATTCCACTGCCATAAGCACCAGTCGCTTCCTTCCAGTGTTAAACTGAAAGCAGTTCCGAGATATCTGTAATGGAGCTTTCAGGTACAATACAGCTATAGGGAACAGATGCCTTATTTTCACACAAGAGAGTTATGTTCATCCGGAGCTCTTGACAATACAATAGCTCACATTTCACAACTTGCAGTTCAATGGAGCAGAAGCCTTAAACTTGCAATTCAACTGTGTTATGACAAATAAAATCAGGCTCCCAGTTTAGGTTGCTGTGAGTAGAAGTTTGATGTGCATGTCTGCCCACAGCAGAAGTACAGCAAAACCTTTTCAGGTATACTAGTCTGTACAGGTTCCTAATATGTTGCTTTATATCTCTGCATCCTGTACAGAAAGACTCCAAGGATGTTTTGGGGCAAATTTTCAATCATCTTGTTACAGTAACAAGATTAAGTCTCATGAACAGTAAAGTTTTTCCTAGCTGTTATTATCTAATCACAGAGATTACATTCAAATAACACAGAATTTTATTGGTTAGCTTTGTATGGAAGCTCTCAGACAGAAACTTTGTTATCATCATATCAATAAGCCTTTTCACCAATAAAATCCATTAAGCTGCAACAGTTCATTCAATTATCCAAGAGATGAATCCACATTGCAAAAATGGAAACACTTTGACACCTGTACAGTCACATATAAGGCAGAAGACTCTGTCTGGAGCAGAAGACAGTCAAACACCAAAAGGTTGAGTTTGTCACAGCCCATGACAAACAAAGCATTAGAAATGAAGCTATTTCTTGATATCATCAGCTCATGTCAATCCAGTAAACCAGGATTTTAGGGATGATCATCATCTGAAAGAATGGTTGATTACCACCATGCCTTTGCTCTATCAGCAGCTAATAATGAACCACACTTGGAGGTTCACCTTCTCCAACTGCTCTTACAACGCACAAGAAAGTGTCATACAAAACATCCACTCAGCTGGTTTCAAATTGCTTGTTTGTTAAGTTAATAAACTGAAACTGGAAGCTAACTCTGCCAGTCTGCAGGAAGCATTTCCTTCAGAGTTTCTACCTAATTTGTTTACAGCAAGGTTAATCACCCGGGCAGGAGGTAGGACACGCTCACATTCAAGAGTTTTCCTTACTGTCTGGCCAGGAGAGGGCTCCATCTAGCCATGCCCAAAGGAGTTCTGCTTTCCCAGTTAGAAAGGTACAGCCAACAGCCCTCTAAGAAGAAGCTTAACAACAGACTTATTAGCTGTTGGGTTTCTGAATTTCAAGGACTCCTCAGGTGAGATCTCTATTTAATAGACTACCAGGAAGAGAGAGGACATATCTAAAGGTGTTTGCCCTGAGATAACTATTTACTGTGACGCTTAATCATCATGGAGTGCTGCAATACAGTCACCTGGAAATCATAGAAACATAGAAGAGCTAAGGTTGGGAAGGACCTTAAGATCATCTAGTTCCAACCCTCCTGCCATGGGCAGGGACACCTCAACACTAAACCATGTCATTAAATAGTATTCCACTGGCAGGAAAACATGACCAAAAGTCAACACAGTGAATTTAAAGTAAATGGAACTCATTAACTACTGATTTACAATTCACATAAATGGGTATGAATGTATTTGAGTATGAGTATGTATAGGTAAATGTATGTGCACTGAAGCATATGAGGATTCATCTCAATTTTGCTGTTAGCACTGTAAAAAGTATATCAACATGATACATTTGCATAGATTTTTCATAGCGTAAGTTTTTACTTAATAATGCTATCATTTTTCTTCTGCAAAACATTATTTTACATAGCTCTTTAGGAAATAAAATGCTGAGAAGGCAGAAGCTGCATTTTGTTGTTGGTCAAAACCAATTTTGTGGGCCAAGGGACAAAGCTTTTTCCCAGCTTTGACCTCTACCTAAAATAAGTTGCAACAATAAAGAAGAAATACCTCACAACTGGAGTGCTCTTACTCTTGAACTAGAATTCTTGTGGCCATAATCTTCCATGGAGATTATGAAGAATCTGATAGGGTAAGAGCAGCCACAGTTTATCGCCAACATGTTTTGCGGTAAAGATTTGATCCAAAGTCACTTAAAATGTATGAGAAATCAAAGAGGTTTTCCATCTATCTTCATCACAGGGTACTGTAATCCTGCTGCTACCCCCTTCTTACATCTGCAAAGCAACTTATTATTTGGGATTGTCAACATTTGGGAAGGCATGGGTTGTTCTATGGCCTAAATGTATTCCTTACTGAGGTGAAAAGCCCTGGTTTAGTAAAGAATGGCATTAGAAAAGATTTTGGGGGTGCACTAGGACAGATAATAGGCCTCATGTAAGGGTTATGGCTTTTATAAATAAATAAATGCATATATTTATTCACATAAACCAAGTTTATTGGAGGTAAACAATTCTTTTTTGTTCCCACTCTCTTTTCCATTCTTTCTACTGCTGACTCAAAAGGGAAAGATGCAATTATTTGTGCAAAATTGTCTGGTTCTGCTTGCATTGTTGCTTCAAAAGTATAAGCAGAGAATAGAAAGTGCTATTGGCATGGACTTCCATACCAGCACAAATTTCCGAGTTATTGAGAAATTGGTCCTTCAAAGCATGAAATGTCATTGTTATTTATCAGCAGTACAAACTATCCTGGGTATGGGAACAGGCTAAAATCCAAACTCTGTTTTAATTGCAGAAAAATTAGTAGCTGTCCATCATCCCCATTGTGGCAAACCTGGCCAACAGGCTTAGTCCAGAAACATCATTAGTCCCATGCCCAGGAAATACAGAGGTTCAGCCCTGAAGCCTGAAATGAATTAACTCTGAGGACTGTAAAAAAGGACAGAAAAAGGCTGGCTCATGCAGACCCATAAAAGCAGCATGCCTGGGACAAGCTAACATTGCACTGTCTGTGAGGGAAAACTCAGGTGGGCCATATGAGTTACTTGATGCCACCCAGTGGAAAAGGGAGAGCTGCTTCAGAATACAAACCGCAGCTATAAAACACCCCTTACATGCTGTCCTGTACAGAAATCAAGCAAAACACAGCATGCTGACTTAGGCTTAAATCTGGCTGTGTGGTTCACCCCAGATAGCTCCAGTTACGGACATGAAGTCCTGAGGAGGCAAAAAGCACTTCCAAATGCCAAAAAGGGACACAAAACCTGTGGGAAAGCACACAGTTTTCATGGGATGCTCAGCACACGCCTCTTGCTTGGCATGACAGCAATTTCTTTCTGTAGAGGTCTTTCTGCCTGGTAAGTAATATCACATAGCAATATCACTTATTGAGAGCAGATCAGCTGGGCTGCTACAACCATCAGGTGAAGCATTAGAATATATTCTTTAAGTGAGACTTGAAAACTTCTGTGATCTGCTGAATGGCACTGATTGCAGGGTCAGTTTATCATCATTATGCTGCACTGTGAAACAGACTGCTAATGTGCTATTTATATTTTGGACTGCTATTAAATTCAGTCAAGTTTTGGACAGCTCACCAAATTCAGATTTCAAACCTGTTAGATTTAATCACTTCAAAATATTTGACTATACCTTCTCAGCTGTATTTCAGTTAAAGGATTTATCTGCATGTATGAACAGTATAGCTTCATGTTATACATACATATATACACATACACTTCAGGGCTAACTTTAGTACCCAATAAAGCCTTTCATTATACTCCAAAAAAATAACACTTTTCATCAAATAAAGATCTGTTTTCCCTTTCAAAGAATACTGATAATACTGACTGGATTTCCTGCTGTCATATTAAAGTCAGTGGTTTCTCTTTAAAACAAGAAAAGGGACATTTGACTATGTCCCGCTTTTCATAAAACAGTGCAGGCTGTAGTACAGTTTATTTCCCTTATTTGTAAAAAGCTACAAGAACAAGCTTTCTCCAATCACAAAAAAAAAATTACTTATTTCCCACAAATGTAAAAATCAATCCCTCTAAATATGAGAAAAATCAAACTATTTCATAAGACAGAGAAACAGTAAGTTTGCTTTTTGGAATACTGTTCCTATATTTTCTTGAACTAGAAGGCCTCTTCATCTTTTCACTCCCTGCAAGCCCCTTGAGTTATCAGTCTTATGTTTGCTTTAAGGCTTCTCTTGCTGGTGGAAGTTGCAGGTGAAATTTCCTTAGGTTCCAGACAGATTTTGAGCACAAAAAGGGATGTTTTGGTATTCCAGTTTCTGGGAACAGAGTACTTGGTCCAGTGCAAATGAGAGGAAACCTGCAGAAAACTTCTGGAGAACTCTACAAGAGTTTCTAACATGACAACCTGCACTGCAGCCATTAGCACCATTACATTCCTGAATCCCAAGTTCTTCTGTAAGCTCCTTTTTGGTACAGCTATTCAGAAACACTCTCCCCTTCACCTCCTAAAAGTTCTCAGAGCTTCTCTTCAGCTGAAGTGTACTGGGGTTAACTGGGGTTAAAAGAGCAAATAGGTTATCACAACTGTGACAGTTGTACATAGGGCTTGCAAACTTGTTTTTTCCTCTGGGATGACAGTTCCCAGGAAAAAACATTTACCAGAATACATGTAAGCTTTCAAATATTTAGGGATTTTTGGATTTTGGGGGGAACTTTGAGCCAAAACTGCCACATAATCATGAAATATCCCATGAGGATCAATATGCTACAAGAATTGCCAATTTTATTTTTGTTGCTAAGACAGTTCACTTGCTATAATTGCAAATTGGAATATTAGTACTGCACACCATTCTGCTTTAGGTTTGACTAATCAGTATAAGAAGACAATTTTCACTTGATTATTGAAGAAATATGCCTTTCTGTCTGGGAAGAATCTGAAAAGGAAATAAATCAATGCCAGTGTGAGTTTTTTCTCTAGCTGCATCGCCATCTAGGAGCTAAGCAGACTAAAGCATCATTCTGTTTGCTGCATGGCTCATTGTGACAAACCAAAACCAAGAACACAACTCTTTAGAGCCACAGCTTCAGATGCAATACCCATATTCTATCATGACAACCTCCCCTACAGCATTACATGGCTTAACTCTACATGCTTGTTTCCATCTCTATGGCATTCAGCTTCCCTAAACTTCAAAGAAAGAGTTCTAGATGGAGTTTACCACAAAAATATCATAGAATCATCATGGAATCATAGAATGTTTGGCTTGGAAAGGACATTAAGATCATGCAGTTCCAACCCCACTGCCATCGGCAGGGACTCCTCACACTAGACCTTAGTGTCCATGTCCAAGTTATGTGTCTAGACCAAGTTATGGCTTGCCTAAGAGAAAAACAAGGAAACACAAAAAATCATAAACATAATTTACTACTTTGTTAGTGTGCAAAAGATTTGGCATACTTCCTCAAGAGTAAGAAGGATGCCTAGCTCTTAAATTTAATCTGCTCTATTGGGAACTCGCAACATCAGTTTTTCTCAAACACCTCAGTATTTATGCGCATTGATGCATTGTGGAAGCTGACAGTCAAAGCACAGTCAATGAATACCCATTTTTCGTAACTTTTATTTAACTAGACAATTATTACTGGAATGACAAGAAAACAAATAAACCTTTTGGAAAATCCTAAGTCATCTGCCATGAAACGATTATGTTAGTCCACACACTTATAATATTGTCAACTTCATCTCTGATGGAATACAGTCCAGTGGCAATGTTAACCTCCCAGTTATGATGGAGATAGATAGTCAGCTAACCCTGTTCTCTTCAGTATCAACTCTGCAAATACAGATCTCATTCCCCCACCGGAAACTTCAAATCAATAACATATTACAGTACAAATATACATCTTGTGCGTGTCACTCTAACAGAAAATAGAAAACATGAATGATATTTTGACATCATGCATTTACAGTGGAACTTTGATTAAAATAAATAAATTATATATAAGTAACCATAAAAGGCTATAGAACAGTGTAATTCAAGAGTATTCTGTAGAAAGAGACAGTATTTCCTAATAAAGTTAAAAAAAAAAAACCCAACAACCCAGACATGATGTAGGAACAAATTATGATATCAAGTGGTCTACAAATAGAAAATTCTGTGGAAATGTATAATGAGAGTAATGATCAATGTACTCAGTGTTCTAGTTAAAGTGGGCCATTTCACATAATGCTTTACAGTAAATATAGCCTTTATACACTATTATTTTTATTCCCTGACATACATGCACCCCTCAGGAGTGAAACTCTAAACCACCCAGACTCTTGACTTGGAAACAGCATAAATTTTTTATCTTGTGCTAGTGTGAATCTTAACAGAATCACAAATCCCTGACTAAAAAAATAAGAAAAAATACAAAGAATAATGGGAAAGGAAGGAAGAAATCAGTGAGATGCATTCAAAATACAAAAACATGATAATAAAAACCCTATGTAAAAGTCCAAGCACATTTAATTTGCCACTTTACAGCCCAGTTCTGTAATCTGTCAGACCCTTTGGCAACTCCTCATGTCACCTTTCACTTAAACAGGTTGTATAACGTCAACACTAACTTCGTTTCCCTTCATTTTACCCAGGTCGTTTATGACTATGCCAAACAGTTCAGACCCTTCAGAGATCTCTGTGAGACTTCACCAGCAACAAGACCAGCCACATTCCTGCCATCAAGGCAAACTTCAGGCAGGCCCCCAAATCACAAAGAGGAGCTACACAGCATGAGACCCTTACCTTGGTGCACTTGGACTCGCACAATAGCTACAGGTGAGGAGCCAACACCATGAGGCTGTCTACTAGGAGCACTTCCTCCAGCAGAATAGCTCACTAACAGCAGCCCAGCACTGCTGCCTTTCTCAGCTACTTCTGCCTTGCACAGTGTTCAGAGGTGGGAGAGTGAAATCTCATGAGATGATGGTGCTGCATCAGGAGATGCATGAAATCAGACTGCAGAAAGCAGGTCTCAGACTCGAAGCATAATGCTCTGAATTTCTAATCCTCACCTCAACAGATCAATGACTTGGATTAATACACACAACATACTTAACCCTATTCTGAGAAGTGATCTAACACCTCTAAATACCTTTCCATGAAACAAGTTGATGCAGAGAACTGACCCAAGCATTTTCAACTCAGTTTGTCACAGTTATTTGCAACCAATCCCACCTGCGTTAACAGAACCATGGAAGCTGGACACATTATCTATGGGTTATGCTAAACCTTCTTAGATTACAAAACACACATGGTCAAGCATGTACATAAAAAACAAAAGAAAGAAAACACAGAAGCAGGATGCAACAGAAACAGACATCTCAATGGCAGAAACAGGGCGCTGGAAGAGCACTTTGAAACTAAGAGATGTACATAAAACCAATGTCACATAACTTCACAGGGCAAGGTATTTTAAGCAACTCCAGCTGGAAAAAAATATATTCGGCAGACTGAAATACTTTATTAACCCTTGCACTCAACTTGTAAGAACAAAAAACCCTCCTAAAAATCAAGTACACCAGCTTTTAACAGTACAATAAAAAAGATTATGCAGAAACAGGCTTCTCCTCTCTCCATCCTGCCATATCTTCTAAGGTGCCCTGACACAGGAATGATGAAGGGTAAATGGGAGATGCATCTGCCCCAAAATAATACAGCAAAGCAGAACATAACTGCAAAATATTATAAAGAGTTACAAGGAAATCTTACCTGCAACATAGTCACCAAATCCAATGGTAGTTAAAGTGATAACCACAAAGTAAATCGCATCTAATGTGCTCCAGCCTTCTATGTGCTTGAATATAACTGCAGGAAGAGCAACAAACAGCACACAGCCAAACAGTATGAATATTATTGTTGAAATTATGCGAATCTTTGTCTGACTCACATTCCATTTCTGGAAACGGAAGGGGAAAAGAGAAGAAACCCATCGTTAGTAAAACTGAACTACAGTACATCAGCACCAATCAATCACCTACAATGAGCACTGGCTGCTCAAGAGCACAGCGCATTATAGCTCTCAAACAAATAAGGAAATCAAGTAGGGATTTATTTTGACAGGGTTTTCAAAGCAAACATGACTATCTGAGGAATCAATTGCATTGGGAAATACAGATCAGGGCTGGACACTTTACTGTGGCCACATTTGTGATCTGGCCAAGTTGTGTGTGGCATTCACTAATGTTAGCAGCAGATCATGCTGAAGTTTTGAGAGGAGGACAGATATTTGAGTGAGCTCCAAGTAGTGCTTGCACCTGCAATATCTCTACCTTTGGGCATCCGCAAATAACAGAATAAACCCAGTAATTTTTAACTGCACAGTTCTCTTTAATCTAGTAATTGGCTAAATAGAACCACAGAAAATAGAGTGGTAAGGGATGTGATGAGATCACCTTTTCCAAACTTGCCCCAAGACAAAATCAAACCCACCTAAGCCACTCTAGACACACTAGTGGCCAGGCAATGTGATCGTGCTCAACTGTTTTCTTAATATTTTCACTGCATCTCATCTCCTTCATTTTAAGCCTACTATTTATGGTCTTACCCAAGGCAAACAGAGCAATTGCTACTTTATTCTTTCCAGCAAACTTGTACAGGTGTTTTCTTTCAATCATATGTTCTATAGCCCAAATGCATGCTTTTATTTCAGTCTTTCTTCACCCATTTATTCTTGTTGCTTTTTGTTGACTCCAGCAAAATAATCCATGTTTCATTGTGTTGTACTCAAAGCTAGATATAACCCCATTCCCTTTGCCTATTTATTTACATTCATATTTATACTTCTAGCTATGAAGCATCATCATTTCACGGCAGTACAACATTAACCCATGTTAGCATATGAGCCCCCAGTCCTCAGAACATTTCACAGAACCTCAGAATCGTTAGTGTTGGAAGGGACCTCTGGAGATCATCCAGTCCAACCCCCTGGCAAGGCAGGGCCACCTAGAGCAGGTCATTTCCACTGTTTGCTGAAATGCAATTGCATGTTTTGTTATCCCTTCACCTGAATTTGTCCTCCTTGAATCGAATCCTGTACATTGAGACTGCTTTTTAAACTTGTCAAGATCATTTTGAATCCTGATTCTGCCTTTCAACTTTTAGTTCTGTCCCCACCTATGGATTACCTGGAGATTTAATACGCCAAACCTTTATCTGTTGTGTAAACTATTAATGTCTTCTCTTTTAAACTGTACAAAAGCTAGAACAGACCACTGCAGAATCCCATTTGACAGCCCCTGCCAATGTGACATTTTTCCCAAAGGGTTTTCCATCCATCCAAAGCATGTTGATTCAATTTAAAAGAAGCAAAGGAACATGCAACACTGGAAGCTTCCACAAAAGGAGCACAAGAATGAAATCAGACTGTTCACAATACGTATTTTCTTGTATTTTAGTGTCAATGGAAACCAATTTTTACAGTCACCAAGGTCCAGCTCTTGTAACCCAAATCACAGTAGTAGTTTGGGTTATGGCAACATGAAATTCCCTGCTCTGCCCCATTAGCATCTCCTATTAGTTCTTTTGGGGAGCTAGTAAAGAGAATAAGGGAGAGTTCCTGACTGCAACATATAGATCAGTGTTCTCATTCAGATATTGCCAACAAGTGTGCAAGATGCTACTTTTTATCTTGAGGCATTCTTGTTGTAGGAATACATCCACTATGAAAACAAGAAAAACAATTATCCCTATGAGAAGCAGGCAAAGAGACACAAATTGGTCTCTTTGGTAGTTTTCAGCAAAAGAATAAAATCTAGTTATAAAAACCAGAAAGGACAAAAATAAAATGTTCTTATGGAATGTTCTTGCTTTTTTTTTTTTTTAGACAAACCTCAATGGAAATGGGTACTATTCACCAGTACCATGTCTGGACTTGAACTGATGTTTCAAAGTCAAAAATACCTCCCTTTTCTTAAAAACCTTTCAAGCTTTTATTTACCTATTGCATGAATCTACCCAGCACAGCCTCAGTTTGCTTTGCTTCAAAAATAAAGCCATGGCAGACATTTTATATATAGTAAAGGTGTCCTGCATGCAAGATTAAGGCTTGGTGCAAAAATCCAACCCTTCTAACACTTGCAATGCTGATGCAAACCACTACAAAGCTAGGCTGCTTCTTGAGTATTCACTGGGTATGACATGTTCTACATATCAAAAGACAAATAGTATTTCATATGCCTTTTGAGCATTAGGTAACAGTTAAACCTAAAACATTTTATTGAAGGTAATAAAACACCCGAATAACTAATTTTATTCAGTTTCATTATGCCATTTATTCTATGCTTCAAAAATATCAGTAAATACATTTTTAATAACTGCATTAGTAAAATACAACCTTAATAAACTTTTCTGTGTGTGAAACAGACTGAGGAAATGAAGTTCCTCTGCTAGAATTCAAGGCATTTAAGATGGCTAGGGACAGGCTATGGCTGAGATTTATCAATACCTGCACAAGCTTCTGGTCTGTTTGACGGGTCTCTGCCTCTACTGAAGCTGGGCCATTTTGCATTAATAATTAAAGATTAGCATGAACCTCCAGGCTGTGTGAAGCAATTTAGTAGCAGAGGCTGAAAACACCTGAAACTGTAGAGTGTCTTACAGCCTAGTGAGGAGACCACACGGAGAGGCACCAACACGCTCTGTTCCACTTTGGCTGTCCTGCTTCTGTGAATGCCCAAAGCTTTAGTCACCTACAACTTGTAAATCTCAAAACATAGGTGCCTGCTTTCCTTCAGTGTGATGGCATCTGAGATTTTAAGAATTGTGATTTTAGACTCAAACACCAAATGTCTTCTGTGAATTAAAGAAACCGTTTCCACATTACCCCTGCAGTTCCTGTATTCCATCTCCCCAAGTCATCAATTTCCTATTGACTTACATGAAAACCTTTAAAGGCAAGTACTACAGCAAACTTAGGAGTACTACAAGAGCAAACCAAAGTATTTTGGATCTTCTTCCTCTTCCCAACCACACTTCTTGTAGCAAATGTTTGGCTTCACCCAGCTCTCAGAGATGCTCAGTAGCACGTTCAGACTTTGCAAAGTTCTTCCTACCTTTTGCTATGCATCTGGTCACAATGAGCAGCTATACCCTGGTTATCATACTTTTAATTTCATTTGTTAACTTCAGAACAACAAGCAGCATGAAGAACAAACGAGGCAGGCAGCATACTCACAACAAAGGTGTCTTCTACTTTGGCAATTCCTTTTCCAAAGATTGTCCCTAGTTGATCTCCAACACCAGCCAACAGAAACCCAAACAGAGGAATTCCCAGTAAGGCATAGATGATACAGAATATCTTTCCACCTTGTGTGCATGGGGAGATGTTTCCAAAGCCTAAATTACAAACAACTTGAGATGTTTAAGAAGTTACATATATTACATTACACATTTTAAATGCTCTGTAGTGTTAAAAAATAGGTCCTATTAGGTTAACCATATGGCACAGCAAACATTGTGAAAAATGAAATGAAATTGTAGGTCATAGAGTCCTCTCTGAGCTAAAATTAAACTGCTGCACAACTCACCAACTTATATGTTGTGTACTGTGGAGAACTCCGGGAGTTTTGTTTAATAAATGACAGGTTTTCTCATCTACTACATGTAGTTAATACCAATTGGTTAAGCTATGCCTTAGCCCCTGCTACCTGGAGATGTCTAATACTGGGCTTGTAATGGGAAGGCTTCAGCACTGGTAAGCAAGATACACTTTTCCTTCAGAAGTGCTCTATTTCAAAGAGAAGCAGCCTGAAAAAAACAAAGCCCTCAAAACAGGGATTTCTAGGCTAAGCAGGACTGCTCAGAGTCTTCATTTTTAAAGGCTTTGCTTCTTTCAGTGTCCCAAACAAAGCTTAGAGAAACACTTTACAGCCCTGTCCATTTGAAAGCATAAAAATCATTTTGTGTTCACTGGCTTAATATGCTTCTGATACCTCAATTGCTGCTGGTCCATTTAAGATGGAGAAACTGAAATACAAAGAGCACAGGCCCCAGCATCTGTGATACCCATCTCCCAGGATGGGTATAGTGATGATTTCACCAAGGTCACATAGGCAAAACCCCACAAATTTCACTACTCCATTTTAATTGCAAAGGTTTCCTCCTGCAAAGGATCACTCGTGCTTTGAGGGAGCAGTAGCAGTAACACACCAGCGGTTTTGACACTGTTTCACTGTTCTGCAGTCAAATGGAGAATTTGTCAGAAAAAGGTCTCTTTGCCATGGAGAAATTAAACAAAAGCTTTTGGGGTAGAACAACTGCAAACGAAAAGCAAAATATTTCAGCAACTAATGGAGAAATTTGGTTTAGTGGCTTAAATTTTGCATGAGGTGCTTCTCATTTACACAAAAATCATTCAACGAAAACCAAGTTTTCCTGTGAAAAAGCCAATGGACAAATTCTGTCATCTCTATTGAGAGCTTGCAATGTCATTTTCTTTTCAAAATACCTTAGTACTTTTGCACAATGTGACTGTAAGCTTCTACAATATAAAGCACATTTAATGAAGATCTTAGGTATTAAGTATTTGTATTAAACTGTTTTGAACATGTTGGTTTAACATTGATTTTCTTTCTGAAACTTGTAATCTCAATTCTTGGTTCTGCTATCCTGTAGGTAAACTACATCAAAGCCTTGTTTTCAAAACTCCTTCCTTTCAGTACAGAGGAGACAGAACCTGCTCCTCACTCAATTGCATTAAAATAAAAATGAATTACATTGAGAATATATTTTACTCCTATATCTATTGCCTCAACATCAGTTGACCAGATAACAGTTGTTTAAAGAATAAATGCAATGTTGATAGTGTTCAGTCAGATTACCAAAATTTAAAAACATCAGTATTAATCTTTCCCAAATAATGACTAAAGAACACTGACAAATTAAACAAAAAGCACAAAATTAGAGGAAATATCATCAGTTAACGGGTTGTGGAGTCCTCCAAATTTAAGTTTCCCCTGCCTTAATACAACAAAAAGAAAGCTTGACTCTGGCAACTGGAAAAATGTCACAGTGTCTTTAGCCCAACCTAGCACCCTTCTCTAACCCAGGCCTGAAATTACTGACCATTATAATTCAGGGATTTCAGCTCCACTGAGTTTTCTCTGTCCCTTTATGCACCAAGCAGAAAAGACCCTTGAGTTTTCAAATAAAATTAGCTTATCACCAACTAAAAAGGGACAAACAGATACAAGCTCCTCTGTTTACATAAACATGCCTGTTTATGCATCAGCAGGAGCTTAAATAGTTCCAGGGTGTAATTCCTGAGGGGTCCTAACACAATCCAGAAGCAGGGGTATGGATACACCAGGTTTATAAAACTCATACTAGGGGATTTGGGAATTGCTCTCCCCCCTCTTTTCTTTTTGTTAGGAACTGTATTCACCTCGAAGTAGTGCCTCTTAATGGTGACAAAACACATGAAGCCCACGCCAAGCAGGCAGTTTTGCCCGGTTAGCTTCATAAAGCAAATTGGCATTCTCCATGCATCCCACAGCTATTACAGAGACAACTGCTGCTGCAGCATACTTCTCATCTGCTGCTGATTGCTATGAGGACATGAAGTTCATGTTCAGCTCTATATATTCTCCTCCCTAAATCAGTCGCATCTTAGATTGGGAAAAGGATGGTACCTTACTTCTACACTCACAAATTCCTGCTTTCCAGCCTGAAAAATGAAGAATTCTCTTCCATAAGCAACAAAGGTTTTGTATTATTAATTGCACTTAACAAAAAGATCTCACACATCACTGGATAAAATAATCCTTCTCCAGCAGGTAGTAGCTTCTCTCTGTCCAGATGCTCACTGCACATAATAAACCAAGGCACTCTCATAACAGGACACGTACTTAAGTGAACTGATCTACCAAGGGCTTTCCATCACACATTAGTCATACTTCCTACAGTGTCATGGTTTAGAACAGCCTGCTGCTGTACACCACAGCCTACTTCCCAAGTTACACAGGTTGTCCTAATCTTGGTTTCTCCAGTGAAAAACCAGGAAAACCTAATCTTGGTTTCTCCAGTGAAAAGTTCATCCATCATGTATGCAATGGTAGAGGAAACATTTATATTTCATATGGTTGATATAATTGCTGAGGGTTTTATCTCAGAACAGTATTACTGCTTTCCTTTTTAAAAAATAGGGGGGGAAAATAGAGGAATTCTGATTTTAACCCAAAGAAAACTCTGTTTCAGGCACTGCATTTGGAGAGTAGCACATGGCCACAGGAATGCCACCACCTACCCCTACAAACCACACAGCTCCTTTCCACCTGCAGGGCAGGTGTATTCCTGGCACCACTGCAGCAGCTCAGTGGCATGGCATGTTCACATCAGAGTTCCCACTTCTGCTCCAGAGGATAGCATAAAGTCTGGCTATGACAGCCTTGCTCACTGAGAAGCCCTGGAGGCATCAGCTCCATCACACTATGCTCTCTGTTGCACTTCCCTCCCTCTGAGCTGCTTGCCTAGAGGGGATGGTGCACACTAATCATACAAGCAGCCTCAGTACCTCCAGTACTCTTCACATGTTCTAGTCCCATGCAGTTTTTCTCTTCCTCTACTTCTGCTAAGTGGATAGAACCAGTTGGTTCTTCATTACAACCAATACACCTGGTTCTGAACATGGACATGAAGAAAGCACTAGATTTAAACTTGCTAAATTTTTCAGCAAGTTTCCCTCAAAGACTTTTAAACCAGTGCTATCTGCAATGAGAAGCATGAAGCATAAAAACCTAATTTGCACAATGAGATCAGTTTCACCCAAGGCCACTTTCTCCTTGTACTTCTCCAAAGTGCCTTCCTCACTTCACCTTCATTACCAGGAGCATGATTTACCTCCTAGTGCCACCAAATCCCTTTCATGTCATGCTAAATGCTTAGCACATCTTTACTGCCCAAAGGACTTTGTGCATTCAAAATGCATTGTCTCTGACAGCAGCTGTGAACAAGAAATAAGTTTTGGAAGGAATCTGCAGTAACCCCTGAGTGAATTAAGAATAAAAGGCAGATTTTAGGCAGGTTGTAACTAATTGTGCCATTCAATAAAATAACATATTGCATGGTTTCGTGTCCAGAACCCTTAGAGCCTTCGAGATGAAAACTGGATACAAAGAGAAGCTCAGTCCCTTTGGTCAGCAAGGGACAGAAGAAAGGGTATGCTAAATGAAAACAACCAAACAAAACCACACACACAACCCAGAAAATAACACTGTGTAGGATTATTTTGTCTTATTTTCATGTCCTCTTTTCTGACAGATTTGAGGATGAAAGTGTAACTTACTCATTTGAAGTGGATTTGCTATCAAGCAGAAATTAGTAACTTTTATAACTACATGTATAGTACTGCTTTTGAGCAAAACAACATATGTTTGAAGTCTGGGGGGGAGGGTGCCCATGACAAACAATAGGTTTTATTGCAAATGTGGAAAAGTTTGAAATGCTAGAATTTGTCCCGCAATTGATAAGACATTCCTGTTCAGATGAGGTTCTTTGCATTCAAACCTTCATAAAAAGGAATCTTAATAATTAAGAAAAATCTCTGTTTTAAGCAGAGAAAAAGATCCTTTTGCTTTTTAGTTAACCAGTATCTCAGTCTTTCAGAAAGGTCTTTTAGAACCACACTTTCAAAGTGGAGTTTGAAGAATAAAGACTCCAAATCAGTGTTTTTCACAGAGAATTCCTAGACAAAGCAGGGCATCTGCTGAAGCAAGCTGGCTACAATTAAGTATTTCTCATGTGAGAGATTATAGGTGCTTTTGAGAGTTCTAAGACTAAATTTTACTTGCAAAATTGACTGGAAAAGAGTGTCACCACTTATGATTCATTTATATCAAATAGCTTGAGTGGGATTGAAAGGTCTGGGGAAGGTTTGAAGCGTTTTCTTTCCAAACAGGAAAATGTAAATTCAAATACCAGTAAATGTTTTCCCATTGTTTTTGACATGCTTCAGATTACACAAGAAATCATTCATCAGACAGCAAACAACATGAAAATTATAGCAAAACTTTATCATGTTTTGAGAGATGAGAAACTACTCCTGGCTGTAGGATTGGATATGGGGTCAATTGATGAAACAGGTCAATACTGAAAGATGAATAATTCGGTGAACAAGCACACTCTTAATTACATGAAAATGGATTAGAGAAACTTGATACTAAGAAGATTGTAGAGGCTCAGAGGAAAGGCTCAGCTCCCGGCTGCTGAATCCCATGAGGCCAGAGCTGGGTGAAACAGCTCCATGCCCTTGGCTTCAGCCACCAGATGCTGTGTAACTGGTGGCAGCACTGCTGCAGATTCACACCCACCTGGACTAGGCAGCTCAATTACAGTGACTACCCTTTCAAAGTGAATGCATGTGTTTTGATACTGAATGTGAAATGGATTTTTAAGAGATCAAAATATGCTTTTTCCAGGCCTTGTGGAACTACCCAATGAAATCTTTATGAAAGGTACCTTGCTGAATTTCTAGTTGTTAAGATGGTTTTTGCCTTTGGATTGCCACTTCAGGTCACAAGGTCAGCATTTATATAAATGCCTGCCCATAAGTGCCAAGGCAAAAAATATGCACTTATTCATAGACAAATACCCTTTTAGCATAAATAATGGTCTGTATATAATCATTAGACAAAAATGCAGTATAGTCATTAGACAAAAATGTGATGCTCCAGGGCAGCCTTGGTTGCAGCGATCATGAGATGGTCAAATTTGAGATCCTCAGGACAGTAAGAAGAGCGTGCAGCAAGCTCACTGCCCTGGACTGCAAGAGAGCAGACATTGGCCTCTTCAGGAACCTGCTTAGTAAGGTTCCATGGGATATAGCCCTAGAGGGCAGGGGGGCCCAAGACTCTTGGTTGATATTCAAGGATCACCTGCTACAAGCTCAGGAGTGTTGCATCCCAACTAGAATGAAGTGCTGCAGGAGGGCCAGGAGACCTCCTTGGATGGATAAGGAGCTGCTGAGGAAACTTAGAGGGGAAAAAAGAAGCTTATAAAAGGTGGAAGCAAGGACAGGTGGCCTGGGAAGAATACAGGGATGTTGCCCAGGAAGCTAAGGCCTAGTTAGAATTAAATATGTCAAGGAGTGTGAAATATAACAGGAAGGGCTTCTACAGGTACATAGCAAATAAAAGAGACTAGGAACAATGTGGGCCCTCTCCGGAAGCTATTAGGAGAACTGGCTGCCCTGGATTTAGAGAAGGCTGAGGTTCTTAATGACTTCCTTTGAGACTCTTCACTAGGGACTGTAGTGATAGGAATAGGGGTGATGGGTTCAAACTTAAACAGGTGAAGTTTAGGTTGAATATAAGGAAGAAGTTGGTGAGGCACTGGAACAGGTTGCCCAAGGAAGTGGTAAAGTCTCCATCTCTGGCAGTGTTCAAAGCCAGGCTGGATGGAGTCTTGAGTGACATGGTGTAGTGTGAGTTGTCCATGTCCATGGTAAGAGCTAAATGATCTCAAAGTCCTTTCCAAGCCTAACTATTCTATGATTCTACTGCTGTTTATTTAATATCCTTGCTTAGCACAGCACTCCCTTTGGTATTATCTGGAATCTAACATACAGAAGTCTGATTTTCCACACCAACTCTTAATTCTGTGTCACAGCAATGTCAATATATTATTTTGAAGGTTATAATGTTCTGGCTCAAGCCTAAAAAATATTATCTTAAAAAAAACCCTCTGAATTTCTAATAATTTTCTTTTTTCCAACTATGAATAATAACAAGAAAACCTAGACTGACATTAATAAAACGTGGAATATTCAAGAATTGATGAGACAAAGGCTGATCTCTTTTCAGTGGTTTCTATTCATCCAAGTTCTGTGGGAGCAGTAGTCACAAATCAATAAACCTTCTTTTAAAAGAATAGGTTATAAATATTCATAAAAAGTAAGTTTTCTTCAAGTCAAAGTGCTGTGCTGGAGAGGTGAAGGAGCATTATAAGGAAAGTCTGCGTATGGATATAGAAGCTGTCGCAGTATTCAGTAACTCACATTCAGTTGCTAAGGCAATTTCTCAAGAAACTGGGTAACAGCTGTTAAAAGACTTTTAAAGTTTAAACATGAATTCAGATAGCTCTGTCTCCCAGTACAGGTTCCTCATTTCATTCAGCTGTCACTTTGCTCAGTGACCAGTATCTACTTCTCATCAGCAGTAGGACTTATGCCCCTTTTTCAGTGACTTCCTTTAGTTGTTGTTGCTTATATCCATTTTACCTCTAATTCTAGTAAAATTGAATGAGCACCAAAACCTCAAAACTCCCATTTGCTTTTTTTCCTCTAAGTGAGATTGCTCCATGGGAGCAAGATGCCTGGCTAACACAGCCAGCAAAAACATAATGTACGTTAAAGTAAAGAGATAATAGTCCACAATACAATGAAACTCTTACTACCCATGTACTCTTACCACGTGTAAATACTTAACAAAAATGACGAATTAACACTTGTTCTGCACCAGAAGTAATGAATAATTTACAAGGCCGAGTGCAAAGTCCTGTATCTGGGTTGAGGCAGCCTTCGGTATCAATCCAGGCTGGGGGATGAAGGGATTGAGAGTAGCCCTAAAGAGAAGGGCTTGGAGGTACTGGTGGACAAAGAATTGGACATAAGCCATCAATGTCTGCTTGCAGCCCAGTCATATCTTGGACTGCATCCAAAGGATCATGGCCAGAAGGTCAAGGGGGGGATTCTGCCCCTCTACTCTGCTCTTAGGAGATCCCACCTGCAGTCCTGCATCCAGCTCTGGAGTGCTCAGTACAGGAAGGACATGGACCTGTTGGAGAGGGTACAGAGAAGGCCAGAGAAATGATCAGAGGGGTGGAGCATCCCTGCTATGAGGAAGGGCAGAGAGCTGGGGTTCTTCAGCCTAGAGAACAGAAGACTCCAGGAGGATCTTATTGCAGCCTTTCAGTTCTTGAAAGGGGCCTTTCTTAAAAGATGGGGAGACACACTTTAGCAGGGCCTGTTGCAATAGGATGAGGGGTGATGGTTTTAAACTAAAAGAGGGGGAGGTTAGACTGGATGCAAGTAAAAATTCTCTATGATGAGGTTGGTAAAACACTGGCACAGGTTGCCCAGAGAGATGGTGGATGCATTATCCCTAGAGACATTCAAGGACAAGCTGGATGTGGTTCTGGGCAACCTGATCTAGTTGATATCCCTACTCATTGCAGGGGCTTAGACTAGATGAGCTTTGAAAGTCCCTTCTAACCCAAGCTATTCTAAGATGCAAATGATCCACAGAAAACCAATAAATGACAATTTTAGATGTACTGACAAAAACAGTCTATGAACAATTTTTTCTGATGCTGCAACTTCAATGGACATCAGATTCCTGCCCACCTCCCTCCCAAACCCCGAGCTTGGAGGTTTTCTTTTATTATCTTTCCTTCTTGTTCCCTATAGGTAATGGAAGAAACAGGTTTCATTTTTTATTTACAAGTAAAGCAGTCCTTGGTGCTGGGTAAAGCAAGCTCTTCCTGGCCTCTCCATCCCCAATACAAAGCAGTCCATATGCTTTCCAGCAGAGTTAAAAACTACCCTGCCTGTATATGCTTCTGTGTTAGCAAAACAAGTGTTAGCAAGTTAAAACTATGGTGAATTTACAGCAACAAATGATTCGTGAGCAGCTGAAATGCCAAGTCACCAGCGTTTGCCTTTTCTCCTGAGGAGCAATATTATTCCCAGAGATGAGGACATCCAGTTTCTCATGAAACATGTACTGTGCCAGCACAGGTATTCTGTAAATGCACCCTGGTTTCAGTGAAGTTACAGATTCAAAACAAAACCTAAGAACCCCATAATCCTACAATCAGCAGACTCACTTCATGTTAAGCTGATGCAACTGGCCAAAATGAACACAGGTATGATGGAGCACATCTGCTCTGGAGCCAGCCTGAGAGCTGGGCTTGTTCAGCCTGGAGAGGGAAGCCTTTGGGAAGACCTCAGAGCAGCTCCAGTTCCTAAAGGGGCTACAGGAAACCTGGAGAGGGGCTTTGGACAAGGGATGTAGGGACAGGACAAGGGGAATGGCTTTACCCTGCCAGAGGGGAGACTGCTGTGAAAGAGAAAAATCCTCCTTTGCACATACAAGCACACAATTCTTAATCTTAGTAAGACTGGTAGGAAGGAAGCTCTTCAAGAGAAAATAGGTATACACACACACGTTATTTTGCACATGATGTGAAATAGCTGAATATTTTATTATTAATAAAAATGCCTCTTGATGCAGGGAGTCCTAATCTATACCAGAATGTTAAGAAACACAGTTTCATCAAAAGAGTTAAGATCAGAACACTACCAAGCTTCTAAACGAAACAGCTCTGAAGATTTTCATTCATAGCATTATTATCTTTAAAGAGAAAATGAGATGGTTTTGCCAGTGAGATTCACCATCACGTATCTGAAAGTGTGAGGTCATTCCCCTATTACTCTTTTCTCCCCAACTGGAGCAACCTTTACAATTAGGGCTAACACAGAGTCTTATAAAGACAAAAAATGAACCACTATGGACAAATAAGGGTGATGAGGCACTGGAATGGGTTGCCCAGGGAGGCTGTGAATGCTCCATCCTGGCAGCATTTAAGGCCAGGTTGGACAAGGCGTTGGGTGAGATGGTTTAGTGTGAGGTGTCCCTGCCCATGGCAGGGGGTTGGAACTAGATGATCTTCAGGTCCTTTCCAACCCTAAGTATTCTATGATTCTATGACTTCACATTTTAGCTTCTAGCTTCTTATGTTATATTCCTGATTCAGCAAAGTGAGCAACATGCTTAACTTCAAAAACGTTTCAATTTATCTCTATTCAGGTGACATTTAAATATCTGAAAGCAGCCTCATTCTGCCAGCATATACACCTGCAAAGATGAACAAGCATATACACTTCTGAAAATGGAAGTATTAACAGGTTTTTCAGTTGATTTTCAGCACAGTTGTGATGTGGCAGAAATGAAATGAATCCTGGGAATCGTGCTGTCACCAGCTCTCTAATTTCCCAGAATCTCACATTACGTATCAATAAATCTCTTGGTATAATGTCATTATCCAAAGCAATTGAAGAAAGTGGAACTACAAAACTGCAAAAAATATTTAAAGTCCTTCAGAGGTGCAAGAATTCATTTTTGCTGCCACAGTTTTCAATCTTTAGGGACTTAAACCTATGCACGTGTGTGGGTTTTTCCTCTGCAGTGAGTGCTTCAGTAGAAGGCAGTGGAAGATGAGCACTCTCTGGCTCAAGAGCATCCTACCAACCCTCAGCACAACTTTATGTCTTCACCCAAGCCACTCAGAGCTATCAGTCTGGAGATTCTCACCTGATTCCTTGGTAAAGAGAACAGTCTAAAGACCTCTATAAAAGTATAGAGTCAAGTACTTTATAAAGATAAGTTTGTGAGTCTCACGAAAGCTTTCTAACTGAGCAATAATGGGATATAAAACTGTCTTTCTACATACTTCAAAGCCATTAAAAAGATTGGAACTTAATGATCTTAAGGTCCTTTCCAACCCTAACTATTCTATGATTCTATAATTGTCAGGCAGTGCAAAATTAATTCCAAACTTTGTGCTTTTGGGTTTACCTCCCCAGTTTGCCTTTGAAAGAAGCCAATGTGACTTAGAGGGGACAGGACTTTCAGCAAGTAGCAAAACCATGAGCAGCCATTTCCTTCATGCCTCTCTGAAAAGCATGGACTACAATTTCTTTTTCTTTCACAAAGCTAAAGGAATCTTTTAGAAAGAAATTAAACAGAACACAGCTTTCTGCTGCCGGTCTTGAATTTATATAATCTTGCAATTTAGTTCACAGGGGGAAAAGAAACAGTAAAAATGTATAAAAATTAGCCACATGTATACCTACTTCTCAAACATTATTTCACTTCTTACCCTACCCTTCATGGTCCTGAGCTGAAATACAAAGAGCCAAATCAGCTAAATCAAGCCATCTGACTACAAGCACATCTCTGAGTCTTGATTGGACTATGGAATATGTAGTCTCCTGAAATCAAGGATACAGTCTCAGACCAAGCACACGACTAAAGAGTAAAACCCCTATTTATTAAGCAAAGTGAAATTTCAAAAGGAAAATAACTTGAGAATTTGACATCTAAAAAGCCCAGATCACAGGCTCACACATTTAACGCTCCTCTCACTCACGGCTGTGTGGCATTATGCACAACCTGTCTCTTATCTGGCCTTTCCAAAAGGGCTAGAGGTATTCCCCAACCTTACATCCTCCTGGAGATTATCATCCTGCTGTCCCATTTCAATCTAAACTACCTGAAAGCATTCCACACCCACAGGGTCAAGCCCTTTGGTTTCCCCATCCTTTGGTCTAACAGCCCACATGAAAACAAATGATGACTCAGAAAGATAACAGAAGCAAAAGCCCAGGTTACATTACCACTGCCAAACAGAAAAATGGGAGACAGAAAAGGGAAAAGAATACACACTTCAGGGAGTGCTTATTGGTGTCTTTCAGTATCAATGCTTTAGGCTTAATGGATATAGGTTTAATCTAGTTCCTACTTGGAACAAACATCTTCACCCGTATGTCCGTTTTAAAACACAGAAACATCAATTTGTGTTTTTACTCTGTCTCTCCTTAAGTGTCAGTGCATCTTGTAAAAGCAAGAGCTCCCTTTTCAACAAAAGCACAGTGTCTGCTTGAACTGAAAGATGAGGAAAACTGTATCCTCAATAAAACAGTTTCTCTTCCCTTAAAAAATGAAAGCATGTAAAGGTATGCACAGCAGTTATGCAAGCTAAGGCCAGTAAATCTTAGTGACTTTTAAATAGGAATATTCTTGTATGAGAAGGACAGTTACATTAAAGTATATCCCATGCCCTCATTCAACCTTAAAAACTAGGAGTTACATGGAGGTGAGAATACTTCTAATAGTATTTTAGCAGATAGCATATATTGATATTATTTTTCCCATTGTTATTACAGGAGTCTGAAATGCATTGCAGAAAAGAACATGCACTACTTAGCCTCACTGAAGGTCACTACTACTCCATTACTGCCAGAAATAAGCAAACTGTAGCTCAGACTCATCCTTGGTTATAGGGAAAGTTTCATCAGTGTTTTAGCTGCTGTGAATTCTGTTAGTGAACCCAGTTTGAAATGATAAATATGCATGGAAATTAATATTCCCTAAGCTACATGTCAGGGAAAAATCCTGTATAGAGAAAGAAATCTGTGCTCATTTCCTTTAACTGTACTTGGCTCTTTCACACAGAAAATAATTGCCTTAAAATATTTAGGGTTTTTACAAGTAATCTGCAGCAGCATTCATAAACTGTCTTTGAAGATCTGAACTGGTGTTGAGTTTAAGCATGTTTCTGTTCCTCTGGGCTTCTAAAACACTTCTGACATTTACATACATGGCTTTTGTTCACACAAATATTTACTAAGTTGCTCATAAGCCTTTCCATCCTGCACAGGTATTTGTGCTTATTTCCCATACCATCCTGATAGGACAATGTGACAGCCCTGATATTTTGAGTCTAGGTTAACGCAAGAATATTATTCATGACACTTTTCTCTACAATCCTGACAGATTTCCATTTATAGTTAAGAATATAAGACTGCCTGCTAGAAGCCAAATGCTACAAAAGAGTTTCCTCAATTTTGGGGGGCAAATGACAGCTAACTTTGCAGAAGGCTGCATAACAATTATACCATACTTACTTTACATGGAATTAGGGAAAGGTTACTATTGAAAACATTTTGTAACTCCAGCTGCAATAGGATCCCATTTTCCTCAGGTACCTGAATGGAAGCTAACTGGGACAATAACCGGAAAAGCAGCAAATGGCTTAAAAAAAATCCCACTCAAAGCCTAAATTCATTCATTTAGGCTTTGGTTCTGGTTCTACTGGACACCATTCATTCAAGAGAACACCATAATCCTCTGATTATAACAACTGATTTTGCAACAAGTAATTGATCTACCATAAAATGAAGCCTAACATTTTTCAGCTTGCTTTAACCAGGACTTCTTTTCTGGGACCAGGAACATTTGTAAGAGTAACGTGTGCCAGTTTGGTATCTTCACAGCTTCATTTGTCAGCACAAAAACAGGAAACAAATTGTTTATTGCCATTTGGGTTTTTTCAAGGTAGCTCTAACTCTTGGTAGAAAACAAACCATTGAATGATTTCTTTATGTTTACACACAAACAGATGAAAGCTAAATTAACATATGCCCATTCACGTTCCCAAAGACTCAGTGGGATTCCTTAGTGTCTTTTGATTCCTTTCAAGTAATCATGTACAAATGTTACAATATTTGTCATAGAGTCACAGAATGGTTTGAGTTGGAAAGGACTTTAAGATCATTCAGTTCCAAAGCCCTCCCCATGGGCAGGGATGCCCCACACAAGACCATGTCACCCAAGACTCCTTCAACCTGGCCTTACAAAATGTCTGGCATTTTACAAAATGTGCACATCAAAAAAGTATCCTTAGGCACTCCAATGCCTACTAAGACATTAACGAAATCCCTAGTGCACTCCAGGTGTTAAAGTTGAAGTCAAAAGAACTTATGCACCACATTTCTCCTCTCCCCATATAAGACCTCAGAACTAACTGCACGTGGTTTTGTACTTCATCATATATTAGATCCAATCAACAGCATGAAACTCCAGGACATAAGAGCTTTCCATACTATAGTCCCTGAAATCTATCCGAAGTCATACTTCAGTATTCAGAGCAGAACAGAAGTGTCTTGCCTCCACACAAAAAAGGGGAACATCCCACATTGCAAGAAGTATACGTGAATAAACAGTAATTCCAAATGGAACTGTTGGCAATTTAGGTTACTGGGAAGCTAAATGCTACAGAACTACATACATTAAAATTACAAACAATCAGACCAGAAATATTTTTTTCTAAACAAGTCTCTCAATTTTATTTATACTTAGTTCTGAAATTCCGAAGGGTCAAAATAGACACTAAGCATTTATTTCTGTTCAAAACTTATGCAAATGCCTACAAATTAAACTTATTCTCAAAAGAAATACTGTTCCCAAATGCATTTTTCTACTAGATTCAAATGGGTTTTTAGGACTTCTGGAGGAATTCACAGAAGCAGAGCTGAATGATTGAAAGCTGTCTCTAACTGGAATAGCCATAATGAAAGCAAGTAGACATAGAACTCACATGCAGCTATACCCAGAAAACACAAGGAATATACTGACTCTACATAATAGTACCCTATCCCTTCTCTCCTGTTACTCACTTCAAGAAAATTGCTCCAGACATTAGCTCATACAAAATCAAAGTGTTCCAGAAATACAGTAAGTTATTTTAATGAATGCATAATAGCGTGTTTCAGTAAAGAAGAAATCCCCTTCCCAAAAGATATGAAGACTAAGCTTTGAACAGTTTTGCTTTCAGGAGCCACACATACAGCTTAGAAATACACGGAGACAATAAGGAATAGAGAGCAAATCATTAGCTTGTATACAAAGAGTCAGTCTTACAGCTCTTGAAGTGAAAAAGAGGAATCAAAGCTTAAAAATCAGAATAGAATTCTCAACATGGGTCCATAGCAACCGTCAAGAAAACATGCACTCTGAGTTCCAGAAGTCAGATTTCAGGTTATTGATTCTGATGAGATGCTTAAGCACTTGGACATCATAAGATGATGATCATGAAACACATGGAGAAGATTTTTGCCAATTAAAAATGGAAACCAGATGGAAGAATGGTATAAAAATCCTCTACAGATCTTTAGGCAAATAATCTACATTTGATTTAAACTTCATCTACTTTCAGATGTATATTGCAAACTAAAGTTAGTTAAATATACAATTCAAATGGTTCTCTCTCAAAACAGGTAATGCCCCTCCCAATTCTTCCTCAGGCAAAGAACATACTGTGAACTGGAAATAAATTTATTCAATACTACAGAGAGTAACTGGCTCTAATACCATAGTTCTTTCCCCATTTAAAAGATGTTCTACTGCATAGGACTAAGCCTCTTGATGCTGCCTTTTCTATCCTGAAAAACAGCCTCCAGGTGTTAATTTTCATATATAAGTAGAACTGGGGAAAAGGCAAAATTATAAATCCAATGTCTGCAGTGGAGAAACACAATCTGTGTTCAACAAAAGCTGGTACAGAAGCTGGCATAGGGCTTGCAGAGAAGCCTTCTTCAGCTGAAAAATGCATTGTGTACTACAGATGTGTCACACAACCCTGTACTAATAAACATCTTGTGCACAACCAGTCTTTCCTACAGCACTGATTTTGATGAACTGAGAATCTAGAAACTACCACACAAACTTAACACTCAATTGAACAACTTAAGCTAGGAAAATAGAGGATTCCACAGAAAAATATCCTCCAAACCAGAAGCTGCTCCAGTCGTTGTATCACCTTTACACAGGGCAGCATCTATTTCTTATTTAGCATCAGTATTGTCAGATGCTGGCCTGCCTGTAACAGTGGAAGGCTGGGAGAAATTGGGTGATATAAGAATGAAGGAAGTTCAAATCAAATTTTAAAGAGTGGACAAAAATGTTGCACATTTCTCAAAGTGGCTACTGCTTTCCTTTTACTATCTCACTCCTTTTAACCCCTAGCCCTCTCAAGCTGATTTGAGAGCAAATATCTCCTTGTAATATATATGAACATTAGTTATATACCCTGTCCCTTGGGTAGCTGTGAAATGAATTTAAAACTATAAATTATAATGCAATTTCTTCCTGTAAAAGCTCTCTGCTGAACTAAATCATCTATTTACAACACCTTTATGTTGCTTATGCACAAACAGAAAACCAGACACACTGCTAACTCCTTTTCTTTAGGTAAGCTACACGAGGGTGTCCTTTCTCCCCCCACTTTGTCCCTGGATTTTACTACCTACATAACTGTTTCAGGCTTCAGCTACCACTACCCCTGTACTGCTTTAGCTCCTAACACGAAGGGAATCGCATCCTTCAGCCAAGTGACACGAGATGTCGCAGCTGAGGAGGCTGGAAACAGAAGAGAACAGCAGGAAAAAAAACCCAAGAAAAGGTAGGGTTTTTTCACCCAGTTCCTCAATTATCTTTCTTTTATTTGCTCCCACACTCCTTTCACAATCCCCCTTCAGAGAAGGTTGACAAAATCTTGAACCCTTCAGAATTTACCTCCATTAAAATGTCTCTGACCAGGATCCAGAAGTGATCCAGAGGCTCTGACCAGAGCACCAAAGTTCCTAAGACAGTATCTTAACAGAAGTTAGTACTGTTTAGTTTTTCTACCAGAGACTACAGCCCCATGAGCTAGAACACTGTCAGGGCTCCAAAAATTCCTGCAAAATCCCTTAGAGATGTTACATAAAACTGCACTGTTCTCAAAGGGACTGATAATACTCATCCCAGATCACTCTTGCTGTCTCAAACCAAAAGTCTCTCCAGACAAGGTTACCTGTCAGTCAAGAGCTTCACAAAGAGCACCTAGTGCTTCAGGCCCCTTCCCACCAGGTAGGGAAGTACCAGGGCAGAAAGGAGATAACCAAAGGTGTCACCACAATGCCACAAGCTAGTGGGTCACAGCCTTGGTGCAGCCATTTGACTGTGAAACCATCTTTTACCCCAGTTCAGAGCAGAACTACAGACACCAGAGGTTTTAAACCAGTGTCTACTTATATGCTGGTTCAGGGGGTCATTTGTATCTTTGCATCCCAGAGACAGCAGATGTTCATTGGGTATTATACAGCAATTACCAAGGTATATGAGCTACATGTGAAGTAACACTCAAACAGCACCCAGAAGGAGATCTTAGGCACACAGTACATAAAGAGATAGAGATGATGATACAGAGATGATTGACAGAGATGATGATAGCGATGATAGAGAGAGACAGATACAGATATGAATGCTTCCTCACAGCCACTCTCCTCTTTGCATTGATTTGAAGAGAAATATCTGCATGAATAGAAAGTTAACATACTCTAGAGGTGGAAATAATAAATGACTATTAAAAGGGAAAGCCATACACTGCTTGTAGAGATGCTAACATATATGTATTTAAAATACCTTGATGCAAATACATGTGTAAACATATGCTCAAACATACATTATATTTTAATCATATGTTATTTGTGCAGTTATAAAGAAATTTACTGTATGCAGATTGTGTTGTTCTGTTCTTCCTACCACATGGCTGAGCCATGGTATTGTAGCCATATCCCAGGAAATCTTTATATCCTTTAATACAAGACATATCCTTCCAACTAAGTTAGTTTAATCCCATTAGCTCTGAGCAAGCTGAGGTAAGTTATGGGAACACCTGCAGCTGCCCTACAATACAGGTACCAGGAACTAAATTGTTCCACTGTCAGAACAGAACAGGCAAGAGAAAACCCCTAAATCTCAGTGCAGAAGTACCTTACTATGTTGGACTCACATCCAGCCTGAATCTCCCTCTTTTAGTTTAAAATCATCACCCCTCATCCTCTCACTTCAGGCCCTGCTAAAGAGTCTCCCCCCATCTTTTTTATAGGTCCCTCTTAAGAGCTGAAAGGCCACAACAAGGTCTCCCCAGAGCCTTCTCTTCTCCAGGCTGAGCAAACCCAGCTCTCTCAGCCGTTCTTCATAGCAGAGATGCTCCAACCCTCTGGTCATTTTTGTGTCCTTCCTCTGTACCCTCTCCAACAGGTCTGTACCCTTCTTGCACTGAGGACTCCAGAGCAGGATGCAGGACTGCAGGTGGGGTCTCACCAGAGCAGAGGAGAGGAGAGAAGCAGAATCACCTCCCTTGACTGCAGTGGAAAGCGTCCAAAAGACAGTAAGTGTGGTAGCAACTGAGCCATTGGTGAAGTACAAGACAGCTGAACTTACACGCTTTAATGAGGTTGAAAGCCAGCGAGTTGATAGAAAAATACGATGTCTATGAAAATTAACATTTTGATGTGCATAGAAAAGGACAAAGATTGGCAGAGAGGACTTGAGCAGCAACCAAATAAACTCATCAGAGTCTGATTTGTAAAAGAGAAAACTAGAATGGCATAGGTTTGAAGAAACATTAAAGAATATATCACCAAGTAACCCGGAGGTTAACTAGCTTTACAAAGGAAGCCGGTGGTATTCCCCAGATTGAAGGAAAACTTAATACTGTTTGTTCCCAGTGTATTTAAATTAATCTGTATTGGTATTACCAAAGAGTGCCTCACAGGAAGCACAAAATGTCATGACTGCAGACAGATTTCAGAAGCATGAGCCTCTACCACAGACCAAAACCAGAAGAGTGGAAAATTCTGGGGTTAGACCTCACTGAACTCACAAATACTGAGTCCAGATTTAACACCAGGCATGTCTTATCTTCTCCTAGCCATCTAATAATCCCTTTTCCACATGAGTTCTCCAAGGTGTGACCCACAGAGAACCTCCTCATGCTCCTCCAAAGTGAGGCATACACAAGGTGTCTGTAAGCTCAGGACCTAGCATTTCAGCTACCCCATATCCCACATGCATTCTGTTTAAATTTTCATGGTTGGATATGATCCTATCTGGCTCATGTCTAGATTTAGTAACTCTATGCATCACTACTCTCAAACCTGCTTTTCTCTGGGGAATCTTCAGATTTTAATTTCCCTAGAAATTTCTTTGTTATTTAGTATTTAGCTTGCCCTGGGTTCAGCAGTCGCAGTCATTTTTCTCCTTCTCAGTAGCTGGTGCAGTGCTGTGGTTTTCACTTTCAGCCTGGGACCAGCGCTGACAGCACCGATGTTTTTAGTTGCTGCTCAGTAATGTTTACCCTGATCAAGGACTTTCAGAGTCTCATGCTCTGCCACGGAGGAGGGGAAGCTGGGAGGAAGCAGAGGACACCTGACCCAGACTGGCCAAAGGGGTATTCCATACCACAGCACGACATGCCCAGTATATAAACTGGGGGCAGTTACTCTGAAGGGCCAAGTCATTGCTCAGGTTGGGCTGGGTAGCAGTCAGCAGATGGTGAGCAGTTGTATTCTCTCCCCTTGTTATTTCCCTTATCATTATTATTGGTGGTGGCAGTAGTGGTTTGTGTTATACCTTAGTTACTGGACTGCTCTTATCTCAACCTACATTCTTTTGATTCTCCTCCCCATCCCTCCAGGATCAGAGGGAGAAAGAAGGAAGGGAGTGAGCAAGCAGTTGCATGGTTCTGTGCTGCCTGCTGGGTTTAAACCAGTGCTAATGATAATGCCATATTGAATATATTACGTGACAGATAAATGACATAATCGGATTGGCCCAAACCCAAAGTTTTTAAAATACTTTGTGATAAGAAGCAGCAGCTCCAAATGGTGCCACTTACTGTCTCAAAGCCCCTTCCTCAAGCAGATGCAGGCTGTAGCCTTCCCTGGCAAGATGTTGTTAGTTCTGTAGTTATTTTTCCAGGTGAGTTCAGAGGGAGGACAGACGGAAAAGGAGACAAGAAAGGTGGGTGTAGATGAACCTGAGATAAAAGGGACGTTATAAAAAGATGGGGCAAGAAGGAAAGAGTGCTGGAGAAAGCAGCCAGCACAGGATGAAAAACGCCCACTTGGGATGCCAGAAAACTCAGAGGAACATCCCAGCTTTAACGCTTATGGTAGGTGTCTCTTCTATACAATTCCTCCAAAGGCCAGGGAGACTTATAACATCACCAGAGCCTGAGCACACTTGGCACTATTCTGTGTCCAGTGGTCCCTCATCAATAAAGCATTCACCATTCCAGCTGCTTTCTCAGTTTCTCCTGCTATGATCTTTTTTGGTGTTAGTTAATAAGCAGATCTCTGTGGGAGCATTTTCACAGACGATTGCAGTTGAAGTTCCCATCCTTTCTCTGCATGAGAGGATGAAACATGCTGTTCTAACAAGCATCTGGTAATCTTTCACGTCTTCCAACAGCTTGGAATACTTCATTACTCTATCCCATCATTAGAGGTAGGTGCTATCATGATGGATAACATTATATATTCATATATGCTCATGCATTTGCACATCTGTAAAATACAGGGCTCACAAAGCACTGCAGCACAAAGCTACCCACTCAAATATGATGGGCTGGTTTCTCTCAAGGTCAAATACAGAGATTCTTGATGCTAATGAGACTGAATATGGGCCCCGTCATACTCTCATTCTCTGTTTTAATGCTAGTTCTAGGGGAAAGTCCTCATGTTTCTTTGATTCCTACCTCTACTGCCCTTTGATGGCTGCAGAACACCAGACAGGCCTTCTTCAACCAACCAGAGGGTGGAGAAGGAATGTTTCTATCGTGGAAACTAATGTATTACAAATTATTTTCTTGCTCATCAAATAATTTTGACTGCTTTATTACCTTTTTATGAATCATATTTCTAAAAGCATTTATTCTAAATCTGATATCTTCTTTTCATTATATTATGGAAAGAATGATTATTTCTGATTAGTCTCTAAGTTGCCACTCAGAAGCCTTAGACAACCACTAAGGCTGAGGTGCTCTAAATATCGCTTATAAAACAACAAGGGGGGAGAAGTAGCACAGACAGGTCTTTTACATTTCCTTTGTCAGTTCTGTACTAGATATATATATGATGATCCAGCAGCATATCATTATGGAAATCTCATTTTAAATGTTAAGAAAGAACAATAAAGACTTTAAAATGCTTTTTTCTTATGAGAATGGAGATATGAGTCTCAGTATCTGCAAGACGGTTCAAACACTTCAGAGAGGCCTAATATAATCGTACATATATTCTTTTATATTTAGAATAATAGAACATCAAAATACAGGTAAAATTGTAGAAAAGCAAAATGCCTTTGAGTAGAGTATCAGATACAATCAAAAAAACCCCAAAATCAACAGCAGTTTGGGTAAATGAGGCCTTCCTCAAAAAGCTTATTTGTTTTTCCAGCTATTTCGGTGGCTCTCGTAGTAGCTAGTTCCTTTCCCTACAAACCATACCCTTTTACAAAGAAAAAAAAATCCCATTATTGAATTATAGTAATTTTTCTGCATCATAATTTGCTGTGGTTTTATCAATATATAACAAGACTCTCAGAAAAGAACAAATCCCTACAAAATGTATTTTTACAAACTTTCAAGAGATCGCCAAGAAATAGTGATCTAGTACCCTCCTACAGTCTACTTCTCATAAGCCCACTCCCAGATGAGCCGCCTTCACTAGACTAAACTGAGATTTGTTTTAATTTTAAAGAGAATTTAAAAGCCAGTTTTAAATTATTTTTTTAAAAACTACCTGTTTCTTATGTCTCCTTCTTTGTTACTGGTCACCAAGGATGTTTAACTCTGTAAATCATTCTAGCGTGCAGGACTGAATACTATACATACCTAGTTACTTCAAAGGGTGGCAGAACATGGCATAACATAACACACCTCACCTACAGTGCATGAATAAACTATACTCCTGCCTTCTCTATGTATCAATACTTCAATGAGACAAAAAAGCTGAACTTAATATCTTAGGATCACAGAATCACAGACTGGTTTGGGTTGGAAAGGACCTTAAGAGCAACCAGTTCGGACCCCTTGCCATGGGCAGGGATGCCTCACACCAACCATGTTGCCCAAGGCTCTGTGCAACCTGGCCTTGAGCACTGCCAGGGATGGGGCAGCCACAGCTTCTCTGGGCACCCTGTGCCAGCGCCTCAGAACCCTCACATTAAAGAGCTTCTTCCTTATCTCCAACCTGAATCTCCCCTGTTTAAGTTTGAATCCATCACCCCTTGTCCTATCACTGCAGTGCCTGATGAAGAGTCCCTCCCCAGCATCCTTGTAGGATCCTTTGTAGGCATGGAGGTCTCCATGCAGCCTTCTCTTAGGTGATCATTTCTGTTATAAGCTCTAATATGTCATGCTCCAAGACTGGGTATCTGCCATCTACAGTTCCTGCAACTCCACTCTTCAAAATGAAGCATGATCCTTGGTCTGTGCAACATACGTTCCTTCATACCAAAAAGAATCCACTGCACAGCCTCAGATAAACTGATGCTGCACACCTGAACATGCAGCTCTGGTTTCTCACCCCACCAGTAAAGCATTCTGTGCAAACATTTGTGTCTCCTGCAAATAAGTCAATGAAAATAAAAAGAAAGAAGGAAATAGAATCATAGAATAGTTTGGTATCTTACCCTGTACACTAGCCCAAAGTCAACTGGTTTGTGGAAGGATACAGTTTTCTTTTTTCATTTTTATGCCGTATCTACCCAAAACCACTGTATTGGCAATAGTGCCACTTCAGAGGCATCTGTGAATCTATATATTTAGCAGACATCTAGCAATGAAATCTTTCATTCTTGCATTTCAGCATCTTCACTCTTCTCTAACACTATTTGGGGATTAGTAGCAATTTCTCAGTTACAACATGTGTGCATTTCTGAAGGCACTGACTCATTTCTTCTAATCACTGCTGCAAAATCACACTGGTTACTATTCCTTTTACCCAATCATAAGAAAAGCATAGCTTGGAGAATGCAAGATAAAAACCAGAGAGCAAAGAGTACAGAATAATGACTTCTCCCAGTCTTCACTGACCTGTAACGGACAAAAGGGACTATCAGTTTAGTTGAACAACCAAATCCATATTTCATATTTGTCTAGAAACCTGAAAATCCTAAGCAATTTAACAGCAATGACTAATTAGCAGTCAAAAGTTCAGACGAGCATGCGATGCTTCCAAGAACAGATTTAAAAGCTATTTATTTGGTTCAAAAACACATTAATAAGAATCCATCATAAGTTGTGACAGATTTATGGATGTCTCTTCACACAGATGACCTACGAACCAGCTCACAACAAAATAAGTTATTTCAGGCAAATGCAAACTGAAACGACATTTTTATGTAGCCTAAAATATCAATTCAGGGCTCTGCTGAAGCTCAATAAATCCCATAATGAGACACACAAAAATTAGAACTTTCTCAGTCTTGATCTATAATGGGGCTGTGAATCAGGTAATGGCTTCTTGCTATGGTAAGCACACTTTCTTTGGCTGGTTCTTAACCAGACAGTAGGTAGATATATAGCCAGAGAAGCTTTCCTTTCTCAGGCTGTTGAAATACAGCTTTGCAATTACGCTGTCCAAAATGTGGAGCAAAGTATACAGCCCCTAAAATCTTCTTTCATATCTACCATCCTTTTTAATAGCAGGGAAATAACAGAGCAAGCCAGATAGCAGAAGTTTCTTTGCCTTCACCAAGAGCACTGCCATGGCCATTGGTGCCCTAACACTTCCTTAATTCTAGCAAACGTATTTCCATGCATCCATTTCTCCAAGCAGCAATTGTGCCTGTTTATCAAGCCTGAATGCTGGCTATCTGTGCTTTTCTGATCAGAGTGAACTGTATCAACCCATGGTACGATAACAGCACAAACTGCTATCTCCTTGTCAGTTTGAAGAGGAGAAAAGGTTTAACCCAGCATGAATACTGGCAGATTTCTAAAAGCATTTGGTGCTATCAAATGTGTTTCAGCATATTTGTGTCCAAGTCTGAGATTGCATTCAAACTGCCAACATGACTTTAGAGTGGGTGCCAACAATATATAATCAAAGACCTTTTTAAGCCATTAAAATTACTGAAGTTTATTTCTGTTACCTACTTAAAAGCTGAGAGACTCCAATAGCCTCTGACATTACCTTATTTGACTAAAAAATTATAAAGCATGATTAAAGATCCACCACTACACTGAAAAAGTCTCAGTCTTTTTAAGCTACTCTCGTGTTTTGGGTTTTGGTTTTATTTTAAGTAATATTTAAATATCACATAAAATTAGATTATGTAAATTAGAAGTAGTACAAATCCTTAATCTAAGGGAACCTTGAAGCAGGAATCTTTATTGCAGATTTAAAGTGGAGAATCTTTATTGCAGAGATATAAATAAGCAATTTTAGCTGTAAGATCTCTCTAACTTCTCATCAGTTCAGCTGAGCAATACAGACACTTGTGATCTTTGCCCATGTTCTTGCCATTATGACCCAAAATACTTGCTTCAAAGACTTTGTGATCTAAATAAACAGCACGGACGAAACAACACAGCAGCAAAGAGGTCAGAACAGCAGATGGCAAGCACCATGCTGGTTCCACAATGACTTGTTTGCTGTGATGCATCACATAGCAAAAAGCCTCAAAGACCTGTGAACCAAGGTAATCCATCCATCCATGTTTTCCCTGATAACTGTTTTGTGCCACACTAACCAAAGAACATAGGTAAACTGAGCAAGTCAGTACTAATACGTGACCTAATGATATCTAATGTCAGAATGAAAGTCTGCAAAGATTAGATGTGAATAATCCCCACTGTGGCTAACCCAGGGGGTTGAAAACTAAAGTAGTCTGAATTTAGAGAACAAGAAACAGCAGCTATAGACAAGAGGAGGGAATTCCCTTCCCATGCAGTCTCTTCAGATGGTGGAAGTTTTCACAGGTTAACAAAATACTAGCATACAATAAAAGTGACCTGATGCTTCAAGTATTTATCTTTACCAAAAAGAAAATGTTTCCTGCACTAAGTTGTACAACTAACCCCAGTGACAGAAAAGAGTTTGTCAGTCCCACAAGTAGCAAGTGTCATCAATCCATTCTTGGGATATTTAATCCAGATTATGCGTCTCAAGAAAGAAAATGAGATGGAAGGTCTATATAGCAAAAGGTGATGGCAGCAAGGAAGCAATTATTCAGAAGTCAGAGCTGGAGCCTGGCTATCAGAAATAAGGCAGGACTTAAGAGCAACACACCAAATTCTTGTATTTGGTTACAACTTCAGACATCCTCATGATGTTCTGGCAGATAAGAACACCACCATTTTCAAATCACTTCATCCTTAAGCAGTTCTGGTTTTAGCTATATCTGGTTCCTGGATACTGCAACTTAAATACACATTTCACAGAAAGAGTAACAAGCTCTGTGGAATGAAAAAATGTAGTTACATTCAAAGCATTATAAAACCACCTTAAACTTGATGTATTTAGTATCTGAATTCTCAAGGTTGGAATTCTTCCTACTCGGACTGCTTCATACTTTCCACCTATTCATCTAAATATTAAATTAACACTCCCTTACCCACAGTATGTGGGCATACTGAGTTACTGATTTCAGATGGACAACTGGCTTTGAATAAGGACCTCTGCAGGTAAAGGATCTCTTTGCAGTTAGGGAGACTAACTGAGACCATGCCTGCTACCAAATTCCTGTCCAACAAGCAAGGCTTGAATTTGCATCGTTGCTATGAAACATCCACAGCAAAGATGTCTGAAGGAAGTCACATCTCTTCAGTTATACTTGGTTTTCTCTAGGCTCTGGTTACTGGTCCAGCAAAACACATCAGAATCCCACACAAGTGCAGAAAAGAGAAAAGCACATCTCTAATCAAGCCACAACAATAAAATTCTCTGCAGTTTTTTCCCCACAGAACCAAAAAGCAAAAAAACCCTTACCTGCTAACCCTTTAATATCAAGTATTTCTAATTGCTTCTCTTAAAAGAAATCAATGTAGAATAGGATGACTTTCAGAAAGTAAATTAACTACAAGGAAAAAAGGTGTTATTCTTCCTGATTGTGCTGTGCAAGTCCAGACTAAACTTTTAATCACTGGTACTCAGTATAAGACCACCTCAAGAAAAAGAGTAACTCATCTTTTACAGCCTAAGAGTTGTACTATTGCACATGTCTGTTTGCTTTTAGCTACTATGTACTAGACAACAGTCCTTCCTCTAGCTTGCATCCCATTTTTTTTTCACATCTAGAAAAGCATCTAACAAACCACTGGTGAAATCCAAAATGACCGGGAGAGGGTAGGTAATGCATACCCATGGCTTTTCTGCACTGTCACCTAAAATTGGCATCCTGTAAGTCCTTTTTACCACCTATCTTAGTATTAACCTGCAAGTAACAGGTGTCTTTTGTAAATGTCTGTTCCTCCCAAATGAAAAACGGAAGTAATCAGAACATAACTTTCCTACTCAACAACTGCACTTGCATTAGCAGTTCAAACTGGGTTTTAGCACATTTCATCCTCTTTGTCTTAAGCAATGCATGTACAGATTATATGCACGTTACTGTAGAAATAACCTTGTACTCCTGAAGTATATGGATTTCTAACCCACACTGAGATATGAACTAGAATCTTGCTTGCAAGCCAAACTAACTGATGCAGCTCTTGTAAAAAAGATGACCTCAGAGGATGAGATTTTCCAAAGCACCAGAGGATTCAATACAGAAAAACACTCATTGAAAAAAGCTAATGGATTTTGTTAATTTTCCCTTTGCCTGCATTTCTATCTGGCTTCCCTTTTAGTTTTTCATTTTTTTAATGAAACCAAGCTGCTGGCACTAATGAGAAATATAGAAAATAGTGCATAAAAAAAGAAACACTTTTATAAAGTGCTAATGGATATTCTCATGTGCTGGAGTGATACTTTAATGCTTTTTTACTCTGTAATGCTGGTGACACAACACATTGGATTTTATCCTGCTAGCCGTTCACTTCAGGAAATCTTTGAAGCTTTTCTAGGTTATCAATATAACTTCCTTTCTCTAGTCTTTATAAAAAATTAGGAAACAAAAAGTCTACCCTGGCCAAGTGAACCTTTTCTTTAGCAGATCTCCAATACAACACTGAGCTATCAAGGTACAGCTATTTCTCATGAGCACTAGCCCCTGCCCTGCTCCAAGCAGCCAGAGTGCCAAGAGGCATTGCTGGGACTTGTGAGAAGATTTACAGTTCATATGTACATCAAGCAGAGCCTCTATGTAATACAAGCAATCTTCAGATCTAGGTTTCCTAGAAGAACACTAACCTCATTGTACATTCAGGTCAATATGATAAGCAAACAGAGCAGGACTTACATTAAGCACGTTCTTACTTGGCATATAACAAGATGCTACTTGGGCAGATCTGCAAAACTGCTCAATAAGAGATCAAGCCTTCAGAACTCAGAGCTTGTGCTAAAGGCACCTAAGATGAGCCTTATGTTCTATAGTGATCAGAAGCCAGGAACTCCAGCTGAGATAGAGGTTAAAACCTCCCACGTTAGTCTTTATATTGCTAGCCAAAACAATCCCCCAGACCTAAAAACCTGGTATTGCTGTCACTGATTACAGCTGCCATTCCCCTGTTAAAAGCTGGTCCTGCTTAGAAGCTCAACTAAACAGTAAGTGCAAACAGCTGTGAACAGAGCAGCACATAGAGGTAAACAGCTTAACGTGGGCAAAGTATCAACAGGTCATCCTGACTGGATATATACACTACATACAGGTGGTTTTGTTTTGACCTCTAAACCCTACACAGTTAGTGACTCCAGTTTTATTACTTCTTGTTTGACAGAAACAAAGCACAAAGCATTCATTTTTTCCTGTTTACCAGAATCCCATGCCTCTGTTTGCTTATAGGATTTGAGGTTCCCATGGTTAATTGCACCACTCCTGCTGCAATTACAGAAATAAACAAAAAGGGAAGCAGGAAATCATTTGCATTCTGCAAACAGTACAACCATATTCAGCAATTCTTCCTGGCAGCCTTTATTGATAACAACAAGCTTTTGTAACCTGGGAGTTAAAATAGACACGACTGAGAAGCTCAGAAACCCTACCCTGATCAGCTGCTGATGAGACATCTGAATACAGAACCCAAAATCCAGTTCCATTAGCATACTAGCATGAACAGAGGAAGCTGTGAACACTTCCGTGCTCATTTGCAGTGTAAATTTGGGACTGTGTCACAAGTGATGAATTGGCATTTTCATTCCACAGCAAGACCTCAGCAGAACTGCATTAAGTATAGTCTGTTTAGGAAATTACAGAAGGTACAAGAGTGGGGGAAAGCTACATACCTGGCCATTAGTTTTAACACAAATTCTGCTGGTTTTGAGGAAAGGAAGATTAAAACATCAGATTGTGCAAGCACATCAAACTGCAAGAATGATACATCTTCCTCCGTACTTCGCAAGACCCGACAATAGACATCCCACCAAATACAAACCCATCACTGCTGCTTAGCAAGAAGCTTATTAATAAAATCTAAAAGGGTTTTTTTTTGACAAAACCAGGTTTTAATGGAATCACACCAATGTTGAAATACATTCCAGGTAGTCAGAAAAACATTCCAGCATATAAATGGTTGGAAACTCAGTGTTGCAAGAAAAGTAAGTAGTTGGCAGTGCTCTGAATCCAGATTAAAAGACTAAAAGTGTGTAAAAAAAAAAAAAGATCACTGCAAAAAAAGATATGAAAAGTGATGTGAAATGCCACTAATGCAACACTTTTCCTTAAGAGACAGCATCCTTTTATACCAGTATATCCATTGTCGAATCTCTGGTCCACAATTCAGAGGTGACCAGGTCAACAAAAACTCCCTTGTATATTCACACCACTAAGAGGCTACATAATCCCAAAATTTTCTAATCTAGGTGGTAATTTAAAGTAACAGCATCATCAGAAGTATTGGATCCTTTCTGTTGTGACTATGGCCCACAGAACATGCAACTGCTTGCAATTTACCATATACATGCACATTGGATACTTGTGTATCAAAATGGGGCTGGTATAAAAGCCAGTATAATGGTATATTTAAATGACACAAATTGTGTGTTATCCTATAATTTTGCACTTCTTCAGTTTCTGAGCCACCCTTACCATTGTTGAATATTCTGGCATACACAGGAAAAAAAGCGGTGCTCTCCTTCTCCTAACCTCACTCATTTTGGACAGTGAGACTAGATTTCTAGTCTCTGATTTGTTCATTCAATTAAATCCATTTTTTTCTGATATACAGGCCCTTAATGTCTCTAACTGAGCTCCTCATCTAATAGACTTTCATTTCAAATCTTCACCATGATCATTCTTCCACCACTGGTCCAGGTTTTTAGATCCTGGCAGTCTTATCCTAACTATTACATCTGAACCTTGTGCAGTCCTAGTGCTATTTCCTCAGCATTTGAGTCAGCCAAGCCTGCTTTCTTGCTGCCTGAACCAATGCAGGGGAAAATGAAGGGCATGGTGGTAGTACCCTCTCCCCTCACTATTCCTGGGGGAAATAGTTACAGCCAAGATCTTGTTTAGTAGCTACTGTCCGGGGAGAGAATATGCTCAGTTCAGATGAACTATTTGGAGAATTTCATTGCAAAAGTCCTAACAGGTCTCTCCAGAGCGTGGCTGAACCACTGCTTGTCAACAGCCAGCAACTGGCTCTGATTCAGACAATTCTTCACAGGAGCAACAAAAGTGAAGCAAAGGAGATAAATCAGAATGGAATAGAGACCAAAAAGCTGTTGTAGCTCTAACATCTATTAAGAACAGCAGCATGGGAATGGGAAGGTAAGGGCAATGCTGACCTAGAGGAAAGACTGAATTCTGAAGAGACATCAGGGGGATTGGTTTTTAAACAAAGGAGTTCTTTCTGTTGACATTTTATCAGATGAGATATACATGTTTAACATACTTTGAGAGTCAATAGGAAGTCATGATAAGGAAGTAGGAGGTTTTGGTGGAGTCCTCCGCAGAGTAAGAGATTGAAGGAGCATTTCCACCTCATTCCCCAGTGACCTCTTCAGCATGTCTCTCACTATCACCTCTTCACAGACCATAAAACTTAGCCCTGTTTTCTGCATTGCTCTGCAGCTGGTCTTAGCAACCGGCTACACTCAGCTTTGCCTCACCCACAGTCTTGCTAGGAACTGTATGAAATCTGGACACATGCATCCAGACTATTAGTGGAGGATAAGATCCATGAGCTTCCCTTAATGAAACTGTATCTGCTGCTTTGGAAAGGGAATCAAAGATTTCAAGCTGAGGAGCTTTGAAAGAAACAGCTCCTCAGAAGCTGTAGACTCTAATGTCTATGGTATAGTCTAGCTCATTTAAAAGTCATAGTCCCAAATGCAGATTTGAATAATGATATGATGGAGAAAATCCCAAATCAGACTGTTTTTCAGGCAGATGTATTTTATGGTTTTTACTTTTAGGAGTTTTTCACCAAGCCCCTTCTCAATCACCTTAGCATTTACACTTCACTCTCTTTTACTTGCTTCTCTCTTCCCTTTCAAATACACAAAAAAGAAATCCCAGCATTTGTACTCTGATAAGCAAATTGGAGCAATCTTTTCCAGTAAAATCTTTATGCTCATCCTCAAGAGCTCTGCTTCAGTGGCACAAACAGGCAGAAAGAAACACACTCTAACATAAGGATGCTTCTTCCTTTTCTGAACTGAAGGAATGAAGTTGTCAACATCGTTTGCAATTTTTTTATCTTTATCATTAAATGACATAATAGGTAACACAATATTTGTCTTTTTATAACATCAAACATATCTGGTGTATTTTAGTTATCAACACATTACTCTGTTACTTTGTATTTCAAAAATGCAGTGAAATGGTGCCAGAAGGGACAGATTTAGCAGCAGGACTTTATTGTTGTTTCAAGTCAACAAGCAATGGGATAAGACTTTTTCGAACACCCTGCCTTCACAAGAAAACCTTGTGTCCAGGCAGTGGGGGGACACCAAAGAACTATTCCTTATAGCGAAACTGCATTTGAAGCTACATAACTAACTGCAACACTAAATATGACAAATTAAGCTCAGATTTCTAGGCAAAAATATGAATTTATTTTTTTTCAGAATCTTGGCTGCTTGTTATTCACAACCATTCCTACAACATAGAGATTTACAGTCAGTTTTATTCTGTTTCTATATTCACATTCCTTTGCACTCTTAGCTTTTGGACCCAAGCAACATAACCATATTACCTCAGCTAGGTGCGTGAAGCTAAAGTAAAGACTTCAGTCACTAGTGAATTTCTCTAGAGGCTGTTTCCAGCACATATGAGAAGCTTGGGTTCAAAAACCAAGAGCTGGTGAAAAACAGTGGAAAAGGACAAAAAGAAATGATGTGTTCTTCTGGTTTTTTCATTTGTAGATGCAATTATTATCAACTATTGGATTTGGACATCAACATGGCTCTAAATTATCCTTGAGTGCTAAGGTATTAATGGAGCTCTATGAGCTCACCCCCGTGTAGACACAGCTCTGGCAAACCACAGGCACCAGCGAGGCTGCTGGCACTCCTGACATGATCGCAGCTGCTATCCATGATACTCCATCTTCCAGGAGTTTGAATAAGTATCCTTTCCACTACATGGCTACTTGCAGTGCTTGAAAAAGTCATTATAGACTGGCTGGAATTACAGCAGAAATAATGCAGCTATTTTCGATGAAGGTCCATAGGAGTCTGGTAGAGGTTTTTATGACATGGCTTCAGGTATTACATTTTTTACGTGCTGAGACAGAAGCCTTTTGGGGAAACAACTGCTCAGGTTAAGGCCTTGGCATGTCCACTTTGTTTTAATTTCTCTAGCTGCAGGTCTCAAGCTTGCAGTGAGAGAGGTGTCCCTTCCTACCTGCTGCCAGGTTAAGATTTTCTCAGGCCCTAAAAGAAGTGCACAGGCTGGGCCCCTATGCCCATTTCTGACTGAAGCTACCTATTGAAGAATATGATCTAGAGGGTAAAAAAATATGTGCAGTGGCAACAATAAGCTCTCAAAAAGAGCTGACACAAAGATTATTTTCCCATCCTCCTTAGCACTATCTCCAGCTTTGTGATGGAGCTACCATTATTTTCTGTCTTTTCTTCTCAACCCTCTTTTTCCTTTTCTTTGGACATGTGGTTTTAGAACAGGACTGCCTAGATAATGACATTTTCAGGTAGACAAAAGGACTCTTTTGTGCTCTGCAGCATGCACAGTATCCCAGGGAACAATGCAACAATATTTTTCATAGCCAATTTCAGCATTCCTATTTCCCTCCATTACCCTTTTCCCTTTTAGGGACTGTCAGAAACCATTCCACACTCACAGAGTAATCACGTAGTTTCATGTTTCTTTGTTGAGAGAAGGCACATTTGTTATAGAAACATATCCACAAGTGAGAACACCTAACTAAGCAAGCCAAAGCCATAATCAGTGAGGGCCCTTCCTGAAACAAGTTTCATGCTGTTGCACAGTAGCAAATGCAAGGATAAAGCCGACCTACTCAGACATAGGGAAAAAAGCTATAAAGGATCTTATGAAATTATTTGATCGTGACCTCTCAACTAAATCCACTTCTTAGGAAAGATCTAGGAGTGGTACGACAGATTATATTCTATTCAAGCAGAGCTTATTAATTTTTAATATACAGTGTAAAGCTTATTGGATAACATGAAGAGAATAACAAAACTGTGAAATCAGTATCAAGCCATGCTTTCTCTAGTGTAACCTCAGGTTTTATGAGCTGGCTTTGAAACTCCATAGGTATGCACATCACCCTCAGAGAGCCTTTCAGCAGCCTACAAGCAACCCAGAAGACCAAGAAACTACAGCTAGCTCAGAACTGCTGCCAACAGCCACCAAACTACAGTCAATATTTTTCACTTCAATGTTCATCACTACTGTGATACAATAACATTAAATGTAAACCAATAAATTATTGCTTAGGCAAAGCCTAAAGGCTTTATTTATTATCCCCTCTTCCCAGGAACCAAATATTTGGGGGATGTTAAGTGTAACTGTCAATAAAGAAAGGCTTTATTTTCATTAAAGAAGGATTTGGAAAACACTATCCATAAAAAAACCTGTTGGCTCCCCTTTGAATTTCTTAGATTCTAGGATACCACCAGAGAGTGTGGGTTAAACAATAAGGTAAAATTATAGTAATAAGAGGTTTGAGAAGCTACAAAATCCGCTGCAACACTGGAAAGCTATAATTTTCTCTAAATAGTAGTGATCCTTTTTCCTTCTATCCAAATCCTCCTTAAGTTATGCAGTCTAAAGGATGTAGTACTTATAATTTTTTTTCAATGTTATAAAATCACTTTTATTGTCATCGTTAGTAAAGTTGTTTTAGGAACTTATAAATGTCTTTGTCCATAAGGAATACCTGTAGTGTTTGGCTGAAAGCTATGGCAGCTCTCTGGAGTTTTTAGTCCCTTGAGTTTTTAGTCCCTTGAGAAGTTAAGATATCAAGTTATATGATAAAGTCATGCCCCTTTATCGGAAGGATCGCCTTCTTTTTCAATAGGTTATTATGTATGAAAAGATACTGAAAACAAAATCACTTGATGGCACATAATAATATAAAGAATAGGGCAAAGGACACCCAATTGTTTCACTTGTCACCATTTTCCTGGGAAAGCCACAATTCCAAGGGCTTTTCATGACAGTTCCACCTGCTTTCACACCACAAGCCCTATGAGCCAGCGGGGAAGTGGTTTACAGCAGTAAGACAATACCAACCACACTACAGCTTTCTCCTCGGGTCCTGAGAACCAAAGCTCAAACCTGCAACTAACTGGGAGCTTCCTGTCAAAAGGGGTCTCTGATGAAAACCATATTACTCCAAAGCCAACATCTTTTATGGAAGACTTTCCCCACACACATTTTCTCAGGTTTCTATCACAAATCCTGAAATAAATATGTACAGTTGCCTAATGTTACCTGATTCTGACTGCACTGGTTTGCAGAAATGACCTGAAATACTCATGTTCCACCGTATTTCCTATTGGGTTGTCTTGCCTCTTGGGGACAGTGGATCAGAGGCCTGGATGCCTCTGCAAATCCCCCTCTCTTCTCTAAGCAGGACTCACGTATGTTTTGCTGGACTCAGGTCAATAAATTAAATCAGGAAACATCTGGACTTAGAAAAGCCCTAGTTCTACTTGGAAATAAGATGGTGAAACAAAATGTTCCACTGCTTTCAAATAATTTTTCAATCCCTTAAATTCCTTGAACACTTTTGATGCATCAACTTTTAGTGGGAACTGAAGCAAATACTACACACTTTCTACAGGACCATGGATACTTACTTACAACAAAAAGCTTCATGCTGCCAGAAGAAGATAATATAAGACTAACCATAAAGATATTCTCTCAAGATTCTTGCTTTTTTTTGCTATAATCTGTGAAAATGACACATTTCAGTACTTGGGGTTTTTACTACCTTGTGCACCTACTACTATAAAATCAGTTATTAACCTCAAGGAAGTAAGAGTTTCACTCTGTTTTCACTAAATCTGTGTTTCAGTTGCTCTAGATATGCAAAAACATTACACATAGACAGTACTTATACATACATATAGACACGTATCTACTCAAACACAAGACACATAGACACACTTCTGCATAAAGAAAGAACAAAGATATATACCACACTTAGAAAGCATCCTCTTCCATCACAATATGCATATATAGAGGCAATTCTTGTAGGAATGTACAATTCCTTACATATTACTCTCATAATGGAGGTTTTAAATTGTTCTCCTTTGATTTCTTATTCAAATTTCCATCCACCTTTGTGGATGCCCCTTTGTGATCTGTGAGCACATCTTTGAACCTTGCATCACGTGCGCTATATTATAGTCAAAGAAAGATCAAACACTGTTGCTATCCATACCTGCTCCAAGGGACAGAGGCTCTTAAATGCAAAAGGGATCTTAAAACTCTGCAGGCTTGTGAGCATTGAGAAATCGCCTGACAGCTTTGGACTTCGCTGAAGGCAACACAAGCCTCAAAGTGAGCCTTAGAATGTAAATTTGCCCATCAATACAATCATAACCAATTAAATGAAACTGAACTCAATCTTTACCATTTCCTCATCTCCTTCAGAATTTAGAGAAAACAACAATATAGAATAGGCTTATACACAGTTGACATTCCCTACAGCTCAGTGAAGTCTTAGTGCACATGTGCTTTAAAGCATGCCCTATTTAATGCTTGTGACTACGCAGCTGACCAAATTCCCCCCCAGAAAATGCTTCCACAACCTCTTTAGTCACCTTGCAGAAATATACAGCAACGTATTTCTTCTAGAGAAAAGCACAATACTCAGGTAGGGCTTCTTACCAACAGCTATCTTCTGCCCCTGCAGCTAGAAAGGTAACTCTCTGCTTTAAACCAGAAGATGTGAACGATTTACAATTAACAAATATATGCACACACTGGAAAGCAAAAGGGTTTCAGCTCATTTACTGTAAAAAGATAATAAGCTGTGTCCTACCTATGGTGGTAATAACAGTGCCAGCAAAGAAGAAGGAACTTCCCAAGTCCCAGTGACTGATTTGAGTAGATGTGTTTCCTAAAGGTATGATTCCTGCATTTATTGCTGCCACTACTTGCTGCAAGTTGAAAGAGATTTTTGTCAATATTCATGAAACAATGATATCAGTATACATTACACAGTAAATCGATTAAATCAATCATTGTATCCAAGCAATAAAGCAGAAAAGGATCAGCATTGCTCTGCTCGAGTTTTATCGAGTCAGGCTACAGTTTAATCTTCAGCAGACACCCCAAGCACTTCAGCATGCAGCAGAGCTGTAAATTCCAGACCATGAAGGAGAATGCAATATGCATCATCTGAGCAAACACAATTAGTTTTACTGTTGCAACCATTTGGTGAAGAAAAATATGCATTATATAAAGATTGACAATGTGAGTTTCCCAAAACATTCATCTATTGAATTAGGCGAGGAAATACACTCTATAAAACACACCTATTTTAAAACACCACGAAGAAATGGCCACACATTGCATTGCATCAAAAGAACGCGAATGAATTAAAACAATTCTGTAGAACAGATAATTCAATAACTGAAGATTAATAATTACAGTTCTAGAAATTTCACTATATTAATAAAAAATCAGGGTCAAATATCAAACATGCACCTCGAAGTTTATACAACTGTTTAGTTCAGAAAAGCTGCTCTTGGAAAACTCAGCTCTAGCAGCTACAATGCACAAGCTTGACACTAAGTGACATTTTCAGTCTCAACAAATATGGATGATTTCCTATTTCAGCAGTGTCAACCATTGTGAATTCTTATCACATAAAGTATTCCTGGTTAGTTTTGTATCTATTGCAGACAGACACCAGTGTTTGAGTTCAAAAATACTCCTTGATGTGCACTGTTTCACTTTAAATGTTTTAAGGAATATAGGTTATCATTTAATTCTGAAACTCTAGAACAGGCCTTATTTCAGATTCATGACCCTTATTATAATATTGATGTCTAACAAAAGAACAACAGGGCAATGCTGCAAAACTGATATGAATGATTTAACTGATAGTTGCTGCTTGGGGAGTTGTCCAACACTGATTATGCACATAAAGCTATTCAGCAAAAGGGCAGACTAGGATGGTTTTCCGTGTGGGCAGTCTGTTGCAGAACAGTGTCGCACAGTAGCGATATTTTTTACAATCCCAAAGTACACTGATAATTTGCAAATGAAAATGTTTTGGTTTCTAAACAGTGCCTATGGCAGTCAGTCGATCTGGATGGACACGACAAAATGCCAACGCTGGATTAACCAGGTCATCAGTGTTTCATGAGGGGATCTCCGCTTAAATCCGCCATTTCCAGTTTGCCATTTTCCAAGCTCAGATGCACAAAGTAGCCAGTTTGAAGTCCACAGCTCCATCCCCACAGCCACCTATGTCATTTTCAACATCCAGGGCTGCCAGCAGAAAGCCAGCTGGGGGATCCCTACATAGACTTTACACTGTTTTATCTTCCTATGTTTCATCTTCCTGTGTTTTATCTTCCTATACCTTCAACAGTTTCCATCTTAACTTTTTTTTTTTTAATACCACAAAGGCAGACATCAAAGATGTGGAATTTTCAACCCCACTGAGGCAGGAGAAAGGATGCGGACAGGGAAGGGGAAAAGACTTGCATTTTCCTTGGGGTTGTAAGAATAAAGTTTCTTCTATGTTTGTACATCGCGCACAACCTGGCAACAATAAATATGGAAGCTCTCATACTGACAGGTATTTACCTTAGCCTAGGATGGGGCACATCAGACCAAGCAGCGTATGAAAACCATCCCTTGTATTGTTTGTATAATTTACACAATTCAGATACTCCTTTGACTTTTAAACCCGAGTTTAAAGCTGCAGTATAAAGCCCCCTGACTTCATTTTGAGTACTGTTTCATTTCAGTGAACTAAGAACTTTCATCATAAGTTCTTGTACCTGCAAATGGTCCTCTCCAGTGAGGACATTATATGGTGAAGCAGTGGATCAATATAATTTTATGAGACTATTCATGTTTTATTACAGTTTATTGTAGTAGACAAATGCAGTACCCTGAGCAATATATGTGTTTTGGCAGCCTAGAAAGACCAAGATTTATACACACCCAGATGCAAAATGTTTTCAGAGCTTTATATCATCACTACACGTTTTGGAAGCCATACTACCTCAGCATCTTTTATTTGAAAGGACTGCCAAGCTAAACTGCTCAAAGATCCATCACAGCTCTGCATTTCCTAACTGCAGTGCACCGTACCTACAGACTTCCAGGGAAAATACAAAGGTACAACTTAATCCCAAACTGCTCTGCTGGGTCAGACTGAACAAAGCACAACAGATGGCTATAAAAGACAATTAGCTGCTGTTGTTATGTCTCTGATTTTAGCCAACTGCTAATTAGGAAAAGAATCAGGCAAGTAGGCAAGGGATGTTTTCTCTTCATACATCCTAACTTCTGACTAAGCACAGCTTTAGGGACTTTCTGAGTGGGAGGCTGCATCTGCATCATGGTGTTCAGATTGCTTTGGGTGGATCATTTTACCATGAATTTATCTAACTGCTTCTGGAGCTCACTTGTATTTTGGGAGCCAAGTCATTCTGTAGCAGCAGGTTCTGCAATTTACTTTGTGGATCATTTAAAAAGCATTTCCCTTTTGAGATTTTTATGTGCTTCAAAGTAATTTTGTGAGTTCTCATGTTATGAGAAACACTTGAATAGCAATTTCTTATTTGCCTCCTTCAAGAAATTAATGATCTTATACACCCATCAGCTGCCTCTTTCTTCTGAATTAAAAACTCTTTCTGATTCAATAATATATTTACCTATTTAAATAGATCTGTTGAATATGTATGTAAGTATTCTTTTATTGCCAGTATTTTTCATTGACTTTCTTTGTATCTTTGACTGCTTTACCTTATCAATTGTTTTAAACATAGTTTCAGTCATAAAGGGCCGGATGATGCCTTCTTCATCAGCAGGTTAGGAAGTTTCCGAACGCACCTTCTTATGCTGTGTGTTGTTACCATGTTTGGGAAGAGGTATAGCCTTAAGTACTAATAAAGCTGCTGCATTACATTCCTTTAGAGTCTTCTGTACTTAGTCCCTTACTAAGAAGGATGACAGCTAGGTAAGGTTGCTGGTTTACTGAGATCAATGCTACTGTCTCATAAAGTCTTTAAATGTTGCCAACAGAGTTTTTGGAAGAGGTAATTGCATATTCAGTTCTTTGGATCACAGGACATCTTTTCTTCTTAGTTTGGTCAGTGCCTATGAGCAGATCCTCATCTAAGACTATTCCCAAGCATAATTTTAAAAGAAAATAATATATAACATAACTTATAAGTAGGTACATTTCAGGGCTCTGATTTCAATGTAGCATCTTCTTTCTGACTACATTCACTGCACAAACTTATCTGGAATATTGGATATTAATATTTCCTTAGTACAGAATAAACCCACAGGCTCACGCAGCTGGTTTCCCCTAACTTAACTAAAAGCCAGAATCTCAGTGTTCAAACAGCACACCAGCCATTGTCAGTGCTGTTAGATTCAATACACCGTGCCACTTTATTCTTGGGCTTCAGCCTTTCTTCTTAACTGATGCCTTTCTACTAGAGCAAACACAACCACTTCATTTGTCACCAGTTTGGATGCTGCTCTTTCCTTCCTTCATAACTTCGTAACTTCACATCAGCCCTTCAGCTTACGCCAACTCATACAACAGCTATAGTAACTATGTGCATTTTGAGCCTTGCAACAATTAGAATCATGAAACCCCTATACAATCTCTACTTTTATCGAATGTTGCATCCTGTAAAAGCTTTGTGTGATCTCAACATGGGAATTTCCTGACTTTTAGAGAGTTACTTTACAGAATTAATGTTAACTGACTGCCTTAATGGCAATATTTCTAGTTTTTCTTATTTTTATTCCATACACAAACTAAATTTGACTTAAAAATCAGTTTCACTTCAGCACTACAGAACCAGTCACCGTTAGAATAGGGATGTGGACAATTTCAATTCTTAAACTACATAGATTATTCCACTTGCCTTACCACCTTCCAGAGCCTTTCTCTACTAGTTGTCTCGTATAAGAAGGCTGAGGACTGAGCAGAGGAGGGGGTCACCCAGCACATGGCACACAATCAAGGTCTCTATGTGCAATGGCTTTAAGCATAATAATATATGGTCACAGAAAAAGTATTTTTTTTCTTCTACAGTTGTCTTTAGAATAGTGAAAATATGGGGGGGGGGGGGTTGATAGTGAAATGAACTGAGATAAAATGTTCAAATATTTAAATATTTTTGAAGTTCATTCCCATTTTTTAACTTACATGGATTTTTAATTTAGCTCTGCACTATATCTTAGGATAGACATGAGTTGTGTCCATGTCTGTGTAGAAGTCCTAACTTCTACTACATCCAGACTACCGGGCTTTATACCCGTATTCAGGAATTAGCTTTAGTAGAGCATCAAAGAGGCAGGGACGTTTGAGCCCAGAGTGGATAGGCCAGGCATGACCTGCCTTGCTTTCAAAACCAGGACCTGAGCTCCAAAAACACATAAGCATTGTGTTTATACTGTAGGGGTTTTGCTTGAAACCAGAACACTGGGGAAAGGACAATGAAAATATAAAATCTCATTTGAATGGAACGTCAGGTTTTCATTTCCTATATGATTTAGAATCCCTTACGGTAAATCACACAGAGAGAATCATTTGGGTTGGAAGGGACCTTCAAAGGTCATCTAGTCCAACCCCCTTGCAATGATCAGGGATCTTCAACAAGATCAGGTGCATTGCACACTTTTGTGTTATCACATCCCTGCATTCACATAGATGTCTCTCCATTGAGGCCACACCAAGCTTCCCTTGCAGATGAAGACACGGAACTTTGTGGCTTTTTTCTGTTAAAATGAGATATAAACCAGCCACTCAAATGGCACAGTCATTTTGTGAAGAGACATGACAATCAGAGATTTCAGCCTCTGGTCCTCTGACCCTGCAAGGAGTCAATGGAGATAACTTGACAAAAGCCAGCCTATTGGCCATAGAGCTACATCCACTAAGCAAGGGCCTGCAGAGACACAGGAGAAATATATGGAGAGGTTACAGACTGAGAGGGCTAGCCTCTGGTAGTCAACTACTGTCTCATACAGAGGTCAGGCAGAAACAAGTATATGTCAAAGCAGTCACCCTCATGCTCATCTCCTTGTTCCACACCAGGCTCTGAATACATGCTTTTGTACCATCTTCCAGTCCCTTGGCTTTTATGAAATGATGTAAAACAACACTTCATTACTCTCAGCTTTTCTATCCAAAGATAAAAATAGCAGCATCTTAAATTATGCTTCTGATAAAAAACAGAGTGTGCAGTCTTTCATTACCCAGCTTGTCAGGAGTTAGCTTGTGCTGCCTGGCAATCATTTAACAAGTGATGTCAAAGAGTCAGATATGCCTCAAAGTTTCTGGAAACTCATTTCTCAGCCTGGATATCTTTCTTCACTGTCCATTTAACAAGAGAACCCTCTCACTTTCCAGTATAGCAACACCCCTCATATGGCCTGGCTACTGCATGAGACCTGCGTTTCATTCCAGCTTTGGCCTACAAAGAATGGAAATCCTAGTTCTTTGTTCAGAGGCAAACTAGGGTGCCTTTAACACTTAGCAAACAACTCGACAGCCTCCAAAAGCACATGGCTTCAAGCCTTGCTGTGGAAAGAGCTTGCAGGGATGTTTGCATTATAATTCTGTGACTCTGTGTTTTGATTTCCAGTTTGCATAACATGACTGTAATCTGCACTGGCAACTAGCACTCAACATGTTGAAGAATTCAAGAACTCTTTTCACCCTATGTTCACAGCCCACTTGAACTAAAAACGTGTAGAAACATATCAAAACACATTTCTATTTCTAACTATGCATTAAAAAGTCTGTATATATTAATTTTGTGTGTGTGCATACATATATATATGTATGTATACATGCACATTCAGGGAAGAGGGCTTTTCTTTGCTTCTTAAGATTAAAGACTGGAAGAATTATGCAGACAGCTGCTCAGCAAAACTGACTTACTAATGAGTCATATCTGCCATCCTTTTCAAGACAAAAGCTGTCATTCAGATGCATTCAAGCTAGCTAGGTTCTAGGTCCTATAAAACTGTTCATCTGAAGTGCATGTATCATTTAAAAGCCCCAACACCAGAAGCAGTCCCAAAAATTAGAAGCCAACCTGTCTGGACAAAGGAGTGACAAGGGCAGTTAGAATTGATTTAGTATTCTTCCCAAAGCCTGCATTGCCCTTATGCTTGCATAGGATAAAGACTGTGCCTAAATGAATCCCTTCTGGTTTAAGTGTCATGTAGAAAAGAACCACAGAAAAGTGAAGAGGGGAGCTGGCCTGTCACTGGAGGGAATGCTTCCAGGCAACAGAAATTCCTTCCTTCCAGGAGATAAGTGCAGAGCCAGAAGAGGGGATCTGCCTGTAAGAGGATGGCAGGAACTGGAACAACCCTAAGCAAGGAGTACACACAACCCAAAGGCTTCTGCAGCACAGCCGGACTTGACCACAGCATGTGGGTATCTGGTGTGGGTAAGGTTATGTGAGACCTATAAATATTTATAATAATGCTTATAGTAATATTTATAGTAATATTTATAGTAATATTTATACTTATTTATAGTATTAAATATCCCTCTAATCTGGGGACACGTAGAACTTGGGGGGGGGTGTTACTGTAGAAAGAGACAATAGCATCTGAACATTTATTGCAGACAAGAGTGAAGCAGAAAGGAACACCTAGACTTACAGACTCAGGGGGAGGAAGAGAGAAACAGGCTCTTACTGCACCAGTTAGGAACCCTGTACACTTAAAGTTAAGCACACATAAGCTCAAGTACTTCAACAGGCAGACACTTTACTGAGGACAGGCACTTGCATAGGGTAACAGCACAAACTACAGCTCCTGTGCTTCGTGTTATAACTACTTTAAAGGTTATTCACTTCATGTTGCTTTGAATACACCAGTGGGCAGCTCTGCTACTGGTATTTGCAATTTGTCATAAGCTTCACATCTGAAATGCAGAAGGTACCTAAAGAAAAATGATGGAATGGTATTTTGGATCCGCAGATAAATAAATAAAATAGGCTGCAGCATCCATTTATGCTGGTCTATCAATCTTTTCCAGGCTTCAAGTATAAACACCTGCTGCTTGCAGGTCAGGAGCCAGGCTTGGGATGCTTCCTGCTTCCGTTGGGAGAGGCTGGAAGAAACTGCAAAAGGGAGGGGCTAAGAACATTTAGATTGTAAACTGGTCTGTTCCAACTCCCTCACAAAGTTCCTGCTTAGAGGACACTTAAGCTCCAGGAGCTTATTTGGCTGAAATAAAAAGCATATTCCTGAGGATGCGCAAAATTAGTTTCTTGGGGCTAGAGTGCAAGTTGTTAAAAACACCACGAACAGACACAAAGTAAGCTCCTGGTGGAAGTGCAACTTAATGCAACTTGTTACCTGGAACTATAAAAATGAAGCTACAGAAAACACGTATTTTAAAGTAAAATAGTTTTACATGAAATGAATCCCATCAGAAATCACGCTGACATTCCGGTGATGCCAGCTTGATGAAAGAAACACTGCTCCCATGTCATTCATAACTGTGTCAGGCTTCCCTCAAGAGAGATAAAGGAAAAAAACACATTTTTTCCTCAAGGGAGATAAAAAGAAAACATATTTCGGTCTCATTCACAGTCTAAGAGATTAATGGAAAGAAAAAGGAGAATGCAGATGATGCAAACGTAAGATGGAAACAAGCACGGGACATGACCACAAGCTCACACTGAATGCAAGGAGATCAACTTGTGGGATCAAGGTCAGTTCAGCTAACCCTGGCAGTTCGTTCAATCTTTGTTTGTTTGCTTGTTTTAAATGCAAGCACATTTTTGTGGGCATTCAGTTGTCAGAAGACGCCGCATCCCTTAAAAAGGGGCTGGGCTTAAAACTCTACAGGAGCCCCTCAGTGCTGAGACAGCTTGGGGCAGCACCCTGAAACTTGCTCAGGTTTCAAAACGAAGGCTTTAAAAGGCAAAAGTGATCACAAACAGCACTTGGAACACATTAAAATACTGTCTAGTGTGATATTACTATTTCCAGTTGTTAGGGCTTTCAGAATGTGAAGGATATTTCTGCTGAAGGAACCAGAAATGAGGTGTTTTCTGTTCTTAACTTCGGTTCCAGTGCCTCTTTACCTGAAAACTCATTTAAGTTTCAGAATTAGCTCACCAAGGTAACTAAAATAATTCACACCAGCTTATCTGGGCACTCTAGATATTTAAAATAACACATCTGAAATGTGTCTTATTTCCAATTTTTATATGCAAAAATAATACACTAAACAACTTGATGCTTGGGGATTAAAAGGATTTTGTTTTTTCCATTACAGTTTATAAAGGTCAACATTAAAACAAATAACTGCTGAGCCATATGTAATTGGTGATATTTACACAAAAAAAACTCTTATCTTTGTTTTAATCAGCTTTCTCTTTGGCAGGAGGACAAATACTTGTCTCTCATTGCCAAGACATCCCACAATGCACAATACTGAACACATCCTTACCTCCTAGGAACAACATGAGTTCTGGGTAGGGGGAAAGCAGATTCATTGTTATCTCATACACCCACTCTGTGTACAGAATCCCCTATAGAGGGAATGAAGTGCATGAAGCAACAATAAGGACAACTCTACGAAGCTGCTGGGTATTACATTCAGTCAGTCTCACCCATTCCCAGAGACAAACAACCCCAGAAGATGACATGAATGTACATGCATGGATTTCATGTGTGCAGGAGGACATGCATGCAACCTGAACATCAGCACTGTAACCCAAGGTCTCTTTATACATAAGTACATAATAGAATCACAGAATAATTAGGGTTGGAAAGGACCTTAAGATCATCTAGTTCCAACCCCCCTGCTATGGGCAGGGACAACTCACACTAAACCATGTCACCCAATGCTTTGTCCAACCTGGCCTTGAACACCGCCAGGGATGGAGCATTCCATAAACGCATAAGGATTCCATAAACAGAGCAGGAGATTTTTCTGGGTACTTGGCAATACACTTTGTGCGTCTGAGTTTGGAAACTGCCTCCAACATTTCCAGTAGTTAAGCAGCAAGCCTGCTATAGGGAAGTCAATATACTAAAAAAGAGCTAGAACTGGATTGAAATAATATGATACAAGTTCCCTAATTAGGGATTTTTTTTAGTTCTTTAATGCTTATTGTCATTTGCATGTGGATAGCTGGATTAGTCCCAGGTTTCTGTTTGCTTCTGCAGATATAAACCTCAGCAATGGGGAAAAACCTGTAACATGCAAGATGTAAAATGTCCCTCATGTAAATGAAGATCAGGTTTATGCATTTTATCACATGTACATAAAATCCACACACTCTGAACTATGTTTACTCTTTCATTCTGCCACCTGGCAGTTACTTCACATTGCATGGCAGGGGCAAGTTGAGAGCAGGCATGGATAGAGAAAACAAAACACCATCCATGATTAACTGTCAAGAGATCTTCTTTCAAAAGAAGGAATAGTAGCAAAATACATGGCCATATCCCTTTCTACAGCTTTACAATGCATTGGATATTATATGTAACCTTCAGCAAACCCACGTTTGCTCATCTGTTAATAACTGAGATCCTTTCAAGACCTTCCAACTGAAACTAAAAAATGATGTTTAACATCAGACCATGCACAGCTTGTGGGTCTGTCATATCCTCATTAGACTCACCAAAGTAATGTTTGCACATTCACCAGCTTCCCTCCTAGGACATTTCTCTAGGTGTAGATTTCGATATACTACCACTGATTGCTGTGCACTGCCCACCTCTGCACTCTTGTGCACAGCGTGCAGTGATTCACTTAATATTGTTGATACTGGCTTCAGGCTACAAGCAACTGGAGTTGAAATTGCCTGGGAAAAAATGGCCTCTTGGGTGTACAGATATGCTCTGTGTGACTTTTGCACATTATAAGTATGGTACTAAATAGAAGTGCTCAATAGATATGAAAAGAATGATGTACCTGGACGCAGGTCTCGGGGTCATACACTGATGTTGCCCATTGCAGGTGTATTTCATTGCAGTGAGGCAACAAGTAACTGAAGTGGTTTAGACTGAAACTGATTTGCAACACTGGGCCATGAAAGTCAGAGATGGAGAAGGCCGTGAAGACCATCTCTTTGACAATGCACAAACAATGCTGCTGGACTGGGCTGAAAACTGACCAACAAAACTCAGGTCATTTTTCTGAGGCAGCTGAGGCTGTCATCATCAGAGCACTCATTAACTTTGCACATTTGCTATGCTGCATAGCAGCTCTCCATAGCCCCATGTTTCATATGGGTATCAAGCATGTAAAGTCTATAAGAGTATAACTTTCACTGAGTACACCTAGAGGAGCTACACAGTCACTGTGAAAATACCTAACTTCAGGAATTCAAAACCCAGGGAATAAAGCCATGTGTGCCAAAAAGTTGGCAACAGCATATATATTGTTGTGCCAGGAAGGCTTTTGGTGATTAGTGAGATGAAATAAGGATAGAAAAGGCAGGAAGGGAAAATTCCTTATCCTTTGTGTGTTTATAGAAACACACAACTCTGTGTGGTAACCATCTCTGTGGCAAAGGGGAGATTTTAGCAGCGGTGCTGGAAACTGGATGGCCCCTGGGTGGTAGTGAACTGGACCTTCATTCCTCTTGGACAATCTTTTTTAGCTGAATTTGTGCTCTCAAACTAGCCTCCCTAATTTGCACATTGACTAAGCCACCACATATTGTCTTGTTGGTTAGCAACCTTGGCATAGTCAGAGTAAGGATTAAATGACGTATCAGAAGTTGTGAGGATTGAAAAAGCCTGGCATGATAAGTACCTTGAGCAATGACTAGCACAAACCAGAGCCAAACCAGTTTCTGGCTTCCCAGAACATTACATTCAAAAGGAAAAGTTTATAATGGATTTTATTATAGTTTGACTCAAGGTAAATTCTTGATTAAAGAAGACATTTCTGTCTGTAAGCTCTGTAATTTTCCTTGCACACACTAATCATTCCCGCTTCCCACTGCACTAGTACATATTAATTTTCAGTTTTATAGCTTTCAGTGAATTCTTAAATATCATTTACTTTTTTCCTCACACGCACTGTTTATTTTTATTCGTCGAGACAGCCAACAAAACCTGCAGAAACACTGCATTATATTGTAACAGCATTCAGACATAAACCCAGGGAGACAAAATGTATTCCAGTAATTTAGCTTCTGTGACAAAGTAACTAGGGAAGAAATATGACCTCATGGTGAAGACAGCAGCCTAGACTTGGAAAAATGGATTTGAGACTCTCTTTTACCCCTGCTTTCTGATTTTACTTTAGGCAAATCACTTCATTCTCAACCCTTAAACAACTTGATGTAATGCGTTATCACTTCTTCTGCATGAAGAAAGGCACCCAAATGAACTCTCTATGCCTCAGCTCTCCTCCCATAAAAGGAGAGTAGTGGTGCTCATCTTCACAGAGGAGCAGATGGGAACAAGAGGAAATTAAGTTTCTCATTTACCCCAACAGCAAGCAGAGCAAACTCTTCCCACAGCTCTCTCGCATCCATGTGCTGTGGGAGGCTGTATCACCCCCCCTCCTCTGCTTCACAAGCCTGTGCCCTTCTGGTCATGCCAAGATCGCTAGTGAAGATGGGAGGTAATGCTGATACAGGTACCTGTGCTCTGATGGTTGTACTGAAACTGTCATTTATTTTACACAGAGCATCAAATGGGCACTGAATGCTGATGAAGTGGGGGTTTTTGTTACCAATCCGTGCTTCTGGGTAGGGAATCATAACTGCTGAAATATCTAAACACTCCAGAGCAAATTTCAACAGTTTTTTGCCTTAAGGGCCATCTTATAGATGATGCGAGACAATACTGCTTTGAAACTTCTATTTTTATCTTCACAAGAACAGAATCTGACCTAAAATTTCATATGAGGATATTTATACTAGCTACAAGAGATTTGTTTTAATCAGAATGTGCTTGAAAGATTATCTCACATTCTGCTGGTAGACCCACTGAAACACAGTTATTACACAGCATAGAAATTAGTATCAACAACACCTCCTCAGGCATGCCTAGTCAGGACACAGGGAGGTAGGAGCTGCCTGACAGTCGCTTAAAGGGTAGCAGCTTTGAAACGCATTTTAGCAACAAGGCAGGGGAGAAATCACAAAACACAAGATATCTCTCCACTTTGCTTTTAAAGTTCAGAAGTAGTGTGCCATAAAAGTGATCGGGTGCTTTGGGTTTAAAACTGAACAAACTCAGGTGCTGATGCTCAAGGCAGACTATCTAAAGGGGTGAAATCAGCTTCTAAACTCTCAGTCATATCTGCAGTCAAAAGCCACTTCCAGGAAGCTTTGCTCTCCATGTTCATGGTAGCCAGGGTCTGGATGCCCACCACCCTCTCCAGCTCTGCCCTATCCCATCTCAAGCTCTGCAAACCCAGATGGCCCCATGGCTGTTGTTTATGAAGGGTCAATCGTCTCCAGCTCTTGACTGGTCACTCCAGCCCCGTGTTTCATTGTCTTACCCCCAGAACTGACATTTATTTGGCAGCCCCCTGCAGTACAACCAGATATTCATAAGAACATGGGATTTAAGTTAGAGGGATTTCAGAATGCTCTAGATCTATCTCTAGCAAATATTTTGTATGGTTCTGAGGCAGGTGATCTGCAAGGGTAAAGTCATGTCAGTAGGAACACACCAGTGTCCATCAGTTGTGGATGCGCCTTTAAGAAGTGGAGAAAAAATGAGATCTATGATTAAAATATCAAGGCCGTGGTACTTTCCTGTACTTAAAACAAAATCAATGAGAAGAGACATACAGCTGGAAGGAAAGCTAGCTTGATATAATCACAGTAAATTAGAAGTCTTTTAAGGCAATGGATGGTGTATTTTCTTCCTCAGAATCAGGGATTTCAAATATTGACAGACCCAGCAAGGCACAATCGATAGATCAATTCCTTTGTGAACTATTAATTATATAGATAGCTGACGAATAATCATTTAATTAGCATAATGGGAGGCCTCAGTGAAAAGCCTGTCTACCAAGTGTACTGGACCTAAAAATAGCAATCGTCTTTCAATCGTGAGGCTTTGCATGAAAATGCTATTGCTCAACTTCTGGTCTTAACACTTGTCACATCGCTCGGCCAATCCAGAGCTTTGCTAATGAAGCTTTCCCCCTTTACCACAGCAGTGCTGCCATATATAATCAGTTCCTCTAAGCCATGGCGACAAGGGTTCGGTAGGGATTACCTGGATCAGTTCATCAAGCTCGGTTGCATTCACGCAGGAATGCTGGGATACAAACGTCTGCTTCTGAATCACGATGGTGGTTCTCTGGGAGGTCTCATAAGGCTGCTCCAGGGCTTTAAATACTGTTGCTCCAATAATTAAATACACGACTACCACCAGGAAAATTGTTGAGACCGTCTTCCATTTCATAACATTAATGGCCGAATCACTTTCCTCCCGTGAAGAGAGCACGGTAGGCTTGGTGGAAAAGGATAGTCTCGGTTTGGAGTTCTGAGTGGCCGATTTGGGATCCAGCAAGTCAGGTGCCGCCACTGGCAAAACAGAAAAGGGAAGTTAATTTTTGCAGCCCCACTTGGATATCAGCAACTGAACTTCTTGCCAAGGTCGCTTCTAACTGGAATTCTTGAACTGTTGAATCTTCCCCTTAAATCACACGGCTCCTCACAACAAACCTGCTGTTCTGAGTAGTGTGATCCATTTTACAAGCACATCTGCAACGTTTCCTATATGCATCTGTTCCCTCATGATATTCAACCATTTCCAAGCTGCAGATTTCCCCTACACTCTTGCATTTCATTACATTACTGTAAGGTGGTATTTTGCTGCAGAGATTCTTTACACTCGCTGCTCTCTTAAGCACTGCTAAGCAGCTTTCCAGCTGTGTTCTACTTTGGCATTACAGAAGTAGCAGAAACATACAAACCCTTCCTTCCCTCTTCTATTTTGTCCTGTGTGCAGACAAACGCTCTCTGAGAACACGATCACATCCAAACTCCCTAGACACGACCATAAAAACAATACATTGCGCATCATACCAGCCTTGAAGTGTTAATTGCATATCAGTTATACCTCTCAGAACATAACAGTAAACCATATGTGTACTTACTGGAAAAGTCACCCATATTTTAGAGTGTGCATTTTTATTTACTTAAAATAATGTTTTAGTTAAACATTTATACATTAAAAAAAAAGTATTTTATTGACATAAAATAATTTCCTAACCCCACCGGGTTAGGAAAAGAGCAGCTGAGCGCGTTGTCAAGTACCTCAGTAATCCATGTGACTACCAGCAACTCTATGGGCACTAAAAACAAATCCACCACATCAAGCGCAGGTAAAGGTCTCCTGTGGGAAGATGGCCCCAGCAGCTGACCGCACAGGCTATATTTAAAGTGCTTTGAAACACAAGTACATTTTGAAGGGCCGCCACTACGCTCCCAGCTGCCGGTGGGAAAAGCCCACATCTAAATTGAGGGAAGACTCCCTCAGGCCGGCGGAGTGGGGGACAGCCCCAGCACGCGTGGCGGCGGTGCGTGGCTCCTGAACACCCGCGGGCTCAGGCCTCCGGCGGGGTGATGGAGGACCCCGCACAACCCACGGTCACGCCTCCCGCTGCCCCCATGGGCACCCAGAGGACGGGCACTGTTCCCCCCCGCCCCCCATCTCCCCACACCTTAGTGGGGGACCCCGCTCCCCTCTCTCTGCCCCTCTGAGCCAACACACACGGTGCCGGGGGAAGCCACGCTTCCCAGCCGCGGCCGCTCCCCGCTCCCTCCTCGACCGGGGCCGCCGATCTCTCCGCCCGCCCGCCCGGAGCAGAGCCGACCCGCCCGGCGGCGAACAAAGGAGCGGGCACCGGGCACCGCCGCTCCACCGCCCCCGAGCAGCGGCCGCTACAACGCGCCGGGTGATGCCCCGAGCCGCGGCCGGCAGGGATGCTCCGCGTCGGGGCGCGGTGCGGAGCCGGGAAGGGAAAGCAGCCAGGCGAGGGTACAAAGGGGCCCGGGCCGCCGCGGCGGTGCGGGGAGCATCCCGGGGTCCCCCCTCCCCGCGCAGGGGCGCATGCAGCATCCGCAGGACTGGGAGCGGGGAAGCACGCCATTGTGCTCGTACTCACTTCTTATTTACCGACCCGGTGCCCTCTCCTCGCTCCACGGGCAGGCATTTTTTCAGGGCTTGGGTAGATACAGTTAGAGCAAATTAAAAAAAATATATATATAAAAACCATAAAAAAATAAGAAAGGAAGAAAAAGCAGGAAGGAGCTGACCGAGGGGAAGAGGCTGATGGATGGGTCTGGAGGAGAGGGAGCGGCAGGGCGGGCTCGCAGGCAGCGCGGATCCCGCCGGCTCCCCCCGGCCCCGGGGCGTGCGAGGTGCCTCACGGCGCGCATCGCGCACCGCACATCGTGTGCGGAGTGTGTGTGTGTGAGGCAGTGAGTGTGAGGCAGTGCGTGTGCGAGGCAGTGTGTCTGTGCAGGCAGTGTGTCCGTGCAGGCAGTGTGTCTGTGCAGGCAGTGTGTCTGTGCAGGCAGTGTGTCCGTACGAGGCAGTGTGTAAACGTGAGGCAATGTGTCCCTGCGTGCTCCGGCGCTCGGAGCGTGCGGAGCAGCCCGAGCCCGGCGATGCCTTTTGTGGGGCGCCGGGCAGCCGGGTTCCCCCCCCCCACCTCCCGCACCCCTTCGCCCGTCCGCGCCCCCCCCCCCTCGGCAGCGGGGGCAGTTCCGTGCCCCGGCCGGGCAGCGGGCAGATGCTGCAGGGGCGCGGGGGAAAAGATGGAGGCGGGAGGCGGGGGGGAGGCAGTGCGGTACCTGCGGAGACCGGGGTCTCGCCTCTGGAAACGAGCGAGGGGAGAGGCGGGAGGGAGGAGAAGGCACCGGCCGCCCCTCCGGCGAGGCAGGACCTGCCGGCTGTCCCGTCCCCCCCCCCAAGGCGGGCGCCTCGCCAGTCTTCCCGTGAACTTTGGGACGGGAGGAAATGTCACGGCGGTGGCAGCGGGGGGACGAGCGGCCCTGGCTCCCTCCTTGCCGGCCTGATTTTTAACCCGTGTGATCTGCGGCGCGGTGCTTTAACACAAGGAGTTAACTAGGTGGGAGCTGGAAGTCAGGGATGGTAGCTGCTCTCCTATCGCACGCACCGCCGGCGTCCCGCCTCCTTCCATTTTAGCCTGATAGATACATCAGAAATGCTGCTTCAGCTGTGGTTTCTGCCACTAAAAAGCCTGAAATTGCTCTTGGTGTCTCTGCCACGGGCGAGCTCCCCGATTTCCCGGTCATCTGTCACTTGTGACACTATCGGCTGTTCACACCGAGGTGATGGACACCTACACTCACCTAAAAGACAGAAGGGGATCTGCCAAGAGAATCCCAAGCCTGGTCCCACAACCACTCTGTAAAAAGTCTCTGCAAACACGTTACAGAATTACTGCCTACAACAAATGGGTGCAGGGCACAACCATTTAAAGCTGACAATGTAACTGTAAAATGGCCAAAGTTAGTAATACATGGGGTGCTTAATGGGCTATCATCATGCTTAAACCAGCAGCACCATCAGCAAACACTTTAGAAGTCACTTATTTTAACGCTTCTCCGTATTAGGGTAATTTTGACTTCCTTAGGACTCCAATTTCAGCAGCATCAGTCAGGCCAGTATTCCCCAGGGCATTCACGTACCTCCAGGGGTGCAGCAGAGGTCAGGAAGCTGCCTTTGCTATTTCAGGTTGAGCTCCCTGCTCCCCATCACCACCAACCAAACAAAGAAGCTGTCGAGTTAGAAGAGGTGTTGGGCCCAATCCAACTAAACCTTTGCAAGCAGACCCTCAGCCATACAGCCCACTTCATCGATGTAGTCCCAATCCTCAAACAACACAAGAGTGGAATGCCTGCTCCTGCCTGTTGATATTCCCTTACACACAGGATTCCTGAAGGTGAGAAATTTTAATGCCTTTTTCTTTTTCATTCCAATAAAAAGAACCCATCATCTTTCGCCCTTTCTCCTGAAAATATTTGTTAACTGTTATCCTATGGGAAAACAGGCATGAACATTTTCCTCCATGCTGACCTGTGTCTGTATAAAATATTGTGGAAAATTGTACTACATGCCTTTCTTTAGCAATCTAAATATTTGGAACAAGATTTTTGTTTTTACTTGAGTGGAGGAATCATTATTAAAAGCTGAAAAAGGGTCAGACTTACTGCCTACAATTTTAAATCAGTGGGAAGCTTCCCAAGAGCTTCAGGAGGGTTTGGACCAGCCCTTAGATTTAGGTATTCCACCCAACAGGCAGAACGCATGTTGAGATCCACTCCAGGAATGACTGCATTGGTGCCTTCCCTTTAACAGCTGAAGAGCTGTCTCTGTGAAAGTAATTATTTCCATTCATTATCTAGTAAATATCTCCAATGTCTACTTTCACTTGGCTGATATTTTCCACCTATTGTCATACTAGATGCAATCCTCAGCTGGAGCTAACCGCTTACATAAATTGGACTTGAGCTGTGCTTTCTCACTTCTACCAGAGAGATACACACTCCACATACGACAGTCACCTTTAATGACAGGCATCTTCAAATCCAGCAGGAAAGCCAGTGCTGTACAACAAAAATGATCATGTATAGCAGCACCTGTTTTCTGGAGACCTTCTATAGCCTCAGCATTTGTTCTGTGAAGTCATGCCTTCCAATATATTCATTGCAATGTACACCACACATTGCTTGAATAGTGTGTGTAACCATTTTGCCCTCAGATTTGGAACAGAGCAGTTTGATGCATTAGGCCTGAGCTTTACTAAACAAACACGCTCAAATGCAGTGTGTCACTGACAGAACATACCACCAACCAACAGGCGAGATTAAGCAGTAAAAGAGGCTGCAACACAGAGCTCCAACCTTGCAAGCAAATGGACTTGCTGCTGTGCCAAAGAGATTTATCTGAACAGATGAAAAAGGAAAGAAAAAAGGCTTGTAAGATTAAGTACATACAGGTTTGTGTATTTCATGCTACTATGAGTAAGACTTACAAAGTACAAGACTGTCTAATGCTGTCTTAAACTGTATTGCCATGAGTTTGGGATGGCCACATTACTCACAGACGGTGGGTGCTGGAAGCTGCTCAACTCTTTGAAATGTTAAAAGTACTCTCCAGCGAGAGAGCCAGGCATGCAGCATGCAGAGGAAGTCAGAGTTGCATGATAAACATAGCAATCACATATTCATACAAATAACAGCTGTAGATGATCTAAACATAGCTTCGATAGGACAGGAGCACACTTATAAGGAAAGAGTTATTCCAGAAAATACACCAACTTAAAAAGAGTCCATAGAAAATGCCCTTGATGCTGTCACTTTCTTTTCCTTTTTCCAACTACAGGAGCAGTTCCTTGGAAGGCCACAAACAGCACTTGCTTTGTGCTGGAGCAAAGGGCTCCTGCTAAACCCTCCACTTCTAGGTGCAGTAAATGCTCTTCCTTTTCAACTGGCTGCACAATAGGAGGTGCCACAGGTTCCAGCCTTCTTCACTCTTATTTAGCTGTCAAGGATTTCTGCATTCCCAAATGACTGTTATGGAAGGTTTTCAGTGAGGGCATTTCCCTCACTGATTTCAACCAACTATTCATGTGGGGACCTATTTAATTTGCCTCAGGGGATCTGAACCTCTGATCAAGCAACGCATCACTACAGGCTTCAGGTCTTGTGGACACAACACCTTCCCCTCTAAAGTAAATGACACTTCCTCATGATGTGAGAATGGAAACCTCTGCCTGTCTTCTGAATGGGCCAAACCATACACCCAGTTACAGTCAAGGATAATTCTTTACTCCTGCTAAGTTCTATTACAATAGAGCTCAGTAGAAACACTACCAAGACTTATTTAGTAAGCCAATTTTAAGTCTCATTTTACTTGTTCAATGGGACTTACAAATTACTTGTCTCTTGACTTCTTTGGAGACATTAAAAGATTTCTGTCAGTTCTTTATGGATAATTATGACATTAAGGCCATGCCATGTTACTCTATTCTGTCATTAAACCATTAGTCATATCCTGCTATGGGAATTTACACTAAGCGAGAAATGGCATACACTCTGCTTCTCCTTTGAGAAGACAGACCATATGCTTTGCAAGCAGTAAGGACACAGGGCTGCTCACTGTGGGCATGCTGAGACTGTGTCCGCCCAGCCCACCACCAGCATCAGGAAGGCAAAGAGAAGGCAAGAGGCAGGAGACACAGAAAAGTGATACTCAGCCCTCATTTGCCTCTGAAAACAGTAAAGCCTTCAAGCAGGTCAATTTAAAATGATGTGATCGCTTCTAGTTCATGTTTTTAAACGAGTTAAGCATATGTGAAGCAGCTAGGGTATGTATTAATGTGTTTTACCTCACTAGCAAGCTATTACATCTACCACGAGTGTCTGTCTTCCAGTGTGACGAATTATTTGTTCCTCAGAAAAGCCATTGTTTCTCACCTCATCAGTTACCAGAAAAAAATGTTTACATGTGCCCATCTATTTTCATAGAGCTCAGCTGCCAGATTTAATTAGGTTCTAATTCTTTCCATCGCTAGGAATTCTTATCTATTTATCCACGTGCAGCGAAGTGGGAAGTTGGTTTAGAACCCATGAAGTATTTGGTGCTGTAATTAATATTGTGAATGTGTATGTTTCTTTACTGGCTTGCAAATCTCCCAGTGGGCTTCCTCCCTGCCTGTGTCATGTTACCGGACCTAATGGGATTTATCTGTTACATGTTCTGCCACTGTTTTTTCATATTTGCTTTTCACAAATGTGCTATGCTTGGCCAGCTTCGGAGGCACCAATTATAACCAACTTTTCAATGCCTTTCTCATCAATGCTAAATGTGAATTGCCATATGTCACCTTTATTATGGATTATTCATGCATAGGAAAAATGTACTACTACTATGAATTACTGATCTCCTCGAGGGAAAGCTAGTGGTGCTGTGGGATGATTACAAAATGGTTTTCTGTCATCATCAAAATGTTCTACAAAACTGTTGGTTTGTAATCTGTGTTTCATTATTGCTGCTTGTGGTCTCTTCAAAGCAGGAGACAGACAATGGGAATATCTAGATTCTATACGTGGCTCTCCACACACCCGTTAGGACCAATCATGCAACTGTCCTCACAGATTTTCATGGTGCTGCTGGATGACTTACGGGGTGGAAACCTGATCTCAGTATTGTCTTTGCAGACTGGAAAAAAGCATGGTGTATTTGGAAAGAAAAACATTGTGTATGAGACTGCACACACCAGGGCTGACAAGAGAACGGCCAGAGTTCATGCTGACGCTACAGGTGTTTTCCTTGAGTAAGCAAGCAAGTGCTTGCTTTTAAACTATGTCTTGAGGAGCTGAGGATTTGATTTTTATATTTGGAAAGTACCTTATCGACATTTGAGGGAACTCTGCAAATAGTGAAACAGACGTATGGCACAACAATCTGTAAATAAAATAAACTGCAGAGGACACTGGAAATCACCTAAAATAGCATTCGTGCTATTCCTGGAGAGCAATCCACAAATACATTTGGAAGAAACTAAACAAACCAGATAAAGACAAAATAGCCCAGGCAATACTAAATCGGTATCATGCAGGGATAATGAAAGAACTTGATAGCAGAAATAAAGTATACAAATGAGGACATGAAAAAGGAGAACATTAAGTATCATCTCTGGTTTAAAACCACCAGGCTTGCACTACATGGCAATAGCCATAAAAGAAAATGCAAGGAAATGTATGAATTGCTTTCAAATGTGCACAGAAGACTCCATTTCTCTGTTTTCTGGCAGTCTTTGCATATTCAGCTACACCTGGAAAAGATGCTGCAGATTTTGTACAGAAAGACACCATTTGGTAGTCTGTTATTATTGTTATTATTATATAGCTTGTTCTAAAGCTTTCTGCTGTGATAAAGAAACCACTAGTGCTATGCAGGCAGAAAGCTTGGAGACCAGAGCCCAGTTTTCATAAGGTGCTTGGACAGCAAGAAGCATAAACTGCTACCATTCAGATGCATGGTGCATTCGAATTGCTTAACGCTTCCATCTTTGAACACTCTCCCCTCTGTTTTCTTTGCAGTGTAGTAGACCTTGAATCTCTGGGTTTGGTGGTTTAATCTTGGGCTGGCACCTATGGATGATGTTGGCAGGAGAACAGGCTACAAGTTCATACTCATCTTCGCAGCCTTAGTGTATCTGCTAATCTACCTTTACATTTTTGCTACAAATAGTCTTTCAGTTGTATCATGCCACTGATGCTAACTAAGCATGCAAGGAAATACAGCCACTGTTTGGCCGTTTCCTGGTATATTCTCAGTTGTTAGAGGGAACATTAAAATCTGGTCTCTGGCTCCAAGGGGAATGGAGCTACAAAATATGGGGAAAGATTGACCCACACTTTCCTCTTTGTATAGCAAATAGAAACATACCCCAGATATAAATATCCCAGGCATTAAATAGAACCAGACACCCTTAGGACAGCGACTGATGAGAAAGTTACTTTATACAACCCCTTTACATAAAACAGCTAAAATCATTAGGGGGAAATTTCCATGGCATTTTAGCAGCCTAGACATGAAGGTTTTCCTATTTCTAAAATCCTCCACAACTTTGTGTTTTTATAATCACTTGCCAAAAAAGATCGCTTGCCCTAGCGCATAAATGTGCAAAGTGAGATTATAAAAAGTTATTATGCCAGTATAAAAGGTATTCTTCAATAAAAACGATTATTTTTCTAAATTACTTCCATTGGCAACACATACAGCATAATCCCTGTACCGATTTATGTCAACTTTCGGTTAGGGTTTTTTGTTAAAAATGGGAGTACACCCATTTAAGAAGCAGGATTGCCAAGAAAAGTTAATAGAAAAGCCATAAAGAAACCAATTCCTGAAATTATTGCTTTCTGAGCTTTTCATGTTCTCTCCCCTAACAACTTCACATATTAAGGGGATTACTTGAGGCTTTATCCGGGAAGAGTATGTCAATGGAAGAAGTGCAACAAAAGCAGTGAGTAAGGAAGCCTCAGGCTAAACATTTATACCAGATTCTTGGGGGGCTCATTGGCAATTTCTTTCTTTATTTTAGAGGGAAGATCTGATGATTTTTCTCACTCATAAGAAATGGCCTCCAATATTTGGGAAAGTCAGCTATAATCACAATACTGATAAGGTAGACTTGTGGAGAAAATATCCCTTATTCCTAACTTACAGGGTCACAGGGAGTATGTCCTGCATCCTGCTAGCAAATATACATAAAAGCCAGATGTGGTGGATTTGGGATATACCTGTATGCCACAGCAGAACCCCACAAAAAGGAGCCATTTGGGAATTAGAAGCAAATACACTAAGTACACCCATGACATGCACCTGTTGCCTCCAGTTCTGGAGTTACCTCTGTGTCAGCTACTTTGGATTTTCCTGTATTATAGTGCAGGGGACAGACTTGGTAGCAGACTTGGACAGAGGCACCTATATGTAAAATTGAGATTCCCAAACCACTATTTCTTTACATTTCTGCATGGCTCAGTTTTCACCACTGGTGTTTTTTAGCAAGCTTCCTGCTTCTGGACACTTCCTACCATGCTGCTCAACACTAATGGCATTCTTACACCAAATTGATCCAGAAAATAAGCTTTTCTTCCTTATCTCCTCAGGGGAGTTTATCTGGCTTTTCTGAAAGTCTAGCAGAATAAACTTCATGCAAAATGTAGAGATGATTACCACTTGCTTTTAAAACAAATAAAAGTATCCACTAGATTTTATGCAATAGTGCAATGATTTAAAGACTCTCTCAGGACAAAGAGAAAAAGGACTCTATTTCTTCTGCATAAAGGGATTTAACTCCACATCTTTCAAGTTCCTGGAGAAAGCCTGCCAATTGTACTCCCCCAGTTCCACTAAGCCACACATAGAAATCACTGATCTAACACATTACTGAGCTCAAGTGCTCTGTCCTGTGTCTGAGTCTGGTCTCTAGCAAATACTACTGAGCTGTATTTTTTGCTCTCACTTACATATTGTGTAAAATAAGGTTTACACTTCAGTGTTAGTAATATACTTAGAGGGGTGCTTAGAAAGTTTAACCTCCCTTGCCATCAGCAGAGTTTTACCCGAAACAGGTAAATGATCTGTTTATGCCCACAGCAAGTACTGAGCTTGGTTTTCATCCCTATTGCAGAAAAGTTTTCTTCAGTCAGTTAGCTGCTGACTTCCAGCTGAGCCCACACTATCACAGAAGGGCACTCCAAAGGCATCTTTATATTGCAAAGACTAACCTGTGGCAGGCAGGATGCAGGAGAACTGGATCCCAGCATCAGAGGGCAGTGGCAATTACTTTGGAAGTTATTTTGGTTTAAGTGCTTACTAGCTACATGAGAAAGACAAATCACCTTGAAGCCTAACTAGAATGAGACATATCTACAACATGTTTTGTTGTTTAATTTCTCATACCTCTCTCAAGATATATTTCTTTTCTTATTATGGTTGAATCTTAACTTCTTAGTATAATAATTTCACTTTTGACTGAAAGCTAGTTAGAGCAAATATGGACTTTGGTATGACTCACAAACCTTAAGCAGCCATCTCCTCAGTGTGTGGCAACTCCTTCAGTGTATGTCAGTGGATTCTTACAGCCCCAAGCAGCCCAAGTGTCTCCTCTATCTTGTAAAATGTAGCCTGCTTATTGAAAAAACAGACTCTAGGCAGGAGATTTGTCCCCCACTATCAATGTTAATCAGAACCTACTCAGCAGACATACCTCCCTAAATTTATGACTATCCCATAATCCAGGAGGTATTAAAGAGCTCTAATGTAATCCCAGTTTTTCCCGTAGAATTCAGGATTCATTAGGTGGGTAAAGTACTGAGGGAGACAGAGAGAGAAAACATTCCTATTTTTGTGATTATGTATTCACTTGGAGGAGGAAGACATGAGTTCCTGCTCCAAGAACTGTTTATGCATTTTAATCAATGACAGCTTCAATGGAAATTCCAAGTATAGAAACAAATTACATCTGATCACTCTACAGATATTTGTCATTAATAGCCATCATCAGTCTTAGTCAGAAAACAGTACACTGACAACACCTCCCTTCAAATTCTTTCCCAAGTTCAATTGTTTGGCATGCAAGAAGACAAACCATCAAGGATGCTGCAACACGCAGCAAATTCCTGCTAACTCACTTCAAACAGAGCAATTAACAGAATTAATCAATTTGAACTGAATGAGATCAAAGAAATCTCCCATCAGTTGACTGTTTAGAATAACTGAAGGAAGATTAATTTCTATCCTAGTGTTCTCTTGATCCCAATAGGTTGTTGATGACAGAAGAGTAGAAAGAAGGCTTTTTATCATCAATCACTTTCATTATTACTCGAACACCCGCTGTGTACAAGGATACACACATTCCTCTATATTTAGACAAGAAAGCAACCTGTCAATAACTGCTGACCTATTAGCCATTCAAAATGACCACTTAGGGAAGAGTATATGAACAGTAGATGCTGTCTAGAATATTCAACAGAAAGCTATATATGGAAAAACACAATTTAAAGTATCAAACCCATGTTGCTCTTAAAGTAAATAACATTAAAGTGATATATATTAATGATGAACTAACAGTAATGCATCTTTCTATATACCACATATTACACAGTTACACATCTGTATCGTCCACACATACCACATTTGCACACTAGCTGTAAGTTCTAATTATTACTATAATACTAAAACCATATTGCTATAAGGAGTTTATAATACAAAAGTAAATATTAATAGCTTAATTAACTTGTTTATACACTTGTATAATGCAACAAAGCTAGAGCTATCACTTAGCTGAACAGACTACTGGCACTGAGATGAGTGACTTTCTGACCTGCAGCATGGACTCCCTATCTTACTGTAAGCATTCTCTGGACCCCTTACTACAGACAGACTGACCTACAAGATGCTGCAGTAGTAAAGTCTGGAACTATACTTTCCTTAGATTCGTATTAATTTAATGCTACTGAATGCAAAAAGCCAAGCTGGAGGCTGGAGGGTCACCAGTTTATGAAAGGAATTACATGGTCTAGCTGCCTTCAGTAAGAGAGGACAAGGGTGAGTGAATTGGTGTTTCTCCCACTCCAAATTCACATCTTGTCAGTTACCATGTATTGATGTGATCTTGCTGACTTAGATTATACCACTGTAAATAAAGTCAGCCCAGCTTTGGTCAGTATCTCTTGTGATTTCGTCTTGGCTGTTACGGGCTTTGGGCTTAGTCAACACAGTGTTTTAAGAGTCACTATGCTCTGCAGTGATGCATCTAGGTTTGGGTAACCAGAACAGACGTACATCGAAGTTAGAGCCTGAGTTATAACATATGATTAGAGCCTGAGCTTCTTGTATAACATGCCGGGAAAGTCAGCCACCCATGAGAGGAACTCACAGCAGTCTTCCAGGAGTTGCTATCAACCAGCCTCAGGGCAACACTACAGGAAGAGTACTAAACCCTGTCAGGCACTGGGATTTAAGTCTCTCAAGGGAGGATCCATCTGCACTTCACATTCCAGATGTTGTTTGGTGAGCTTCTTCAAGTACTTGATAAGGATGGAATAAAAAGGGAGAAGGGATGGAGGAAAGGGAGAGAGCAAAGAGGCAAAAGGCAATACTCAGTTGAATTCAGTAGCTGAAGCATCCACTCAGGAGACAGGAGAGGAGATTTGGTCCCACATTTCCTACCTCCCTAAGAATGCTTTAACCAGCAAGCCATTGGGTAGTGTATTCTTAATTCCCCAAGTATTTAGCTGCTTATGATTTCAGCAATAAAGCACTTACTATTGGCACCCGTGTCCTAACAGGCCAAAAACTGAACACTTTTATTCTGTTTTTACGCATATGTTATTCAGGAAAATTCCCATCAACTTCAAAGGAAGCCTGAAAACTTACAGGCACTCAGTTCCCACATTATCTATGGCTATGTCTGTATTTATGTTCCCATACATGGCTTAGCATGCCCCAGGGTCCTGCTCCACAGAGTGTTCAGACCAACGCCCGGCTACAACATGCTGTGGCTCATGCTCAGGTTCTGGGCTTCAGCTTTCCTTGGCATGGGAACTGGGTCTGAGAGGTGAGGGGACAAGGGATCAGCACATGCCTGGGTCCTGCCCCAGTACAGCAGCGGCATTCAGCCTGCATCCTTTTCCAAGCCCAGGGAGTGGGAAGGACTCAGACGTAGCATGACCAGAAGTAGTCGACCTGCTTAAGAGGTTTCTATGGGTGTTCAGCAGAGCACAGCTCTCAGAAAATACCAAGTGCAGGAAAGCACAAAAGGCAAACACTGAAAGAAGTGCACCTGAAAAAAAAGTGTATGCAGCTGAGGTTTGGATAAAGTGGAACTACAGCAGGAGCCCACTTACCCATCATAATCAAAATCAACATAAGACCCAAGCCAAAACACAGTCCACCGTTAATTTAGGATGGAGGGCATGCCAATTGTTTAAAGGGACTTATTTCTTTAGTCTTTACCATAAACTTTCTCTCTAGTACTAGACTTCTATGTGTAGCTAGGTAAGCCATGTGTATTGGCCTCATTACAATAGTGTAGATATATGCTAAACATTATGAAGTGTTCTTTAGTTCATTAATTCTTTGAAGTGGAAAAGTGCTGTCGTGTCCATTTTTATCAAAGGGGCCTAGAAAACAGTGACTTGACAACATTGCATAAGGCAATCTCTGTGGACAAGGAGTTTTTAACAGGCTGTGGTTTAGCTCTCTGCGTACTCAACTGGAAATGTGCACAGAGAGAACTGGGTCATTTTCCTCCTTTGTAATGGACATTTGTTTCTCAGATTTCCAAAATATATAATGGGTATCATGATCATGGATAGAAGGGTTCTTTCCTCATGAATGTACACTTAACAACTTCTGATCTTTCTGCTACCTTTTCCTTACTGTTCTCTTACAACTTAGTGACTGTGTTAATCTCATTTTCTTTGTGAAATTTGCCTTCTAAGTTTTTTCTTTGCTGTCTATACCTTAATTTAGTTTGGGTTTCTTAAAAGCTGTTTTTCTTTCTACCTCCAAGTGCTTCTGTCCTTCCAGTTTATACATTCTCCCCGTGAGACGAAGTACCACATGCATTTCCAGCTCCTGTCTCCCTCAACAATAAATTAAATTCTATGTTTTCAAGAGACTGCTTCGCAATTGTATTTAGTTAGTTCACAGCTATTGAACTGACTTTGTCACTGCACAACCTGGGCTTTCTTGTTTGTATTCAAATTGACTTAAGATTTCATATTGACCTGGGTATCAATAGTCAATTTACAAGCAACAACAATTCCATTCTTGTTCAAGGGGGCATTTCAGTCATCTGAAATAGCACTCCATGTGAGCAACTTCCACAGAACAATCTTCTTTGGTGTGCAGAATACTTACCTTTAATTTCCTTGTAGGTACAGCTTCCCACAGATAGTTTTGTTTCTTGCCAGAATAGTAGCTCTATCAAAGACCAGGCATTGTTTCGTTCCCCATTTTTTCCTTCAAGTGAAAACTTTCACATTACTTCTTGCAAATTCACTCCACATGAGAACTGAACTGTTGATGCTATTGTTTTACTTTGTGAATCCATTTTGTCTTCAAGTAAGACTTGTTTGTCAGCCCAATCTACAGTGCCATCACCTCTTTTCTTTCTGCAACTCGCATTCTTATCCAGAAGCCTTCTGCAGCCTGGCAAACTAATACAGCTCCTTCCAAATATAAGGCAGATTCTCATGTTTTTCTCTCAGTTTTGGGCTATCTCCTGCAATACGATCTCAACATTAGGATCCCACAAACAGGGAAAAACAAATGGTCTGGGGTTTAGGTGTTTTTTTTTACAAATATTACATATTTTTCTCTTTTAGGCACTTCACAGGCAATTAATCCTCGCAGAATTTCATTCTTTCAAAGAGCGTGACTTGACTTTTTTAGTGCAACCTGGTAATTAGACTGCTCTACTTTAATTGTAGGTTATTAAATAATATCCACTGCCTCTGGCCTGAGGTTACTGGAAAAAAAAGCATAGCTAGCTTGTGCCCACCTTTCCCTTTAGAAACTGTTCCTTTTGAAGAGAAAAACTTCTCCTTTAATCCCTCTGCCTGATGCATTTCTTGAGAAGCAATAGCTGTAGTCCTCAGCTGCTATTCCAGGTCCTTCAAACCTCCCATTTTACTCTTCTTTCCTGACACAGAATTCATGCTTCTTTTTTCTGTATCTTCTCCAGATACCATAGGGTGCTCTTGGTGGTCATTAATGCAAGTGCCCAGGCTGGATCTTGTAACTGTGATAAATCTAATTGTAATGGGTAAACTGACAAACATGTATCACATATATGTAATTCTGGGACTTGTGAAGGAGAGAAGCTGATGCTATTCCTCTTCCTTTTGCAGTTGATCTGTTCTGGTTCAAAGGAACACATTGCATATGGAATATTACACTTCTGCCTAAGGTTATTCAGGGTCTAATTATGCTTAAACCCCTGCTGCAACCTGAGTCAAAAATAAGCTTTGTGGCCATAGGAAGGAGTCTCTTATGAACGGTAGATCTCCTATAAGTGAATGGGGAGAGTTAGCACTTTCTGAAAGGAACCCAATGTGGCCAGCCCCTGCAGAAACCCACCAAACACCACACATTTGGGGGTATTGATTCTTTCAGACCCATCTACAAACTGCATGTGGGCACCTAATAACTACCTATGTGGTCCAGTGTGTTCTGGTTCCTGATCCTGGTGTTGTCACCGAATGAATACAAAGAAGTGTCACACAATAAGCTGGGCCCTTACAGTCTGTTTTAACTGAATTTATTAGAAGTCCTTAAATTTGGTGGTTAAGCCCACCATCTTCTTTCTACTGATTATTTTTCCTAGTATTAATAACACATGGGAGGTGGCGTTTGGCCACCTAGTACTACCAGAGTGCTGCATGATAACCCACTGGCCCCAGTCAAACATCAGTGGGAAAAGGGCACTTAGCTGTAGTCATTGGTGATCCACAAAAATTAACCCAAAGAGGCAGAAAAGACTTTTAGATGGATTGTGTTAGAGGAAACTGGGAGAGCTCAGATCACTTATTCTGGCAAATTGGAGGCTAGGAAGACATCTGATTGCAATGTGTAGCTCAGTGAAAAAGACTTTTTTTTGCTAATGGACCATGTTGGCACAAATCCAAAACCATACTGTGAATAAATTTTGGCTGGAAATCACAAAAAGCATGAGAAGAGCCAGCTTCTTCCACCAGGGAGGATGAGAACAAAAACCTAACATTGTAAAACAGAGGCTGGTCAGTTTATGAAGAAGAGTTATCTGACAAGCTGCCTGCAAAAACAGGAGGTTTGCCTCAGAGGCTCGGTGCAGTGGAGAGATGGTCAACCTTCCTGAACCCATAAGCCACATTCTCCAGACTTCACAGAGCCACATGGACTTCAGAGAGCTGTGGGGAGAGTGGATAGCTCAGCAAGGCCCAGATCTTTTACTGTTCCCTTGTGGATTTGGGCTGGATGGCCTCTGCATCCCAGACGAAGTCATGCCCACTGGCTCATGTCCCCCAGCAGCCCCCAAACCAGTGCAGCCACTCTCACATGAGCACTGTAACCGCAGCATGGGAGTTCATTTGGCATGAAGCTCAAAAAGGCCAAGACTTTAATCCCAAAATGTCTCAATCACACACACTGAGATGTAACTCTCTTCCAACCTACAGCTCTGTCTTCCAACCTACAAGGCTGTCCCTTTTCCACACTAAGGAGAAAAAAAATCATCTGGAAGAATGGCTTTAAGAATAGATCCTGTTTTTTTAAGAACTTGTTCTCTGATCTCTATTTTTAGCAAGAGTAGCACTAAGAACCACAGTGAAAGATGAACATTTTTATGCTAAATTAGCATCATCAGGGTGAAACATTGTACTGATAACTTGAGAAGATTGGAGATTTAAGAGGCAATAGCAGTGCCCTGCACTGCATGCTCTTCCAAAGCCAAAACACAGCAAGGAAGTGTCAAAGCCAAGGATATATGCCATTTATTAGCAGAAGATGAAGCTATTGCTGAGTTAAAAAGTAGCCTCAAGTTACTATGATAATTAAAAATTGTGATTAAATAGTAAGATGAATGAAAAAAGTTAAATTGTGAGCAAAGTGCCAAGTAAATAATTTAAAGAGAGATTTAAAAAGCAGTGGGAACACCCGTTGTCTGCTTTTTCTGCTTCTTCATATTACTAACCCTTTTTTACCCTTTCTAAAATAATCCTCATGTTCTTCTCTGCTATTTGCATAGGTTAGCAAGGTTACTCTCCTCTACAATATACTGCTGCTTATAACACGTTTGGAAATTGCAGAAGAGTCTTTGCTTGTTTCCATGTGAAATAGGAAAAAAATATGCTAGTGAATAGGAGGACACCCCTTTCTGCAGCAGTCACAGGGAACAAAATACGTGTTTATGGATAGAGCTAGGAAAGCAAATCAGAGCACTGGGCATGGGATGACTGTGGGTTGTTTGGTTACCTAAATGTTTTCCTTTCAGGATATTTCCATCTCCATTTTCTGTGCTGTTAAGAGCTATTCTTCCTACTTTGGGTAAATAAAACCCTTTCCTTGTTTTGTCTAAAGTGTGTCATAGCCTGATATGACTTATCTGTTGCTGAGAAGGACCTAGAGAAGCCAAGTAATTGCTGAAGCTAAACTAAGAAGGCAGCGTGTGCACTGACTGCACAGGTAGTCAGAAGCTGGATCTTCCCACACATGCTTCTCTTCACATGCCATCTTCCATATAGTGTGAGAATGAATGCTCTGCTTGCTTGCTTGCTTGCTTTGGGGTTTTTTGGTTAAGAACTAAGTGAAAGACCCTCACACATCCTGCAAAAGCAAGTAAACTGTACATCAGGACCCTCACCTGGAATATGAAAGAGTCAAGAGATTGTATGAAACTGCTTAATCCAGTACCTTAATTAGCCTAGCAGTATCAAGTAGCTGCACTATTGTGTCCATGGTGGAGCTGAAATGCAGGTTCTCATGGGAAGTTTCAGTTAGCCTGGTGCTTTCCTGTGTGCAAAGGGGTTTTTCCTGAAGAACTGGCTTTTGTCATGAAAGATATTTTATTAGACCTCAAAAAAATTTCTCACCATCTCTACTTCATGGTAGCCTTGTCCTTGTTGCACCAGATGTGCATTCCTGCTGCTGAGTTCTGTCTGCCACCAACCTGGATGAAGCCATTAGTCTTTCATGAGCATTCTACATCCCTATTGCTAGATATGCTATCTACAGTGATGCAAATAGACACCTGTAGCTAGAGTGCAGTGTGTAATTTCATCCATACACAAAAGCTGCGCATGGCTAAGGCACTGTGCAGTGTTGAATAAACTCACTAAAAGCACACTTCCAACCCCATATTTTTTCCCATAGATTACGGGAAACAGAGCTCTGATGCACACTAATGCTAGTTGCAAATAAAAAGTGTACAGTATCCAATGGTTCACTGAATACATTTTGAAAAGCCTTTTCAAAAGGACAATGGGGAGTTCAGTAGAGAAGACAGTAGATCCATCCCACTCGTAACTCTGGGAACTGCCAACCTGTGCCAGAAACAGCCCTCTGCTTAAGACTTGATGATTTTCTGTCTAGAGATCTGTCATAGAGACTGCCATAAAGTACTCTCTCAAGTCAGATAGCTGGGGACATCCACAGTTCTGCTCTCACTCTCCTTTACAGTCCTGTCTCCCCACAGCTTTAAATAAACTTGATTTTATGTGAAGAAGATGTTCTCTGCCCACAGCTAAACCCAGAATTTCTGCAGTGTTTGTTTCTAGAAATACCCGATATTTCTGCAAAGCCAAAAACCATGTTTCCTGGATATCACTGCATTCTTCTTTCCTGTCATTGCATTTCTATTGAGTGACATTTTATGTCCACCAGTTTTCCATTTGATCTTTTTAGTCACCCTACTCCATGGCTCTGCACTTGTGTTAAGCATGTTGGCATTGTGAAGATATTCTGTCGCTTGCACAAGCCCTCAATTCTCTATGGAAGCAGTAGGATCTGTAACTTACAGAAAACTTCTACAGAGAACTTCATTCCTGATCTATGTGCCTTGTTTTTACCACACAATAGTAGTCTGGGTGAGCTCTTCTCAGTGGTGGTATCAGCTTCTGCTGGTAATTCTCTCTATTGAATAGAAACTTGAAGTAGATTCTTGAATATGAGTATCCCAGCCTCCTTACAGTCTGTATGAAGGCAGGATTAATGGAATTAAGTGCATAAATGAAATGTATATTTTGCAAGGTCAGGAACATGGTTTCTTCTCTCTGAGGATTTTATTTATGCTAAAACAGTTTATATTCATAAAGGATAGGCTTTTCAGATGCATTTTTTATATATTGTATGTCTTTTAAGAATACCAAAAGTATACCATTGCTATCAATTCCTTGTTCATTAAATTGACCTTTTCTTTGCCTTAGTTAAAGGTATAGATTATATATCAGCTTCTTTTGGACATTTTAATATAAGGCTGTATTTATGTAGCAAGAGAACCAAGATTCTTGCAGCAGCTTTAAGTAGCTAAAGATTCCCCGAATGCTTGCTACGCAAGCAAATGGCCACGCAGGTCACATGCAGCACCCAGGCAATGATGAATCAAAACTGGCCAGTTAAATTCCTGCAATGAAATACTGATTTCACTGAGTTTCGGTATCAATTTCAATGGCGTTTTACACTTAATTTTCCTTTTGTATCACACACTTTGTTAAAGGTAAGAATTCTGTCCCATCTTGAAGAGAACAAGTACTGTTACTTTCAGTGGCTTTTATTGCACGGGCTGTGAGCTGGTCAATAAGTCACAGAACCACTATAAAGCCACTGCAGTCACATTAGGCAGTACTTGCCACAGCCTCAGAAAGGACTTAACCCCAGCAGTAGATACAAAGAACAAGGGGAGGGATAGCATGCAGCATCTCTTCAATGTCTTGCCTCTCTGTGTTTGCTGATGGTATGAAGAAAGATGATCACAGACCAGAAGACAGATGGTGAAGTATAGCTCACATTCTGAAACAGAGATTACAGCAGGGCAGAGCTTCACCACCAGAGCTCTTCAGTGAGACCTTTCCTGCCATTTCCTTGCAACTGTTCAGTTTATTGGCCAGTTCATAGTTCACTGTGTTCTAGTGGTCATCAAATCAAGGCAGCAGTGACTCATACATTAATAGGATTTTACTGTCAGTCTCCTACAGTTTATCCTTTACATGGGTTTTCCAATTTAAAGCAAAAGTACGAAGATGCCTATCACTTTCCGTCATGTTACTTCTGCATATACATCAGCAACAAGGGCTATATGTCTTTCCACTTCAATCCCCGACCAGATTATTTCTGCAACTGTGTTTTTTATACTCTTCTTGACCAATGGTTTGCAAAGTTCCTTAAAATAATTACGGTAACATTTAAAAGTAGTCAGTATCTCATCTGAAGCATTACAACACTCTATAAAAGGCCTCAAGGAAACTAGAAACCTTCTCCTAGATGAACTGGCAGTGGATATCATCTCAGTATCTGATTTGGTCCTTTGCAATAGCCAAGGTTATACTGAAGGTAGCACAGCTTCACAAGAAGTATAAAATACAAATTCATTATGATTTTCAAGATGTTGCACTCAGCTCCAGTGTTTGATTTCTGCCTGCCTAGATTTCTTTGGAAGCAAATGCTTATTCATGTGAAAGATCAGGCTATGTACACCATGCTCAGCCAGCAACATGCACACTACAGATGGACCCTGCTGATCTATCTCTTTTTCTACAGGAAAGTTGGACAGAAGCAGTTTGGGCAGCACTGGTACTGTAATAAGCAAATACAGTCTCTTATTCAGGTGTGTAATCAGGTGTTCAAGATTCTGATTTCTCCATGTTAGAGGAAGAGTGGGGTTGAACACAGATCTCTTCTGGTATATGTGCCAGTTACCAGATCTCTTTTGGTATATGTGTGAGTTATCATGTGCAGTCAGCAGCTGCCACCGCATCATTGACTTAAACTCTTAGAGTACTCCAAAATGGGGGTGAAGATTCAACTCTCAGAGCTATTGAGGCTGCACAACTTCAAGCCATGTGTTTATAGACAGGGATATGAGCTGAGGTCCTGTCTTCCACATGACAAAGACTATCTGCACAAGCTCTGGTGTGGCCTCTGCATCCCTATCACTGTATGGTAATGTCTCTGAAGCTATCCTCATCAACCAAGGAATGGGGCAGAATGAGACTTTAAAGGCAACCTGCAGCAGCTCTGTGAGAGTCTTTTGGAGGTAAAGTTACAAGTCTGAGAAAACAGAGCGTGGTGTCAGCACTTTCTTTAGCATTCCACTAGCTTTCCTCTGTGTACTTAAGTGCACACAATACACTAGTTGTTTTGTGAGCAAATATAAAGCAAATGGTAGGAGGGGAAATTGGAAGATCTGTTTGAGAGAATAAAGGCAGTATTAGCAAGATAAAATCATTATGTAGGCATGTCTCCCACTGAGGGGCTTTAGTTTTGTACAGGTGTTTTTGTGAAGAGTGGGAAAAAATAAGAGGCTTAGATGCAGCAGAGAAAATCCAAACAAATGACCTCACCTCAACCAAGCAAGGACCCAGCGTATATCTACAGGCAACTTAATGGGAATTTTGCCTTATTCATCAGTGCTACAGTCCAGGTGCCCTCAATTATAATGGTTTTTATTTTATAAATTATACTACAACCCAGAAGTTGTTTACCTCTGGTCATATAATGTGGTTTCTATTTAAATTTAAGTTACATGGTTTTATCAGCTTGCAAGAGATACGACCTTTCGCTTGCCTTTCTCTATTACCTACCAACACATTTTGAGACAGTGATACCTTTCTGGTTTGGAACATGATGAAAATGGAAGCAGAGCAACATAACAGCAGGTATTTCTCAGTGGCATAAAGGATAATAAAACTGGAGACTCTGAGATTACTGTGCAACTCAATGAGTTTTCAAATGAGCAGTTTAGCAACCACCACTCCATCATTCATGTGACTGTTAAGATTTTTTTCAGGTATTAACAGGTACTCAGTTTGTAATAGGATAATACATTATTCTAAATCTCAGACCGAGCCAAAATCATCTTTCTCCTATATAACCTATGCCTGACATTTTTAGTGCAAAGATATGAAATAAAAATATTTTTTTTCAGCTTTCATGCAAGGCTTGATCCTAGTTAAACACAGAAATAAGCAACATATTTTGGCTTAGAACATGGGATTGGCAGGGTTTCTTTCACTTGTCAATCAATTCTGAAAGGATTGCTATGCCTGTACAGAATCCAACTGATTTTATATCCTGAGAATTACGTACTTATCAGGAGTAGGACAAAGTGAGGCTATGAGCTCCATCAAGTTGCCTTCCAGCTGATCTATCTGTGTCCAATGTATTGTTCCAGTACAATAACTCCTAAAATTGCTAAATAATCTTGTGGAAAAAAAAAGTTATTCTTCTCTGGGCTTCTCTTTCCACCACATATCATCAGTAAAAAACATTATATTATAATCTTAATCCTGATCCCAAAGTAAATAAAATAGTTTCCTAATTCAGTTTATGTATTTTGAATCACTTGATTTCACCATCAAGCTTTTAAATGAGTGGCTGGCTTAAGCTGTAAAGAGTCCAAGACTAAGACAAAAATAACTGAGATCCAAAGAGATAGCAGGATATATTTGGAACATTTGAATTATTTCATATGCAGACTCAGAATTCACAAGAAGCAGCAGGTTTTTTGTTTCATGTAATCCACAACGGGCATTCCTCATTTAACAGAGGTCATGTAAACTAAGATGGGATATGTGGATATCCCTGAAGATCCCCTGAAGACACTCCAATTGATGGTAGTAGACTCTAATTTGACCCAAAGGTCAGATCTGGAGCTTTTGATGACTATCACTGTATTGATATTTAGTTTCCAGGAATCACAATTCTTTTGGCTATTAATCCCAATAACATGTCTGTCACAGTGAAAACAATTTTTCATTCTTCATTATAGTTATTTTTTAACATTTTTCAGATAGGTTTTTTTTCCATCTGAAAAAAGTGATGTTTGTGGATCTACAAATGCATTAAATCTTTGTTTAAAATCCAAACCATGTCTTTAAAATATCTCCATTTTCAGCCAAAACAGGCAGAGACATGAACCAGCTGAGCCTTTCTTGTTCACTCAGTGCTACCAGCCTTGTGGCCTCTCACTTGTACAAATCCCTACACAGACAATGCATTTCCAGAACGCAGTTTCTTGCCAGCTGGAATCAGAACTTCAAGGTAGAATTTTATTGTCATGGCTTGTTTGTAAATGCACTTCATAAGCCAGAATCAAAGATCTGCCTCAAAGTTAAAACTAGAAAGCAGCCTAAAAGTGCTACTTTGTGGCCCCAGGCCACATGCAAAGTTATCTGCTACAAGAGAACAATTCATCCAGGAAAAGAAGGAACCTCTGGAATTTTACTTTCAATTTAAGAAAAAAGACACTCCATCTAGCTTGATATTTAGTATGTGCCCTAAACAAGGGGCAAATGTCTTTCTGTTAGCTTAGGCATTAGCTGAAGCATTTTAGATATTACAAATCAAAGAAACTGTTCATTTAAAAAGAAACCCATAATGATTCTCTACTTTTATTAAGTAGAACTTTGCAAACTGTGTTGCTTCAAGCTCACTAGGTGGCAATTGAATGTTTTTGCTGTTTCGTGTGTGTTCGTGTGTCTTGAATCTTGTTTCTTATTTCATATTTTTCTGAAAGAAATGCACCAGTTAAAATGAATTTGTGCTTGAAACACTATGAAACAACAAAGGAATTTTGCTTTTATGCCTAAGAATGACTTGTCTTTATAGATCTGAGAGTGCAGACTGTTGCAGAATGTGTGCAAAGCATATTTGAGAAAGCAATTCCAAAATCTTTCTCAGGGTGTCAGAACAAAACACATTAGTCTTTTCAAAAATACAAAATAAAATATACTGGTTAATTATGTAAGTGTCCCTGCAATGCAATGGATTTATTTCAAGAATTAAAAGACATAGTTGTAGTATTCCTTTTGAAGGGCTGATTTTGCTGAAGCTTGAGAAAAATAAAGCCTTAGTGTTAGTGCTGCTCTGTTAACCATCAGTGTTTCAGCATAAGGATTAAAGTAAAAGTCCAGAACTCAGCCTGTCACAATTGTTTCTTATTTTAGGGAAGTGGGATTGTTTAGTCTAAGCAGAGAAAGGACTTTAATTCTTTGAAGTATACAGGGATGGAAAGCTGCAGAGCTGTACTCAGGTCAGTTTGATCTAGTTTGACAAAGGTGAGAGTTAAAAAGCTCTCTATAGAAAGCTCTATCACCAGGCATCCTTTTTCTGATAATGGGATCTCTTTTGCCTGTAGTACTACTCAGTTCTTCTCTCTTCTTCCCAAGTCCATATACACTGAGCACTAAAAGCCACATCCTTGTCACTGCTGGCTCTTGGCCACTCACCTTCCCTTGGTCCCGCCACTAGAACCCTTTGCTTTGACGCTTTAACCTTGCACAGCTGCAAAACAGCATTACGTCTATCACAGCTACAGCAATTTACAGAGAACACAGCATTTACCTACTCCATCAAGTGCTGTTCATACTATTTCAAGGACTAAACAGTGATGAAAGCAAGTTGATCTCCAGCTTTTTCCAAAGCACTAGGAACAGAAGCTGAACACTGAAGATAGGCTGATGATCTGCAACAGTCGCCACTGATTTTGATTTAGCAAAGTGCTATTGCAACAATGCTTCAATTGTTGCAAAATGCTATTCCAACAAGGAGGCCAAAACTCCAAGTCATGGCTATTGTAACTCAGTGCTTGTTCAGAAAAATCCCACTGGACTCTTTTGCTCAAACATTTTGGATTGTATCAACAGGAATCCGAACCTGACAAGCTTGAATAGTCAAAGTGTTGTGGACAGAACAGCTGAGAAAAGAGTTTTTAGATCTGGTCTAAAATCCTGAGGATGCAAAACTGAGGTAGGAAAAAGCAACCAACCAACCAAACCGAGGAAAGTTGTACTGACTGCTGTGGAATCCTGTGCTATGGTATACTACATTTCACTGTGAACCTGCATTTTATCTTTACAGGGAATACTGTAATAAAATCATCCCTCTCCCAGCCCACTCTGATCTCCCTTTAGAAAGATGTGCTCTCTTTGAATAACTCAAATATCATGCATGGGTAACTCTATGCACTTGCTGCAATGTTTCATGTAGTAAGTGTTGTCTTAAAAGATGCAATTGCTAAAAAGTGGTCATGACTACTTCAAGTCATGTATTTTTTTCCTCTCCACCAGTCAAAATAAAGGATGTAATAAATAAAACAGTGGAAGGAGGCCAAAAAGGTATTTGTCTTCATATTATTTTGTGGCTTACCGCATCATACTGAAGATCTCTGCATTATACAGCATTGAATGTTATATGAATCTGCCTGCTAACATAGAGTGGTGCCTTTCTTTTCCAGAAGTGGATGAAGAAAGTAAACACTCTCTTTTAATTACAGATTAAGATGGGAAGTGGTTATGTGTATGAGAAAATTAAACCACCATATATTTTATCTATGTCAATCCGTCACATTAAAAGGAAGTACAAAAGGTCTCCTTAATCTCAACATGATGCCTCTCAAACACGCTTTGTCAGCACTGCTTATCTTTTTGACTTCATAAAACTTACAGGTATTAGGAATTAATCACCATCTAGTTTTTTGCTCATATCAGGTTTTCAAACCCTGTCCCATTATCTTCTCCCAGGCATTTTTCAGCTTTCCCCCATTCCTGCACTTGGTACACGTGAAATTTAAAATCTAGATCACAGTAGATCTCTCATCAAGGGCCCTGAGAAACACAAAGCATACATACTAAGCATACATAAGTTTAGAATAGGTCTGTAAACCAAGTCCTTACAGCTGTAGTGGGCTGACAAATGCCTGCCTGTACTTATTGATGTAGCTCCTTAACTAATCTAGAAAACTAGGAAGTTTGAAGACTAATGGAATAATGGAACAGAGGCTGCAAGAATAAAACACCATCTGTTTGACTGGAGCATGATCTAGGATGCACTAAATATATTTGCAAGGTAAACTGTTAGTCAATCAATCAATGCCAGTTCTGGGATAGCCTTCTACTTTTCTCCTCTGCTTTCAAATATAATACCTATTTCTAAAGCATTTAGAAAAATGGGAAATATTTTCTATTCCATTCTCTTCACAACCTTTCACCTCAGCTTCTCCAGTTCTCTCAAGAGAAAGCAGTTGATGTGCTGGTTGTGGTAGTAGTCTGCTTATGATTTTCCTTACGTCTCTTAATGCACCTTTCTCACTTTAGATCATGGCTTTTGTGGCAACACGTCTTGCAAATACTGACACAGCACCGATAACCATAAAGATAATAACTCTAAAGATTAAATGGCTATTAGACACAACCTTCAAAGCAAATCACATCTGATCTTGTTGCCTTGTTTCTGTTCTGGTTTTTCTTTTGTTTCAGAGAGAACAGAGTTGCTACTTCCTTCCCTGCTCTTCTGAAAAGTATTTTTCACACATAAAGATTGTGTTTGTGCAATTTCACCCAAGAGACACCAAATAGCTAAAGTTAAAAGTGAATAATAAAATAAATTAAAAGGGCTATGCATTTTTGAAAGCATCATTTCAACATAATCAAGCATTTAAAAGAAAGATCAATTTTACTTCACTTTCAGAAACGTTGAAACAGTGATTCAAAGAAGACACAACACTTTGCAAACAACAGAACTGCACCAAAGGCTGGAGTCCTGTTACATGGCACTAGAGGTTCATTATGAAGGTGATAAGTTGTTCATCCCCAGCCCAACAAAGTACTCATGATTGTGTTTACCCTTATGTTCAATGAAGACTGCAGACAACCAAGCAGAAGGCAAAAAATCCTGCTCACAAACAAAAACCATACATGCATCACATTGGAAGGAAGCAGACATTTTCTGAAGTTATGTTGGGGGGTAAAAAAGGCAAAAAAAAAAAACAAACCAACAACCAAGACAAAAAAAAGACAAAAGCAAGGGAAATATTACTTTGAAAAAAACACCTCCTTTTGTGGTGGCTTGAGAGATTCATGGCTTGAAAGACTCATCTCTAATTCAGAAACCTACAGTGCAAGTCCCTAGTCTGATTCTGCAGATTTTCTCTTTCATGCAGTCACTACAGCATTAATCTTTTCCTCTTGAGATTTTGGCTAAGATTTTCCTCAGGTCCTGAGGAAACTTTCCTGCCAAAACTTACAAACTTGCTGATAATTCCTAAATAAAATCACAAGGCTCTCCAATATCTGACTGCAGTAGAGATTACTCACATTAAGATGTTTCAGAGAAAACACATTTTAAGTGGGCTTCTCTTGGGTATAAATCACTCTATTCAACAGTCTCTCAATCTCCAAGCTCCAAATTAGTCATCACACTGTTATATATAAATAAATTATATGCAATATTTAAGTGATATTTGTGATCACAGCAAAATTAAGGATAGCTCCATCTTCCCAAATAAACATTTTCAGTAAACAGCTTACTTGATAGCTGATGCAATTATGTCATTTGGCTGTAGCAAATCCTCAATGCATACACGTTTCACGTATAAACAGACCTTACTACAAAATCAAGATTTCAAAGGAAAGGCCATTAACTACAATAAAACACCTTTTTCTAGAATGGACATGTACATCATAGTGGCATTTTTCTGATTTAATTATTAATCAAATAATCTAATTCTACATTCTAATCTACCATCTCAAGTTATGGAACCTATAAGAACTGTAAAGTTTGACTTAAATAAGTGTCTGTAGTAGTGGTACTTACAGTAAAAATTATGTCTTGCTTGTGGGTTCCTCATTTGGTGATGTAATAGTCAGAAGTCACCATGCTTTTGTTCTAAGATCAAGCATCTCCTTTACTGCTGTTTTTAAGGAGTCTTCCGAGCAAGTCATTTCGTCAGGACATATTCTCTTCTGCAGCACATGTGTGTTCTCTCTCTGTGTTTCCTGCCCAAAATACTCAATGTACACATAAAAATAAACTGGTAAGTTATTTATGATACATGGCATTTATGTAATGTTTTACATTTTCATAGTACTTTACACAAAGGGCAGTTGACTGAACAGGTTAAGAAGCACTTAGAAACTGGAACCAAAATTGCCTCAAGTCCCTTAAAAGTTTGAATAATTCTATGTCAAATGTCCCAGAAGATTTTGAAAGACCAGAACCTCTTTACTATAAAGTAATAGACAAAAATCAGTGTTTCTACTAATTCTTCCTTTTTTAAGCATCACTCACGTAAAACATACATATTCAGCATGTAGTTTAATTGCTGCTGACAGATCCCCAGTATGGTTTAGTCAGGTGTGCCTCAAAGTATAAAATTTGCTCCACTGTTTAAAGGAGGAAGGTTTACATTGCAACTATTCCTTTTTTAATTTGTGAGCTTCCCAAGTAGCAGTCACAATCCAGGCTTTTAAGCATCTTCACTCAACTGTATCAAGAGTTACTGGTCAGGACAAAAAAGAAGGGAATAAAATACTCTCTAGAGTTTGATCTTATTTTCTGTAACTTTCACTCTTCCTCCCCATGGTCCACAGCATTATGATTATCCCAATTCTAAATGTTGACAAAGGATCCTGATTTATTCAGTTCCCTACCTTCAGCTGCACTCAGATTTGCCAAGTTCAGCTGTCAGTAATTTGAGGCTTATGCACTGCATTTATACTGACTCCTTAAAAAAATAATATGACATAGCTATTCCATATTCCACACAATCATGTAGGAATTTGACACAGAAAAACTGGTCTGTTAGTTGTAATTGTTGCAACAGTCACCTAACAAAGTAGACAAAGAATACTATTTGTATGGCAATCATATAACCCTAAATTTCTGACATATCATTTTAAATATTTGAAGATATGGCAAGGGGTTAAGAGAATGAATGTAACTATCTCTTTCTGTATTAAATATTCTGTAAACCACTTGTAAATATATGCAACCTTCCAGAAAAAGAAGATTAGGCTGGACAAAGCCTTGGGTGACATGGTCTAGTGTGAGGTGTCCCTGCCTGTGGCAGGGGGCTGGAACTGGATGATCTTTAGATCCTTTCCAAGCCAAACCGTTATGTGATTCTATGATTATTGTCAGTAAAAGAAAGTCTGGCTTGACCCTCGAAACTTTAACTTGTAGCCAAGCAGTTGTGCATGCTTGCTTCCCAATCCACTGCTTACAACCCCAATTCTTGTATGGCCAATAGATGAACACCTCTACATAAAGAGGAAATGATCTGAAAAACCTGTTCCTGAAGGTTGTGCTACAGAAAACTCCTTCCCACTCCTATTCAGTTATATTAAGTATTCACATACCTAACTTTCAAAGCTTGACACCAGGAGCTCTAAGACAATATTTTGCTTAAAGCCCTGATTCTGATTTCGGGCAAATATTTTGGGGCACCACATGGTTTTCTTTGAGTTCTTGAGTTGCTGTTTGCATTGAAGAGCTGGAAATACGAGTTGTAGTTGACAAACACCACATAAAATAAGATCATAGTAGTATTTTTTTATTCATTTTATAACTTTATACTTACCAACAGCCTGACAGCCATGATGAAGATGTAAGTGCAAATTAGAGGAAAATCTGCCTTGCAGCAAGGCTTAGTTAAGTATTGTTTGTTAATAAGTCACTAGTGCAAGGTGTTCTTTAAATTAGAGTATGTTCTATCTTTTTGTGCATTTTAAGCACAGGACCCCAGCTATTCAGTAAGCAACTGCTTACAGTAAGAATTCTGATGGACAATGCTCCTCTGTTCCCATTTAACTTGAAGTGACACAGCTCTTTGATCCAGTTTTCTGTCTCTCTGGGAAAACAAACATGTAAATGCTGCCACCAAAGAACCAAGAAAAATCAATCACAAAGAAAACCAAGCCCCAGGAGTTTCAGGTCAAAACCGAGTAAGAAGTTCTAGGAACTAAAAGAAGCATCAAAGACAGTAAAAGCAGCCTGACACTGTGTGCTGAAAACTTATGTTATCAAGAGAGATTTTCCACACTGCTTCACTTGCTTGGCTTTTTTTTTTTACAGGCAAAACATTTTCCTGGTGTGCATTTCTACAGAAATGCTTTCAGATTATCAGTTTTCTTTATTTAGGCCATTTTTGATCATTTTTGATCATTACACCAGCACACAAATAGCCTGTTCTCATTTCTGTAAGTTGTGTGACTCGTTTCTGTGAGCAACTGACACAACTCTCTACATCTAGTGTGCCTGAACTTGAGTTTTAGCAACATTTGGGAATGTATGAAATTAGTTCCCTTAATAGGAGTCCGTTAATGAAAATCTTTGAGTGTAAATCCAGAGTGGGGAAAGAGTCTGACGCTATGAAGCAGAGTCTATTTCGCAGGTTTTCTTGGAATTCTTAGGGGAATGGGAACTCTGCTGAGCTGTCCCCTGAGAATCAAATGTTCCATCTCTGTCAGTGTTCAAGGCCAGACTGGACAGCCTTGGGTGACATGGTCTAGTGTGAGGTATTCCTGTCCGTGGCAGGGGGTTGGAACTTAAGGCCCTTTCCAGCCCTGACTATTCTATGATTCTATGAGATATCTTGTGCAGCATATCCTGGAGACATTCGTCATCTTCTTAGTCTTTTCTCTTCAACCCTGTACTCAAAAATGTTTTGTTAGGGTTGCGTTAGTCCCTGCTGTAGAACACAGTTACATCAGATGGCTCAGAAGACCTTCATCTCAGGGCAATTTTAGATTAAAAAAAAAAAAAAAGATAATAATTAGTTCCATAAGTTTATCTGCTTTATGAAATTGGGCATATTTGTTGCTCTAATTCCATATTTTGTCCATTTATCTGTAGTTTTCCTCCTCCGTTGACTACAGTTTGCAGTTCTGAATATATTCTCAAAAAAGCATGAATTATTCATTTCAACAGAGTTCAAGGATATTCTTAAACTCTCAAAATTACTTTACCTATTTCTCCATTTCCATCAAAAATTTCAGGAATCAATTTTAAGTTTCTCTTCTTAATGGAATTTTAGGACATGAAAATAGTCAGTTTTGACTGATGTACCACAAATGCATCTCTCACTCACATACAATGAATATGCATAGCAATCTATGCTTTTGAGCACAGTAGCATTATATGCCTAACCTTGGAATAAACCCCAGAAGCACTTTCCCTAATGTACCAGAGAAAGTTTTACTTGGTTAGATACACTAGCTGATAGAAGACAACACAAGAGCACATGCAAAGTTTCAAATGCCTTTTTGGTGTTCTACCATCAGACAGAAACCTGTTGACATTTTGCAACAAATAAAACAAATTACTCAAATTGCTGTTCTCTGAAGGAGGTAATAAAAGACCTTCCTGTTTACAAAGTTCAACAGAGTTCAGATGCTTGTCTCACACCTAAGGCATGGAAAGATACCAAACAGACAAGCAGGAAACACTTGCTTGTCGCAAGACAATTAATAACAGCCAGTTACTATAAATGACAGGCAAAGACATCCACTTCCTTATGTGAAGTAACTGGCTTCTATTCCCAGTATCTGAGAAAACGGGCCGATTTCAAACATGGCCCAGGATCAAAGCCACTGCCCAGGGCTGCATGTGCCCGAGGAGCAGGGGATGGTTGCCCATGCAGGCTGCAAGCTCCTGCAGCCTCAGTACACAGGCACATGGTGAAGTTCTCACTCAAAGTTTCATTACATTAACACACTTAGTCCATCCAGAGGGGACAAAACAAAACATAGCAAAAAAAACCCAACCCAAACCAAGAAAATCAGTTCTCAGCATCTTCTTAAAGCCTCTCCCATTCACGCCTCAAGTGAGATGATGTCCTTTCGCAGAATCAGACAGATGAGTTTCAGGAATAGTTGGAGTTAATTTTAACTAAACTGTCTGACATTGTCCTGAAACAATGAGGATTGCTCACACGCTGCCTTACAGTTGATGAGCTTTTAGTAAGCCGTTGTTTGCTGCCTGTTATCATTTATCGCATCAGGCACAATGCCTGACAATAGTCCTATGAGTAGGTTGTAAACCTGTTAATGCATGAAGTGTAGAGGCAAATGCAGCATTTCAGCAAACAAGCCCCAAATAAGCTTGGGTAAATAAAGCAATGCACTCTTTCACTGAATCTGTGGCTGTCTTTATTTAAACACTGAGTGTTTTCCTTATATAGATTAAGACATGAACTTGTGAAGATGTAACTTTCCTAAACATGTAAAGTTTTATACAACCACACCAGATACGGCATTTATAGAGAAAAAGAGAAAAGTGTGCAACTGAAAGGTTGTTATGCCATTAACAAAATATGCAAATTAAGTATTTAGGGCCTGGGGCTACATGGCCTAGTGTGAGGTGTCCCTGCCCATAGCATGGAGTTGGAACTAGATGATCTTAAGGTCCTTTTCAACCCCAGCCATTCCATGATTCATGATTCCATGAAAATCTCATCAGGTCAATTCCTTTTGAAATCAATGGCAAAACAGCACTTTGGAAAATGCCCACATACAACTCTTCAGAGACAAAAATATAAACTATTTTTCTAAATAAATATCTGTCTCCTTTCAAAGACATATGAATCCCACCTAGCCCATTCTCTGTATTCTTTACAGGTTCCATAATACCCCTCTATTGAAGCCCATGTTATGTAACTGAGGTAATATTGACTCTAATCTATTCTACAAATACTTGGGCAAAAAAATAAGTTACTATCAGGGATGAAACTGCTCCTGCTCTATATCTCAGTCCCTGACTTACAGCAATCACAGAAAAATCATGCAATGCCTACAAGATGCTGACACTGCTGGAAGGTGAAACTTTGAATGCAAGAACGTTCAACATCATCACACAGAAGCACCACTGATTCCAGGTGTCATTAAACTATTTCAGATGGTTATTTTGTTTTCATCTAAGAAATAGGAAACATGGGAATTGAACTATGGATTTGAGATGCAAAATTATATTTTTGAAGGCACAGACATCTATGTTGACACAAAAAGTATTGTTACACAATAGGAACATCACACCACACTGCCACACAACCACAGTGAAAGTAAAATGCGATCAACTCAAAACTGAGAGAAAAATGCTGTTTTGACAAGCATTTGCAAGATCAGAATCAACTTAGGCATTTACATAACTGTTTTTTACATAGAATTACATACAGAATTATGTACTTTTTATAAAAATATTAAAGAAATAAAATAATTCATAGAAATTAATAAAAGTTCTCTTTGCTAACATTTAAGATGAGGACTCTCATTACAAGTGTGAGAAGGCAATAACAAAGGCAGAAAGGATAAGAAGCAAAATGAAGGAACCAAGAGTAGATCACAGAATCATAGAATGGTTTGGGTTGAAAAGGACCTTAAGACCATTTAGTTCCAACCCCATGTTATGGCAGGGACTCCACACAAAGCTCTGTCCAGCCTGACCTTGAACACTGCCAGGGATGGAACATTCACCACTTCTCTGGGCAGCCTGTGCCAGTGCCTCATTACCCTCACAGCAAAGAACTTCTTTATATCGAACCTGAACTTCCCCTGTTTCAGTTTTAACCCATTACCCCTTGTCCTTTCACTATAGTCCCTAATGAAGAGCCCCTCCTGAGCATCCTTGTAGCCCCCTTCAGACACTGGCAGCTGCTGTGAGGTCTCCACGCAGCTTCTCTTCTCCAGGCTGAACTGCCCCAACTTTTTCAATCTGTCTTCATACAGGAGGTGCTCCAAGCCCCTGATCATCCTACCAATACTATGAATAAAAACCAAAGGAAAGTACAGACTCTTTACTTCACAAACGAAAAAGCAAACAGATGACTCAGAGAAGTTTGAAGCCTAAGGTACTAAGGCAGACTATGTAACTAACAGTTTTAGTTTTAACTCAGTCTTGCCTTGCTAAACTGGAGTTCTCTCCAAGAATAAGGCTTTCCATGTGTCCTGGAGTTCTCTCCAAGAATAAGGCTTTCCATGTGTCCTTGGAAAATCTACATAACTGTGAGGAAGTATATTGGAAGTCACAGAGTTGGTGTTAAAATCACATTTATGCTGTGGCTGCAAAAAGATCTGGGAAGGAGAAATCAATCATAATGGCCTTTTTACAGGGAACAGTGTGGCATACAGGTGTATTTCACTTTTAGGGGAAAGGATAGGAATATGACAGCAACTCATGTTTCAAAGAAAAGCATTCTCATCTTCAGTTATATTGCATCAGTCTTTGAAACAGTCTCTAATCCAAAAGTTAGGGGAAGGAATGAGTATTCATGAAATCAGCTGTCAATTTGGAGGAGAGAATGGAGCATGAAAAGGGGGGAATCTGGGACACTAATAATCCCATTCTGCCCTGTTTAATCTGGTGCAGCAACTTTCAGCTATTTATTGCATTCATTTCTTCTAATATCATCCTCCTCCAAAGAACACAGAAACAGCCTTTCCTTAAGCAGCTGATCTCTTCATACATGCTTGTAAACTGCCAACTCCAGACCAGCCAAGGACAGATTTAAAAAGCTGGATTCTGTTCCTCCTGGATGAGCGGAATCAGATGAACGTTGTTGGCAGCTATATCTGCAGTAACCTGCTGCGCCCAACAGATCTTAGAGACAGGATTAATCTGAAGACTGAGAGACTGTATCTCTAGAAAGAGACAGCATAACTCAATATCCCTAGCATGAAAATGGAGTTATTTATGTCACTTTTCAGAAAACAACTAGAACTTTTCTTCAGTTATGCGAAAGCACACTTAAGTTTTAGAAAACATGGGTGCTTCTGTATACTTGCAGCAGATGGGTATCTGCTGTGCCTTAGAAAAACAGAGCTGCATGTTAGAAAACCAATAAATATTCAAACATTTATATATCAAGTAGGTGACACCAGACACTCAAACATCTTGCACATGTCGCTCGCACTTGGTTAAGATGTTTTGGTGATGGGAACATGACATTAGGAAATGATAATGAACCTTTCTGACGAGTCTGACTGCCATGCGGGTTGCATCTCTGGAGCAAGGCTGCTCCAGAGCTACTCACAGCCCCACCACCCACTCTGCTTCTGCCATAAGGCAGAATCTACACTGGTATTATGGAGAGATGAGAAATGTTACCCAAGAAACATCAAAGCATAAATGGATTAAACCAAGAGTTATTCTAACAGTTAGACTTCAATTTAAGCACTGTTGGGCTGTGTATCCAGAGGCTATGGGTGCTGTGAACATCCCTGACTGCCTTCACCTAAAAGAAGGCAAAAACTCCATAGTCCTTTGGAAAGGCCAAGACTAGCAGCTCCCTCAGTCACAGGGTTAAGAAAATGCAAGTCTGCAAGTTGTCTATTATTAAATATAACAATTATATTAATGGACTGCCATTACAGATGTACCTCAGCCTTTCTAATGATTTCATAACCAGGAGGAACAAAATGATGTTGTACATATGTCAGATTTAATGGTCTGAAAGATAAATAAGAACTGAGCTACTAAATCCATACTAGCATTCAGCATCCATGGAAATCAGAATGTTCTCCACTGCACTTAAACAGAGGACATTAAATAGCTTCAGATCTTAATCCAAACCATGATATAATCTTTGCCCAGAAGGCAAAAGGCGTAAACAGAAATATTTCCAGTTTGTACAAAGTGTGGAAAATCACCACTGAAAGAGGAAGGACAAGGTGTTTCAAAGCTGCTGTAAACTGTAGCATGGATTTCCTCCTGCAATGAGACAGTGAGATGCTGCTGACTGGTGTGCTTGGGGAAGAGAATGTGTTCTTCTCCAATTCACCAGGTGAGGGAAAAGTCGTATACAAATTAGAGTCATACAAAAATTAAATCTTATTCCTGATTCCTCCTGTCATGTTAGTTCCACACTCAGTAAAAGATCTTATGAGGATAGAGAGGTGTCCTCCTACTCCTGTGCCACAGAAACATGTTTCAAGGACTGTCAGATTGGGTAGGAAGTGAGAAATATAGTCAAGGGTGAATGCAGGAGCTTTCATGCCTCTTGCCTAAACCAGAGCCTTTATAAGCCATCTTCGTAAGCTAAGATGGCTGCAATTGTCCCAGGGACAGGGTGGGGAATACGTTGAGAGGGCATCATAAGTACCCAAGCTCAACCCAAATCATCTTGATATCCCCTATTACCAGGACAGGAGCAGTTAACCCCATTTCAGCCATAGCCTCAACCACTAACTTTTGCAACAGAAATAAATATCATTTCCCATGTTGCTGGAAAGTTTTGCAGCAGCTCTGTCACAACACAAGTAGCAAGAAAAAACTAATCTCCAACTTCTTTTACTCTATACTTTCCCCTGATGTGTCTGACCTTCCTTCTCACCAGCCTGTCATTTTACGTTGTTTCTGCATTTCACCCAAATGTTGCCAGAACAAAAACCCAAATCATCAAACATGCTCCTAAGTCCACTTGAAGGCATTAAATGTAACAATGTGGTATCTATTACATTAAAGATCCAAGCACCTAAAAGCAGGAAAATGAATAATTAAGAACATCAATCTGCTGCCCACAATATAGCCACATTATGCCTATTTCATCAGAACGCCACTTACTGTCACACCTTGGTTGTTTTTAAAATGTATGATTTTATTTTCTTGATGTCAGTAGCTAAATGTGTTCACTGGAAAGAGTGGAATATGGCTGGAACGTACACAGAAACAGCAAATGAAAACATATAAAAAAAGAAACATTACTCAACTTGTAGAAATAGGTTGTATTGGATTGATCCCTTGGCTTTTACTGATGTCTAGTGGGGAATGAGAGGCATGAGGCACATTAACTTGGATCCATAAGGTCTAAAAGAACACAAAAAGTAAGCCCAAAATACAAAGACCATCAAATGCAGAATGGTCACTTAGTCCAGAGACAGAACTGCTGTCAAAGGGCTGCTCCAACAAAGATGTTCTAAACTTGCAAACAAATGACCATCCCCAGCACTAAAACACAGCATTTTCCACCAAGTTCCTATTGCACCTAAGCAGGCATCTCAGGTTTTTAGGAAGCAGGAATGAATCATCTGTTATTATTTTATTCCAGGTCATTCAAAACATAAGACTTAATTTGACCTTTTTAATGTAAAGAAGTTATATTTTGACCAGACAAACCTAAAGACATTACATAAAACCAATACAAAAGTTTGAAAAAGCATCCATACAAATATTCACAATGCCACAGTATCAGCATCATACCATTCTTCCATTCTCTTTCTTTAAACTGACAAGAGACATTTCATAGAGCTGAACATGGAAAACACATTTCAAAACTGGTTTTGCAAGCCTGAATTTTACATTTTCACAGGCAGGAATTGGGACCTAATCTGAAACTACACTCTTTTCCAAATCCATGAGAACTGTGTCACTCACTTCACCCTTGTTAGAATGTCACCCATGTAGCCTTTTAATCCAGAGATTGAAATATCGGGGCTGAATTTTGCAGGTTTGCCTTTGCAAGCCTTTTGGATTTGTTTCTGTTTAAGCAGAACCCTTTTCAGAACTGAGAGTCTGCTCATGTTATTGGAATCAACATCCAGAAGGGAGACAAGCACAGCTTCGAAAGGAATCAGGTAGTATCTGGATAAGTACATGAGGCAGCTGAAACCTGAAGATGGATTTCACAAGCTAAAAGAGAACAGATCAAATTGAATTATTCATCCAGCTCCAAACACTGATTAAATCCATAGCTTATGGCTGAGGGCTCAAGCCAACACAGATTTACAACTGAATAAAATTTAGTACCAGAAATATCTCCATGAGTAGTGTTTGCAGAGCAGGATGCAGTTTCCCCTTCTCTCATTTTTGAGATACACACAGTTAATATGTCATGATCTTGCTTATGGAAGGGAGGGGGAGAAGAAGACTTACATTTTTCAGACCTGCAGTTCAAAGAGATGCCTTTCTGCTTTTACAAAATAAGAATTTTTGTAAAATTGTATTTTATTTTTTCATAATAACAGAGGTCTATAAACTCAAGAAGTATTTGGAGATATGTTTTTAAGACAATGTTAACTAACAATCAATGAAGTTGTGGTAGGAGCAGGTATATAACTGCTATTTGCAACTGTGGCGTATTAGGCCCTGGCCATTGTAAGAAGCAAGATTGATCAGTCAATAGTCTAATGTGATTCAGAAAGTCATATGTCCCTATCTCCTCTGAAACCCATGGAAATATAAATGTTACACAAGTAGACCTGATAAAATCAGGCTAGTCTCCTGGTCTCTTTCTAACACACAAGCAGACTGCTACTGGTGCACCAAACATAAACTCAAATCATAACAAATGGTTCTTGAAAGATACAGCTTGTTGTTTATGGTCTGGCAATGGAGAGTTTTGTTAAGAGAATCCAGATACTGAGGAAATGTCATGGCTTTGCAGGCTCCCTTTATTCTGATTACTGTTCTGAAGCCTATTCTGTCAAACCAGAGGAGGTTAGAGGCAGCAGAATGCCCCGCAAAATGCTGTGATTTCTGTATCAGTGAAGATATATATGTAATTCATGCTGACATGACATTCACATGCTTTCCTGTGTTCTTAGGGGCACAAAACTAAACCAATGGAAGCGTATTTGTTTTCCTTTTTCCAACACAGAAAATAGAAAACGTCAGGCTTGACCTGTGCATAGAGCGTTCCAAAGGATAAGATTGTCTAGTTTGGTTCTCCTCCTATTTACATTCATTTTTCTATTAGCAGAATGGTATTTGTTTGAATGGAATCACTCTTGATTTACCCAAGTGTGAGAATAAAACAATCTGATTCCTCTGTCTGTTCCAAATCAGCATTGTTGTCATATTTCCAATTCTTTCAACACTTTGATGATTTTCAGAAAACATCCTGGTCTTCCAAAATAGGATAATTTGTTTTACCTTGGTCAAATTCCAACCTTCATGTAATTTGTGTTGCTAATATTACCTCATTTCCAAATAAGACTTTGTCCATTTTTTTCAGCTCATAACCTTCCTTAATATAATGGCTATAGTTGTACTTTAGAAAGAGCACTTGAATGCTTGAGAAAAATATCTTATTAAATAGACGATAAAGTAGGGACTTAGGAATTATATGCTGGAAAGGGAAAAAGATCACCAGCAGCTGCACATTACAAAGGCTGCAAAGTGCCTTGACTGTGGCTCTCTGATTGATGAACGGCAGTAGCTTTGCAGAAAAGAGTGTGAGTGCCTTCAGTATGTCTCTGCCTTCAGTGAAGTCAGAGAAAGGGAAAACAAAGTGATTTACAGAAACCTGCTCTTTTGCCTGGACTGATAAGCATACAAAATAGATACTACGCATTAAACATAAGTACGGGGAAGGCAGAGAGTATATGCCCTCATATATATTATGTTTCAGCAAATTCATCCAAACTAATCTCCTGTTCTATTTCTAAGCAGCTATTTAGCACAGGACAAACATGACTCATTATTGATTTGTATTCTGACCTAAACCAAACCAGCCACAAGAGCTGCATGAAAAGCCAGGGCTGCGATCCAGTCCCTTAGTCACTTGTGGAGAAGTGCACAGTTTCAGGTGAAAGGATACCCAGCCACCTTGCAGGAATGAGCAGGGAGATTACTACAAGTAGCAGAAAACACACAGTCCCAGGGGTAGAAGACACCGACAATGACATACACTCCTTCTTCAGCTGCAGAGGCAAGTACTCCACCTCTTTCCTAGGCTCTGTGGGACAACTGGGTACCAAACCCACACAAAGGTGGGTTTTCAGCTGCCACAAAGGTAAAAAAAAACTTACTGATAAGAAGTCAGCAGGAAAGGAAAGCTGTGAGCATCTGCAGAACACAAGAATCACAGTAAAATACTTCTCCCTCTGTAGTATCTGTACATGCCGGGGTTCACAGTGCAACAAAGAGCATCCCAAATAACAGCAAGTAACTCCCTAATAACTGCTTTAGTATCTGCGCTTTCTAGTACAGTATGCCAGTCTGTGCAACTGGTGTTCTTAAGGGCTACATGGCAAATATGAAAACAAACCTTGCCCAGTATAAGAAGGATATGTGCAAACCAATAGCACAGAACAACAAGTTTGTAAGATTTAGGGAATTATATAGGATTTGGGATAGGGGGGAATGGGATTTTGTTTGTTTGTTTGCTTGTTTTGGGAAAGAGTAAAATCAGATGATGGAGAATTGATATTTGAACTCTTTCATGTTAAACTTTCTTTCTGTGTACCTACTGATTTCTTACCCACACTCTGCTGTGTTTCATAGAAATCCCATGCCAGTATTATTCATCTGTAGTGGGCTACATTTTACCCACTGCTATAGCAACTAGTCCCTCCGTTCTCTCTCCTCCAATAATTCCTAGAATGAATGGTAATTTTCAGCAACACATGGTTGTTTTCCAGTTACAACTTACGGGGCATGAATAATTATGTGTTGCAACAATGGCAGAATTCCTCTGACTGGGAAGGAAGGTACAGCTAGTGAGTTCCCTGAAAAGAAATCCACATTTGTGTTGTTAAGTCCAGTGGCTGTAGCTAAGGCAATACTACTAATTGCTCCTAAATCACATAGGAATTCCTACTAAATCATTCCTGTAGGTTAAAACATTCAAACCTACACATATCCACAAAGAAAGACCCATTCACACCAGTTTTTTTGATTGATATCTTTCTTTACTGTGTCCTTCTGAAATGATAAATTCCTGTGAAACAACCCACATTTTGTACTGATTCTTTCAGATTTTACAATCTGCAGAGCTGTGTATCTGAATCATTTCTTTTCAGCCCAAGTTTCTCCAGTGTTTAATTGTGATCTGACCCAGATAGCTAGCATGCTTTGGTTGCATCCTGCCTTAAGACTCAAGAACCCAAGCACCTTCTAGACCACCACTACTTAGTGGACAGCTCTCATTCTCTTGCTCTCTCCACTCGTTTCCCTCCATATAACATTGCAGATGTTCCCACAGAAAGTTATCCTAAACCAAGTCAGTTATCATCTAGGAACTTATATCTGGAACATTGCCTTTTTGTGCATGAATACAGTTGAAGGAGAGGATAAGCATGCTGTAGTGCAGCTCTGTAATCTAAGGAGCCATTCCGTTTGCAATGAGATCAAAGGTATGTTGCCTTTGGCATTTAGAAATCTAGATACCCATTAAGATTCTGGAATACTCTGACAACAGCTGCTTTAAACAGAAGTTACCAGATGGTAATATTTGTGTGGGTACCACATTGTCTGGCAAGGAACAAGCTAATGATGCACAAAATGCTTTCATGCACAGCGTTCAAGCAGTAAACTTAAAGTGACATGAGGCTTTATACAAGGACTCATCTACGCTGCTTTGCAATGATGTGTGATACAAGTAATATTTACCAATGCAAGTGTACAGGTATGAAGACACAAAGTTACCTGGCACAGAAGTGGGATTAAAATGAGCATCATCCCTCAAAATTACTAATATTTGTGAACTTCTGAGTACATTTCCAGAGAGCTACAGATCATATTTTAGATGCACTGCAGTTAGGATGGTGGATGTGTGGAATACACAAATCCAGCAGTCACATGGAGATCCAAGCACAAGTCTTTTTCAGTCATATTTTGGAAATAGAACATGATGACAGCCTAAAACCCCAAATCCAACAAGTTTAAGGAAAGCCACCAGAAAACTGAGGAAATACTATTCATATGGGTGTATCATCAACACAAACAAGATTAGAGCCGTTCCCTACAAAGAGCATCTTTATATTTCAAGGCAGCTAATTTCAGAGCTATCTGCTGTATGTATATACACATAAGAGGCTCCGAGTGAATTTCTTTGGTACGAGTTATACAACTGATAACAGAAAAATGACAGAAACAGTAAGAGGATTTCTTACACTGGTCTTACAAGGATGCGTGAAGACTCCAAAGGATCAGAGCATCATTGATATCCTGATGTTTTATTCACTGAAGAAATCCACAGAGCATTGCTCATGCAGAAATGAAAGTAGCAGTATCTATTAAACTGTGTGAATTTGAAGAAATACATGGTTGTGGTATGCATGTTCATGTACCGTATTTGTAACCAACCTGGCCATGCAAAACGCAAACCTGAAATTAGACCTGCACATGCACCTGGATTACACTTTTCCATTGAGCACTTACACTACAAAAATAAGAAGTTATTTAAAGTCTATACTTTCACAGATCAGGGCTCAGCTGGAATCCTCCTGAAAATTGTGTTGAACAGATACCCTGCTGATCTAAATTGCAGTGTGGAAACCTTTGTCAAAGAACACAAAATAATGCTGAGGGATTACTTTAACATTGTTGTGTGTTGGAAAGCACGCTGAATTTGGGTTTTTTGGGGGGTTGGTTTACTGAAAAGTGTAGCAGTCTTGCTTTGAATTAAACAGTCTATTTCTTATAAAATACATTTTTCATCAAGTAAGAGAAATCTATTGACAAATTACAGATGACCAAAGCTTGACCAAAGTCAGATAAATTATGTTCATAAATATATAACTCTATAAAGCACATACTACTTGTTAATATTATTACTTCTCTTAGGAAATGGTCCTTTAAGTTGAAATATGCTAAACAATTAACTTCTTAAAACAAACTAAAGCAAAATTAACTATAGATATACTGCCTAAGTCAGTTAGTGGTCTATGACTCTGGTGAGCCTCACCTGATGTTCTTCTGTGTTGCTATGTAGGACTTCTGAGAAATAAATTAGAGTGATAATTATTGTCCCTAGAAATTTAAGACAGAATAATCACATCACATCATAGCAACTTATTTATGGGGTTTTTTATTTGTTCTGTTGGACCATTTCTCCAGGACAACAATTATATTCAATATCCTCAGTATATTAGCATCCTGCAGTAATGTATTTAACGTGGGCATGTTTATTATATTTATTAACCAAAGGACAAAAATAACAGAATGAGATGTAATGGAACACATACATCTTGTGTGTAGTTAGCAAGCAATATATTTAATTGTTCCTCCTTCATGTTTGTTGATTTAAGTGAAAGTCAGCAACAGATTCTAAATCCAATACCATTTATTTCACACAGACCAAACCCTGGAACTTTAAGTACTAGTGTAGCCCTAGAAGTTTCTGCAGCAACAGTGAGGAATTCTCACTGGAATGCATCTGTACATCAGCACTGGGGAAGAGAGAAGTGTCATACACAGTGCTGTGCCCATCAGCAAGAATACGGTGGCATGATGTCCTGCCTACCTGTTGTATGTGGTGCTGACACATGAAGAAATCTGGCCTATGTATTCCTTTTGCCTTGTCAACACCTGAAGTGTGAGAGAAGCTCCTGTGCAAGGCTGAAAAGCCAGAGTGAAGCTATGCTGCCTGGAATGAGGTGGGAACTAGACAAAAGCAAGTGAGAGCTACAACTTGATCGGAGCACCAATGGCAGAAGACCAACGGCTCATCATCAGTTGAGGCAACAATTGCCTGAGGTCACCATCACTGTCCGTCACTCCTGAGGTGAAGGTATCAGGTCAGCAATGTGAAAGAGTGGCATATGGTCTAGCCTATTCCCATATGCAGAGGAGAAAGGGTTCAGCTCCTGAAAGCCTCCACTTCTGCCCTGACTAAAGGTCCAGCCAGCTCAGTCCTATCTTTGAGAACAGACACAAGCATGTTCATGCAACAGAGCACAAGAACAGACCAAGCAGAAGTCATCTCTCTTAGCAGACCCTCACAGATCTACCACAATACGATTACCTTTGTCACTGTTTCACCCTGACTTACCCCATCAACTGTTCTACTTTGCCCAGAGACAGGTGTAAGCCACAAATTTCTCAGGCATCTCTGAATTCCTTCCAGTTTTCAGATGAAGAGATATGCCAGCAATTTTAAACATATTTTCCTGTAGCTTGGAAATTATTCTTACAAAACAAAGGTGCTCTCCTGTCCAAATACAGCAAGCGGGCACATGCTTTATTCTCCTAAACTGTGTGGAATTGTACAATTAAGCTATTCCTGTGCCATTTATTTGTAGTGATTTCACTTTAATCAAATCCATGCACTGAAGTATTTAGCTGACAGAACAATTGCCTTTCTGTTTAAATAGTGTATAAAGAGCTATGGAAGTAGAGAAATGTGCCTTTGACACAATGCTGGAATTGAAATACATGATAAAATATCTAAAATGCTAAAGGATCACAAGGTCCAAGGATCTTCTTTTGTCTCCTGACTTAGGACTTCTTTTAATGTTACCTAAATCTGGGGTTGGTGATAACACAAAAAGTAATCTAGACCAGTCACTGCAGTCTTCAGATAAAATGTAGAAGAAAATTATACAAACTCTGGAGGTCATCCTACTGTCATTAAAACAAACTGCAGGACTGTTGCAAGGCAGAGGGAGCAGGAGCCAGCTATCCAGTAGGTTATCAAACAGAGAGCCCTGTTTCAAAGTACGCAATTGCTTTGATTTGCTTTGTCATACACTACCTGGTTTACCTTCATAAGATAAGCAGTGTTTCTAGGGGTGAGTTAGCCACTGTCTAGCACAAGTGGGGTAGCTGTGCTCACGGGCTGCCTCATTCTTCCTGGCTCTGAGTAAATGTCAGTATCAGGATTTAAAACCAGAATTGCTTGGCTCCTCTTCTCAGGATAACATCCAAAACACTATCTCACTTTCTGTGTTGCATGAAAACAGAATTTAAATAACACCAGGATCTTCCACCTTGTACTATGTATATCCCTTCACTTTAAATATTTCATATAACTCTATCCAAGCTCAACAAAAAGCCCCTATGATCCGAATCAGAAAGTACCATGTGTAGTACTCACCAGGCTCACTAGCTTTACTAAAACTGCACTATGCTGCCTGCTAAAACAGTTCCCCTATCAGCTAACTTCTGGAGCAATGCCTGCTTCTGCACATCTATTGTTGTTAGCATGCAACAATATCCAAGTCCTGTAAGGCTTTCCAACCTTTGGATCATCTCTTTACACCCTGTGAGCAGGTGACAAGTACAAGTAAAACAACTCAATCCCTTAAGTCAAACCTGCTGAGATACAAGAATTTCATATTTTTCTAATCATCTTTAACCCACAGCACTGGCACATGAATTTAATATAGAGCACACATAATGCCTTAGCAAGTACCCTAGATTAACATTTCAATTACTTTTACTGCCTTAATAACAAAGAAAAATTAATAAAATAACTGCATAATTAAGCAATTACTCTCTAACATTTCCAGCATCTTTATGATTTGTTCGAACCTACTACAGGCACTTACATATCCCGGTTCTCAAAGAAGGAAACCCATTTGTGTTCAGAGATAACATACTGTAACAGGAAGAACTCCTAGTGATGTACAGGTCCTAGTGTAACCAGAAGCTGGTTAGAACAGAGGCAGTGTGCTCCTTAAAGACATTTAGCAATGGGATTTTCATGTCAGGCTGGACCTGCCCCTCCTGCCCCTCTGCAGGAATGGCCAGATGGTGTTAGATGTTTCCAAGGTTTTTGATACAAATGCCTTCAGGTAAACACATCCATGTGAAGCATATTTAACAGGCTAACATGAGGATCATATTTTTATATAAGATTCTCAGAGGGTTTTTCATTTTGCTTCTCTCTGTTATCAAATACAAACTCAACTTCAGCGTGAAGCTACCACAATTAATTAAGAGAATGACAACAGCTTCCTTAAATTACTCGTTTCCCACTCTGTTTACAGCAGGGAATTTCATTAGGATATGTCTTTCACATTGGAGTATTCCATGCCTTGCTCAAATCCTCTAATAATTTTATCCACTTCAAGATCCCTTGATAGCTTCCTGTGTAGGTAAGCCCAAATGAAAGCCCAACTCCAAATATAGACAGTTGTGTTTAGCACTGTGTTTATCACCACATTAATTTCCTACATTCCTGTTCCAACATGAATGTCATTTCCCAGTGCAGAGAAGCCGCAGTTGTAGGCATTTTACAGAGATCAGCCTCAGGCCACTAATACTCTGGGACAGAGATGTTATTCTTTCCTTGGAGACCCATGCCATCTCTGGAATGAAGGCTGATTTGTCAGCATACAAACAAGGATGCTAAGTGTACTACTTGGAGCAGGCATTCCTGACATTTTCCAGAGGATGGGAAAGACTCTTTTTTCTGATGTATCAGTACTGGAATTACGTATTCCCAGAAGCAACAGAATGACTTTGGGGAGCGATCAATTCTTCTCCTTTGCTTCCCACTGCCACCAAGCAGCTCAAGACACTTTCCCTTGCTTGTGACATGCTGATCACTCTCTTTATCCTCGTATTGTGGAGCAAGCAAAGAATGTTTTATCACTGCTGGGGAAGAGTGGCTGCACAGGCAGTAGGGAAGGAAACATAAAGGAAAGAAAAAGGAGTGTGGGTAGATTTGTTTTCTGTTTCCTATTTATGCAACAGTCCATAAAGATTCACGCCACAGCAGCATCTCATAGCAGATATTGTCTCACATATGTAGAGTAAAATAGTTTTTTAATCTGGAAACCTAACTATCAGAATTTTATCTGGCAGTACACAGCAGCTCTCTCATCCAAGGAAGGATTCATATCTCCAAGAAGGGCATATTCCTTCTGCTGTCAGTGAGCCATTTTCTACGCAAAGAAAGTCTGTGCCAAAGAGTCTGCAGAAGGTCTATCAGTCAAGACAAAACACACAGATTCAAAACCATGATGTACACTTGGCCATGGCATTCCCCACAGTCAGCTACAGAACTTAGGGAGACCCACAGAGCATCTGTAGAGGGTATGGGAGAAAAGGTGATCTCCAGTTCACCAGTGTGTGTGAACAGGTAGGAGAGATGTATCACTTCTACCACCGCACCTCACTCCACACCAGTGCTCACACACATCCATACAAACCAGTGCTGAAAACCAGAACACAACATGCTGCACTACATCCTGTACACATTCATATGGGACACGTCAAAAATGACACCTACCCATCCTCCTTGTGCAGCACCACCTGTGGTACTGTCCCTCTCTCACACTGCTGTTGTCACAGTTCTGGCCTTTCCTAAACTCTCCTGCTTTTCTCAGTCCCTCAGCAGATATCACTACATCACTGCATTGCCCTAGAACAGCCATTCTTACCTTCACATCCTGCACCACAGTCTTCACCATCAGCAGCTGACATAGCTCATGTGACCCATGATCATAAACCATGTATATATGCAGTGCTGGTTTTGTTGGGAAGAAGCTTTGCTTGGAATCAGACGAGTGAAGAGACAAAGATGGATGGATTCATCTCTTGGATATGTCTGGAGGTACATGTTGCTGCAACAGATTTACAAGTAAACCAACTCCTTTTTTTTTCAGTGTACAGGGTTATTTTTGGCCAAGAATGTTGTTCTTTGAGTGTCTGAGCTCCTCTGGAGGCTTCTTCTTCCTGTGAACCATGGGCTGGTTCACTGAGCAGCCTCCAAGTCCTCTGTGGTAAGCTATCAGTTCCAAGAAGAATGAGTCAAGTGTTTGCCCACATGAAATTCATTCCCTGTTATTTTAGGAAGAGGCAGAGAGGCTCATAACTCATTCTCATCACTGCTGGGAAGCAATCACCAGGTCTCTTGCACAACACAGTGAACAGGGCTCTCATAGTGATTTAGGCAACATAATTTTACAGCCAAGGTAACACATGACATTGGTAATGCCAGGCAATGTGCCCTTGCAACACAAATACTTCGACAGATATCCCTGTACTATGCCTTAAGAGGAATCATCCACCTGCATCTGGGTTGAGATTTGTTGAAAGTATTATAAAATGGATTCTGCTAATTATTTTTTTAAATGTTAGTGAAATAATTTCATTACTGACAATGACAGGAATAATTTGAATTTGATGTCAATACTAAGAATCAAAACCCACAGATATACATCAGTATCTATGCTAGTCACTCTTCCTCTGTGAAGGGCTTGGATTCCCTGGGTCCTGGGTTTAATTTTGGAAAGGCAAAGATCAATCTCCAAACCCTCATTTCATTCTCTAAAAAAGACTGAATCTATATTAACTCTTCCTTTAGCCATGCAGATGTGTCTTCTGCAATGAATACAGAAAGCAAAGCGATGCTCAGCAGGGTCTCAGGTGTTAAAGATGGTGTCAAACCCTCCACTTCAAGCACAACTTGACAAAGGGCCTAAGGATAATCTCATTTATCGAACTGAAATGTGTCTGGAGTGCCACTGCATAGACTAAATCACTGCTCCATATGACTGGTGAATGGGTTCATCCAGACTGAGGCGCTTTGTAATTGTAATGGCTAATTAGCTCCATGATGTCAGGACTTGCAGAATCAACCAGCCCTGCTGACAAAGTCTGTGTCAAGAGTAAAGGCACTGATGGTATACCCCCAAACATGGCTGCAGAACAGACTTCTTGCACTAGCTCACAAATCTTGCCTTCACTTAGGGGTTGCATTCAGTCATGTAGTTTCTCAGAAAGGACCAAGGAAGAATGCTCTACAAGATGCATGATAAAACAGTAAATAGCACAGAATACAATGCCATATAAGAACTGAGTAGCAAGTGGTCATTGTGGCTGAGCTTAAGGTTAAATTTATTTCTAACCCTTCTCTGTCAACAAGCTATTTAAGTCTTGCCTCTATATTTTTATCCTTCCTGCTAGTTTGAGTTTCTGGATCATTACTGCAAATTAATGATAAAGATATTAGTAAGATACACTTCCTTCCAGTGGCTGGAAACATGTATTTTAGAAACATGTTCCTCTACCAGTTTATTACAGCCAGAAATTAAAGGTTTCCAAGAATCAAATTAGGCTATTTATATATTAGATGAGAAAAGATAGATTTTACTTTCAAAATTTCAGCAACAATAAGAGTAACTTGTAAGTGTGCCGTTAAGAGGTACTCTGGAGATAAATGAGCATATGCAAGTACATTTAGAAGTACACATCAGTTTAGCTTGGTTATGAGTGAGAATGCAGATTTTTACATTACATATGAAGAAGAAGATGATGGAAATAATCTCAGCAGCAGATTAATTCTGCGGTCTTTATGGTGTACTGGAACTCAGAAGGTGCACCACCACCTCCATTCATGTTTGCAGGGTGGTATAAGCATTCGCAGTTGGTATGTTCTCTAAAGAAGCAAACTTGTGCTTTAGAGAGCCCTTTAAGAGAATTTTTCCTCCATAAGTGATAGTTGTATGTAGGAACCACACATAATAATACTTTTCAATTCCTATACTGTGGTAGCCTTCTCCTAATACTTTGAATGTCACATTGATTCAAATGGGAACCTTTGCTAATGCAACCACGTTACAGTGAAAGAGGTATGTTGGTTAAACTCATGAAACTGAAGCTTCCTGGAAAGAAAATTTAGAATAGCAAAGCCACATAAAACTGCAGCGATAACTCCAAACACATGATGGTACACTATCCAATAACAATATCCATGGGAAGACACCCAGAGAGAGAGAAAGCAGAAGACCAAAGAATAACATGTATCTGTACAAAAACCCCACACATACATGCAGATGGCTGAAGGCTGGGAGTATTCACTTATTTCTGATATTTATACTTGTGAAAAATAGGCTGTAAAGCTTCTAAGGAGGTTTTGCAGCACAACTACATTGAAGTCATTGTTTGTTTGTTTGTTTGTTTTCACTCCAGCATCACCTGCCATGGTTGGATGAGCCTATGCACCAAGATGGTGACTGAAAATGTAAGACAGCTAGATAAGCTCTTTAGACCTCTTCCCTTTCAGTGATCCAGCAACAGGGAGAATGTCATAGATTGGTTTAGGTTTTAAAATGGAATGGCATCTCACTTTTGCCTCCTGCACCAATTCTTCTGGATGTAACAATGCAAGTAGGGAAAAATTCCCTGTTGTTGATCTGCTTCTGCAGATAAAGGAGGGGTGTAAAGGGAAGTAGGGGAAGGAAGGGAAAAAGGGAGGAAAAGAGGTAAGGGAGAAGAGAAGAAGAAAGGAGGGAGAAGGGTTGGGAGAGGAAGAAAGGGCAAGCTGGTTAATGTTTTTCTTTCAGCTTGTTTTTCATGAGTCACTCCACTAAGTATTTGCATTAGCAGGTCTCCTGCTGCTGCTAGATCATTCAACTGTTTGTTTAGTTGCTGTGCCTCTTGAAAAGTCCAACAACACTGAATTCTTATACATCTTCCCTGTATTTTACTAACAAATCTTTAACAGCCAAATAACTTCTCATCACTGTGGTCCCCGTAGAAGTAGCAGCCCCATAAACTCAGTGCTATTAGCCACTGAAGTAAAGGCTACAGAAACAGATATTTATTGTTGCTTCTTCACAAGTTGTATAAGCAAAAGTGAAAATAACAACATAACCGGTATGACACAATAATCCAGTTTAAAGTTCAAAGCTCTTTATTCCCACTTGCAAGTTGAAATGAAAAAGTTGCTTAATCTTGGACAACATTTGCAAACCCAAACACTGCAAACAACTTGTATCAAATAACTTTGAAAGAGTTCTATTTCTCTCTTCAGGTATGAGACTAATACTGCTCAAAAACATATCAAATCAGAAGCTGCATATGCATTAAGATTGACATTGCCTTATTCCTGCAGAATAAGTTCTTCAAAAACATTTTGTTATTGAGTTAAACAAGACTAAGCAAAACTCTATCACAGCCAGTATGAAAAGAAACTGATAAGTGTAAGAAAAGCAAGGGGAGAAAGAAGAGCAGACAATGTTTTCTGTTGTTATGAGCAAAAACAGCCATTTTCTGTTTGACCTCCTTTATCTCTTGCTTATTCTTCAACATTCTGAATTTATCAGTTTGCTTTCAACAAACCTTTTTTTTCTTTCAAGAGTGCCAGCATAAAATGTGTTGATTAAATACAAGCTAGAAACCTGCTCACGAGACTAAAAGGCAATAAAAGCATCAGAACTTACCTGTTCGCAGAGAAGGATGGTTCAGACAGGAGATCCACTTTACATGAGAGACTGGGTTCCAAGAGGAGCATTTGTAAAGGAAGCTCTTCAAAATAGCTCTACATCTTCTGAATAAGGTGTTTGTTTAGTTGTTCCTTCTCTTCAATGAAAACAATGACTGATAGGAGAAAAGTGGTTGTTTAAAGGATGATAAAAGCCTTGCCTTGGTTCTAAAAAGTATCAGCACATTAAGAGCAACTTTTCTTGCTTGCAGGCTTATGATCTACGCAACTTTCTCTGAAGCACAGTTCATCCCCAAATAGTGAGTGTGTATAATGTATCTTCTTACTTGTTACAGCTGTTCCCTGTGTGAACTCAGACATGGGTGTGCTGACATCAGTAACAAAAACACCTTTTTTTTTAAGTTACTTGTTATTCTTGCTACACCAACATAACTGAGGGAGTACAAGCTATAACTCTTGTCTATCATCAACAGAACTACGACAAAATTAAAGGACTAGTCAGTTATCTGTATGCAAATGAACTGCCTAGCTTTTTGAAAGGGAATTTAAAGCACAGATTGCCCTTCAGAACATTTGTCACCCATAGTGATCTGCGAGAAGACATGAAGCTAGAAGATTAAAATGTTTAGTTGCCTGCTTTAAGCTTGAAGAGGTTTAAGGAAAGAAAGTTTGTCTTCCACTTGCCACCCGGGGACATTTTATTTTGAAGTGGTTGGAAATGTTAAACACAGTTTTTTAAAGCTGGAAGTTTAATCTCCCTCCTCTCTAAGTGTTGCTTGATTCTAGGTATATTCTTGCCCTATATGCCCACATAGGTTCAAGGCAGACTTGAGAGGAGATGTCACTAGGATGACTCTGGAAAAACCATCTCTCTACTTAAAACTCACTGCAAGACAGTGCTACAACTTGTGTTCTGCGACTTACACTATTTTCCAGAGCATGGCTTTGATGTTTACATCTGCTTACACACAAGGAGCACCAATGATCAGTGTGTTTTACTCAGAATGCCCTTCCTCATCTCTTGCTCTACAGCAGGTGAAACTCACCAGCTGAAACAAAGTTGTTCCTTTGTCATGGCTAAGACACAACGAACAAGAGTATACAATAACTAGCATAGAACTAAAGCATTCCTGCACAGTTGTGCAGTTGCTCCACCTTTTTGCCTGATATTGCAGCCTGTGTTCCTCTCTGTGACACAGAGTTCTCTTGGAGCTGCATAATTTGAAAGGCAGAAGACATGGAAATCTGGATAAACACGTCTTTACAGAACTACAGAGAGTATCAGGGTAGTGCTCACATGAAGCCTGATTTATCCTTTGGTCACTTAATGGATGATGGAATGTGTGTGCCCTAAGCTATCCACTGGTTCTTTTGAGTTTAATGTGAATTGGATGCACCAAAGAAAGTGAGAACAAACCCTTCAGGGTGAAGGCCCGTCCTCAAAAAGCTAGTGAACTCCTACAACAATGCCTGTTTCTAAGACAGTGGTAAAAAGTGGATATTGCTAAAACAGAAGTTTTATGACTGATATGTATGCTTCAGCTGATCATCTCAATAGTGCATTATTGACCACACAGAAACGTTAGTGTGAGGTGTCCCTGCCCATGGCGGGGGGGTTGGAACTAGATGATCTTCAGGTCCTTCCCAACCCAAACCATTCTATGATTCTGCCAGCTCTTTACCACTCTAAACATTAAATGTGTGGGGCTCATTACTGCTTCCAAGATCTTATTTTCTGTAACACACTTGAACAGGTCAGCCAGCATCCTTCTCCTGATCCCTTCAGCGCTTCCTCTCCCTCAGGCCCTTGGTGGAGGTTTCTGCCTGCAGCCTGGCCCGTGTGGTGCTTCACACTTAATATTAGCTTCACGTTTAATATTAGCTTCATGTTTAATATTACCTCAGCATTTAATATGATTCTGAGCATTTAATGTGATGAGCTAACACGTTTTATCACTCACCCTTGGCTACTGAAGGCGCCGGGGGGTGGTGGGCTGGCTCCATGGCTGCATCCCATGCATGCATCACTAGGCTTTGCTGCCGAGACCCAGGCTGGGCTCTAAGGTGGGAGAGCCATAAATAGGAGCCACTTGAAGAGACCCCAGAATGCCCCATCAGCGCCGCTGCTTCCGAGGGGCGAGCGCCTTCCAGACGCATCCTGAGGGAAGGAGAAGGTCGGTGGGGGTGGATGGACATGGCCGCGGGGGCCGGGGGAAAGGCAGCTTAGCCCGGCCCGGCCAGCCTCGGCCGCGGGGCTCCTCCCCGGGCAGCCGCGGTTGCCAGGCGGAACCCCGCGGGCCAGCAGCCGCTGCTGTGCGGGTCCGGAGCCTCCCGCTCCCCTCCGCCGCTGAGGTAACGCGGATCCCGGCGGGGTGGGTGCACGGGAGGCAGGGAGGGGACGGGGACTGCCCCGGGGCAGCTCAGGGTGCTCCTTGTGGAGCCCAGGGGTGGGACCCGCGGCCATAGGCGCAAGCTGCAGCACGGGAGCATCTTTCCGAATGTCGGTGACTGCCTTTTCCCTTTGAAAGTGACAGAGCGCTAGCACGGGTTGCCCAGTGGAGCCTCAGTCACGGCCCTGGGCATCAGCCCTTGAGCAGGGGGCTGGACCAGCTGCCCTCAGAGGTCCCTTCCCACCTCAGCCATTCTGGGATCCTGTGAACCCCCCCGAGACGCTGCCACGGATGGAAGCTGTGGCTGCCCCATCCCTGGCAGTGTTCAAGGCCAGGTTGGATGGGGTTTTGAGCAACCTGGTCCAGGGAAAGGTGTCCCTGCCTGAGGCAGGAGGTTGCAACTGGATGAGCTTTAAGGTTCTTTCCAACCCAACCCATTCCATGATTCTGTGCAATCAGAGCCTCCCTCAGAAGTACCAGATCTGAGGATTCTCCATTGCTTAAGACTTCCAGGATTATGCTTAAATCTAATTAAGAACTTTATAGTCTGCTGTTGCTGCTTATGGCTTTATGGTGGAGAAGGTCTCCTAGGGCCACCTTTGATTGCAGCCAGCAGGCCTCCATTAGAGAACTGTCTGTGCCTTAAGAGAGTGAGCAGCAGGGAATTACATTTAATACCTCCTCCTTCCAGTTCTGACGTTCTTGCTGCAAGTAACAGCAGGGCTCCCCTACTATGCTGTATGCTCTCTCTCTCAACTGATTTCCCCTTCTAACAGGAAAGCTCTTGCTTGCACAACGAAAACCAAAAAGTCAGAATCGTGTGGCTGTAAAGCCTGGCAGTTTAATACTGCTGTAGTTTCAATGTTGTTTTGCCCTACTTAATGCTCTGCTTGTGTTCTGAGCTAACCTGTGTCTGGCATCATTCGAGAAGGTAAGAAAAAGCAACAACCCCCTCCCTCCCTAAGGGGCTATCCCACTTCACCAAAGGTCACTAATTTACTGAGAGGAAGAGCTGGGTCTCCATGATAAAGACAGCCAGCATTTTGCTGCAGCCACATAGTCTGTTGCAAATGTTCATGTATCTGAAGATAGTCCTGTCTGAGAGATTCACTGTAATTAGGTACATCCTTTTTTGCTGAACTGCTAGCAGAAAATGGCTTTCTTTCATAAAATGGAAAGTTTAATTGCAAGAGGCCAGTTTTGCTGCACTACGGAGGGTTCATTTTATGAAGGCTTTAGCTGCCAACAAAGTCTTTTCCAGCCAAGCCCTCCTGGTATTTGAAGAAACCAGTGGAGTACATAGTTTCTGAACACAGAGGTGTGGCCTCTCTGTTGGTCTCACAAACACACACATACCTGCCTGCATTTCTTCATGCTTCCTGCTTGAAAACACCCACGGACCTCCAGAGAATTGAATTGTGACCTTGTTGAAGTCAACGTCAACACCATTGTGGACTTCAGTGGGGACTGAGGCTGGAAGCAAACTTACCACAGTGATTGAAACTCGACAGTAAAATGTACTTGTCTGTTACAGTCGTTATATATTTGTCAAGTATTTTACTGGGCCAATTTTGTAAAGGATAAAAATGGAAAACAGATTTTATGTTTGGGGTGGGTTTTTTTCCTACCTTTCTTTTTTTAATGAATTACAAAACAATGATTCCTGGTGATTGTTTGACTGGCATGCAAAAAATAACAAGAAATTGCAACACAGTGAAAAAGTTCTCATCTAAATAAGTGAAATAGTTACATAGCTGAAGTTATAGAAACATGCTCATTTGTGTATGAAGAGCTGTAGGTTTCCCAAACATGTGGAGACCTATGATCTTTTCTAAGAAACACCAGAGAATATAAAGGTGCAGGTAGGTAAATAAAGACTGAAAGATCTGGCTGGTGCCTGGCAGCCCTTAAGATAATGGGAAAGTCTTAGCTGTTTTAGTTATTTACAGCTGGTTGGGCTCGTGCTGCATGTGAACACAACATATGACACTCACTTTACAATTTATATTTCTCCCCAAAACTCGGTCTGAATCTTAGCTGTGTTTATCATTAATATCTGATGGTATATTTTCCCCTGGCCTTCAATACCACAATAACTTTGTGACAGTATAACTTCAGAGCATTTGGCAGTAAATCATGGGTTTAATATTATCTCAGCAGATTTAGATAGCAGTGGCTGTCTTTAATTATTTAAAACTTGGAAGTTGTTAATTTGGCCTCATTAGTTTAAGTGTCACCATGTACAGTTAACAGAAGGAGGATTTGGAAAACTTCTAAACGTTGAGTTAATATTACTTAGTGATTTAGAGGCATTGAAATGCTTTCAGGGCACTTGCTGAAGTTACTGCTAAGACTACAAAGGACTGATAAATACCAAGATCTTGTTTCTCATCCTTTTAATTGTGTTTATAGATGACACAAACTGATGTATCAACAAGTCTGTAATGAATTCTAATAGATTTATTGGGAAGATTAATAAATTTCTTCCTTTATTCAGAGGGTAGCTTCTGGGTGTTAGAAGATGTAGGATGAGGACAAGAACAGATTGGCTTTTATACATACACTTGCTGCAGGCTTTATTCAGGTACTTGAAAGGCAGGATCCCAGTGGCAGGATGCTGAACTAGATGGGCTGCAGTTCTGGTACAAAAGAGCAATCATTTTATTGACTATGTCACAAAAAGTTACAGAGTCCTCAGCTTCTTGAACTGACAGTGTTCATATCTTCAACGATTTATCCTGGCCCTGTAGTTATCCCCTGAATTGAGCTTTATACATCCTCCTGAGGGGTGTTTTTGGCATTTAGGAACAGATGTGTCACTGTTCCTGCTATCCTTATGCTAGAGGCTGTATGACTACATGGAACAGAGCTGGTTTATTGGCTTGTGGCCACTGGGAGCTTTTTGCCTACTCTGGAGAAATTTCCAGCTTGCTGACATCCAGAGCTTCACCCTCCTATTTCACTGCCCTGGCCACAGTTGTGACTGATCTCGACTCTGCTTTGTGACACCAGACACTGATTATTCCTCACCAGTGCCAAAGGTGCTGTAGTAAGCTTCCTGGCAGCCCCACCAAGTGCGCAGCATGCCCCTGAAATGACATAAAGAAAAGGAAGAGTTCCCCAGTTCTTTTTCTTCTCCCCTTCGGCCATCAGTCTGTTATTTCTGCCTGCTGCAGCTGCTGCAGGAAGAGGCTGTATTACCTTCTTGAACTGTTGAAACTTGCAGCTAACTGCTGTGAGCCAGCAGGCTTCAATTGAAAACTGTAGTTCCTTGTGAGGATCTTATGTTCAAGATGGTCACCTCTGACCTACCGCAAGGCACATCAGTGAAGATCTACAGTCTTGTGAGTTGAAAACTGGGAAACAGAAATAACACAATAATAATTAAATAGCGTGACAATTTAATGGAATTAAATTCTTTTCTTGTCAAAGTCCTATCAAAATAAATGACAGACTTATTCATGTAGTTAATTCATGTAATACTGTAGTTCCCACAACTGTACTGATACCAATGCATTATACCTGACAAAAAAGGGGAAAATTCAGTAATTCCTCATTGTATGGAACAGAAGTTGCCTTCAAAATTTCTTGCTTCATCAAGCATTAATATACCAGTATCATGTTATGTAGAAAAAGTCATAGCAGAGGAAACACATTTGAGTAGAGGAAAAAATATCCAAAAACTCAAGGGAGAAGTGACAGTAATTAACAGCTCTTCGCGTTACTTTTTTTTTACCTGTGCTCTTTTTCATCCTCTTGATTTAATTTCTTCTTTAAGACACATTGTTATTTTTAAATGAATATAGTTCTCACATGTCCTGCCATTCCTTGGTATCTAAATGATAGGATAAAATGAAGAGAATATGTTATATAAATGTCTGTTATTTAAGAGTGAATTTGCTCTGTCCTTTTTTCTTTCTTTCCTTTTCCCTCACCAGGCATTACTTGCAGTTTAGCCCTTATAGGCAAGGGAAGACTAAACACAAATTAAAACATGCAAGACTGGTAGAGTTTGGGTTTCTTCTGGGTGCAGGTCAGTGGCCCTGGTGCAGCTGGTGGCTTTATCATGCTTAAAACAAGAGAGGAGTTATCAGCCACGTTACACTGTGAGGAGGAACTGAGGCTGAAAAGGGTTTATAACTTACAATATATATATAATATCATTTACAATTTGTAAGTAAAGAAGGCTTTAAAATGAAAAACACTTTACCAGTGCTGCCCTGCATCTGACTAGAAGTTATCTAGCCAAATAGATCTCCAATACTGGCCATAAGTAGATGCCTGGGAAAGTTGAAGAACAGGACAAGAACAGAGCACTTAACCCTCACACTCTCCTCAATTTTTCCTTTCTCATCCCTGTGGGGGAAGATGGTCTTCAATCTTTAGCTAACCAGTGTGGTGGACACAAACCTCAGAGTTCTCAAAGATCTCATGTTTCAGTGCTTATTTGTACTTAGATTATTTCTCATGACTTGGTGGTTGTGCTGTCCTAGTGTTTAAATGTGACAGATCAAGACTCATTTTGTGAGGCACAATTCTGCTTAGAGTGAAAGACAACTACTGTCCTGAGAAACTTTAAATCTCTGGTTTAACTGGACAAGACAGATTGGAAGGGTAAAAGGCACACATCATGGTCTTTGATGCTCTAAAGTTATGCACTAGCTATAAAGATATTCCTGAAGTAATGTCCAGTCTGGTAGATAGAGTCAGGGCAGCAGAACCCTTCACGGCCATTTGAAGCTCTAGGAGTTTTCCACTGCCACAGTGCTCAACCCTTTCACAGGCAATAGAGAGAAAGCATTTGCTTGCTCTGGAGGAGAGCGGAGCTTGCTGGTGGAGTAGGCTGTACATCCTTGGCCAGATGCTGCCACAATCCTCCCAGGCAGAAGAGAAAAGGATACTTCTGAGGTATAGACCATGTCCAAGGTGACTCTAGGGCATGGTGAGAAGGGACAGACTCTATTGCGTCCATCTTGCTGAAGTCAGTCTTCTCCCGCTGAGAACAAAAGAAAAAGCATTTTAGAAGAGGCAGGGGGATAGAAGTTATTTTAGGACTTGAGTTTTCAGAGGAATCTAAAATAACTGAAGCAATTTGCCAGCAAACAGGCTCATATCCATCAGCAGAGACAGTATAAATTTATTTATATCTTGCTTTTACCTGCTCGGGATGGGGCCATATTTCTTGTTGATAAATGCAGTCTAAAGTGCTTCTCTTACAGCATGTGCTGATTTTAGAAACTCAAAGAAATGGCTCCTGCCTTTATTGGAATAACTACTTGACTGTGCTGCCCACTGACATCCAGGAGCTACCACAGCATGGCTGGGTAGAGAGAGGTGGCTCAGTTACTTTCTCAGGCAATCAAGTAATTAGCTCTTCATCAACTAGGGTTTATATATTAATGAATAGACTCCTTGCTGTTAAGAAGTTCTCCTACTTGGATACTGTGTAAAGGATAACAAATTGCAGATGAGCTCTGGCCTGTGCAAAGCACAGTAAGAGTGATTCTTTGTCCTGCAGGGCAAGAGTATAGGCTAATCGGTACAGGAGCAACCCATAGCTGTTTAATTGGGGTGTAAGGATGGATACAATTATAGCGCTCTTTCTATTTATTTAAGAACCTTGAAAGTATTACCAGGAAACTATGACTCTGTCCTGAATGAGAACAAATAATTGATCTGTATGCAGCTACTCAGAAATGACATGCAGAAGCGAGGGAAAAGTCTGAGCTCTTATGAAAAGAAAGACAACCTCCAAGAATATATTGTTAGTTAAACCATGTTCTATTAATGAAAAGAGAGAATAAAGAGCAGAGTTATCCTTTTCCCACATGCTTTCATGGTTTTCTTATTATTTGTTTTCTGTTCTGACTTTTCTGCCTGTAGATCCCCAAACTGTAACATCTCCCTTTCACATCAAAGGGATTCAATGAAGGACTGCCTTGATCTTTCTTCCTTTCATCTGTCTCTCCTTGCTTCTCCATGTTTTCTCTGTAGCTGTGAGTGGATACCACCCAGTGACAGCAAAGGCATTTGAAAAGGAGTGTCTTTGCTCCATTGAGGGGCCTTGCAGCTGAGAAGCACACTGCTAAAATTGGATCCTGCTGATCAGTGGGAGGATGGCCTGGGTACAGGTTCACACATACCTTCATAGGAGGTCTCTAAGGCATTGCTTTTACAACTGCAACAGTTGCTTCATTTGCCTCCAGCTCTTAATAGTTTGTCATGCAGTTTAGATAGCAAATAATTAAATACCACAAAGTCCAAATATCAGAGTGCTCACCCAGTACAAGTACGGTAGGCTTTAGCAGAGGCAGTCAAGTGGCAGAACCCCCATTCCATGCAAAGGAAAATAAATGATGACTTATTAGAACCCCTCTGCTTGTGCCTCAAAATGACTTCTTTTTAATGCATTGAATCTGGAGGCTTTGTCTCCAGGGTCCCAAATCCCCAGGCTTTCACATTTGTTAGCTATTCATACCAGAGTGAGTTGGAGGAGGGTCCCCCAGGGCTTCAAGACCCAGGGACCTTCGCATAAGCTCAGTTCTCAAAGGTTTCCAGCTGCTCAACTGGAAAGCCAAACATGATGTGTAGCTTTTGGGTCCACAAGAGAGAGAGGATGGCCCCGGTACTTCCACAAAGCCTGGAAATGTTGGGTGTTGGAGTGGATTCAGTGCCCAACAAAGAGGAGGCCATATGTGGTACTGCTTTGGAGTCCTGGGTCTCCCACAGCCCATCAAGTGAGCTGAAAGGATTCCTTGCAGGTTTTATTTCTGAAGTTCAGTGAAATCCTGTTCTTTCTTTGAGAACTATTCCTACTTTGACAAACTGACCGAAAATGTTGCACAAACAATTGTCAAGTTGGGTTTGTTTTAACATTCTGGATTAAGTTTGAGAATGCTGCTTTCATATCAGATGCTTGGTGAGGGACACAGGCTTCTATGCTACAGGTATTCAAATACAGACCCAGAGTGATTCCAGTCCACTAGGAAATTCATGTGGATTTGGGGATGCTGACAAATAATGTATATCTAATAATCAGTTCTGAATGTTAAATGCCATATACATATCTCAGAGATCGTAGTTCTGTGTTGCTGTGAATGAAGGTCCGCTCCTTTCAACCCAAACTCAGTAGAAAACCCCTGAGAAGATGATCGGATCTATTTCTGTTTCAGATCTATGCTAAACTTTCCGTGTTCCCATAAATGGGAATGGCCTAACATATGCCTAATTTTTAACTCGCTATAGTATGCAGTGGTAAGTCCTTAAGTATGAATATGTGAAGCAGAATATTCTATCATAGTGAATAACAGGAGACTAGACTGCTGTTGAAACCTTCTTAATAGCTGCACTTGTCACTGACTTTTGTACTGACAGCCGAATCTTGCAGCATGCAAAGCCCTGCAGATGTGGGAGCTGATGCTCAGCAGCTTGCTGGAGGCAAGTGCAAAGCTACAGAATCAAACCCTTGTTTTTGGAGAGTGACCCTCTCACTGCAGCATCAGTGAGATCAGTACATACTCAGCGGTATGTACATAATTCAAAATATCCAGAAAGGGTCTGTCTTCTGTGAATGCAGTTAGCAGTGTCATGTTGTAGGTGTGTATTATTATTAGGTAAAGCGTAAAAAAGCATCTCTCTTTTTCTGTAACTTCCTTTCAGCACTTTTACTGTCACCTTTTTTAGGTGTGCTGCGTTTAATATAAAAGAACATTTTAGTATCTATCTGTCTGCTGTAAGAAAAATCTGATTTTTCTTCCATGTAATTTACAGCTTGGGTCTCCTGTTAGAAGAACTGGAGTGATGCAAAGTAGCAGAATATAACACTTGGTAATCAAATTGTTTTCTTACAATCATATAAGTGAAATTAAAGCAGTTTGGCACAAATAAAATAGCTGCTACAGCGAGACAGATTTGGCTATTATAAAAATGTGGAAAATACAAGAAACTGAAGAGACTTGATGACAACAAAACACATCATTAAATAGAAATAAGTCTCTATTAGATCTGGGACTCATTCTTTCACTAAATGGCTGCAAAGATCAGAGCTTAAATTACAGTTGGATAGGTAACTATTGATTATGTGGTACAGATTCCCTACTGTGTCTTACAGAGGTTCAACAAAGGTGGGCATAAATTATGACAGCTTTAGGAAACTCCTCTTTTCTGAAATGATCCCAAAACACATCAGCTTCTGTTGCTGTACCTGAGTGTAAGCAGAAGCTCTGCTGTCTCTCAGTTTGCTATGGCTCCAAAGAAAAGCTTCACAAAAATTAACACCAGTCCTGCAAAGGTTATATACTTCTTGTTTTCTTTCTAAGAAAAGGCAAAAATAATACCATCTGCATAGCTGCTGAATTATTTTAGCAATAGTACTAAAGTATGGCTTTACAAAGCACGCATGATTTAAGCTTGTGGTAAGGAACATTGCTGAATTACTGCCTTTAAGAGATTGTACCCTTCAGATTCAGAAACTCCGTCAGGTAGCTCCCTTGTTTCACTATCAGATACTTTGCTCTGGAAAAGGGTGCTCATCATTCAAGGCCTGATCATGAAGTAAACTGGAGCATATTGCTTGTAGCATCACCTTGAATGTGCTCTGGCTCTCTGTGCGGTACTGGACCACAATGAATCATCATAACTTGAGCACAATAGGTTTTCTACTGTCATCTCACTGGTTTTCAAAATGCCTTCTGCCAAAATAATTCTCTTTTTGAATGGCTTTCCATGGGGAAACACACTGTCTCTAGAACCTTTTAGGGCTCCATAAGTCAAAAATGGCTGCATCTATGGAAACCGTGGAATGCATCTTCTCATGAGAAAGAAAATTCCACGTATTAGATATTTAGATGAAGGTGAACATTGGAAGCTCACTGGGTACCCTAATGAGCAAGGGACTGTCTGTACAGAGCCTGGTTGATTAAGACTTCAGTAAGTCGCCACCAGGGTTTGAACAACAGCAGCGTTAGCACGTAAGTGCACTGCTATAAATGCAGATATAAAGCACTAGTTACTTAAATACCTACCATTATTGTGACTGTTTTCAATCATAACAACTCTTTAGTCCCTGCGTTAAATGTTACACATAGCATTCACATACTAAATTAAATGTATTTGGGTAAAACAAGTGCAATTTTTGATATGTGTTTGTTCCATTTTTATCTGCCTTCTCCTATAGCAGTTTCCCACTCATGATTTTCCACTTGAAATCATAGTGGAGTAGTTGTTGAGCTAAAATGCTAGGATTGGACACAAGATAAGGAATTACTCTCTGTTCTAAAGTTGAACATGATTATGAGCTCATTCCAGTATAATGTCCTACCTGTGATGCCTTTCAGAGACGCCTGACAGAAAAAGAAAAAGCCAAAAGTAAGGATTTAGTTATGGATAAATTTTACTTTGAAAGAAATTAAAGAATCAAAATTATTAGTAGTACTATTACTATACAGTGAGGTGTGTCAAAGTTAGTTTGCTTTTAAGTCTTTAGCCAGTATATATGAAGCTGTTGACTAAGTTCCACTGGTTTTCAAACAAGAGTAAAAATGCATAAGGAATATATCTAAATAAATAAAACCATAATAATTAAATGTTTTGATCTGCTACCTTGGATTTAAGAGCAGTGACTTCCTTTGTCCATATCCTGTTGTTACTATAGAAGTATGTTTCCAAAAGACAAAAAAAGAAGCTGACCTTTTGGTGATTTTATTAACTTAGGGACCCATGCCAATTAGAAATACAGGCGCAGAGGAAAAGCTCCCATTTATTTCACAGTGTGTTTGCTTTAAGCCTGAAGTCTAAGGTGGCAGAGCCTGAGCCAAAAAAGCATTGCTTGTGCTTTTGTTTTCTCAGAACACAGTTATAATGCTCTGTTATCTGGGTCCTTTTTTACAGTTAAGAACACTGTGAACAGATTATTTCACCAAAACCTAAACTACCTGTGATGAGACCTGACTGAAAGTGTGCTCTCTGAAGAACAGTGTCACCAGAGTGTCACCAAAGCAAGATCCAAACCCTGTAATCAGTCTCTGAAGTCTCTGCCCTTAGGGTATAGCTGTATAACACAGCTATATAGCACAAGGTTTCCAAAGCTGCAGCAATGCCTCTGAAGCCAAAAATTATCTGGAAATCTGTGTGAAAACACAAGTAAACATTGCATTGTTTAGTCAGAGAGTCAGATACTCCTGGTACTTACCCCAAATTACTTTGTTGCTTTGAAACCAAGGAAAGAATTGCATTGATTTTTCTAGTTCTGATGGTGCTTGGCTTGTCCTTTGACACTCAGGATCATCTCTAAGGAGATGTTTCCTTTGTAACTCACAAATCTAATCAGGCATTTCAGTTCACAGTTAAGAACTTCTGCTGGTAGACAACTCTTTGGGGTATAAAGCTGCTGAGCTTTAGGCTCCTGTATGCCAATTGGCTTATCTGCTAAAGAAGCAGTGGCATTTAGGTGTGAGTTTAAAGTGATAAGGTTTATCTGTTGGAGAAGATTACGTATGTATTTACATTGCACTGATGCCTGGCTTGCTTCACCTTAACCAGGAATAGGTTTAAGGTGAACTAAAATAAGTTTTTCAATTGGAGAAAGTCTATTTAAACTATAGTTCAAATTATTGCTGGAACTTTTGCATACAGACAAATCATTTCACTAAGTTAGAAGCTAGTTAGAAATGAGGACTGATGTTTAGTTTTACAGGCTCAAACTTGCAAATTAGCATACCAGCTTCTCCTTGATTATAGTTGGAGTTAGGATCATGACTGTGTTGAAAACCACACCACTGCACAGGTAGGGACTGAAACCTGGATTTCTCTGAATCTATGTCTGTTTGACTCCTGTGAACCTAAGTGGCTTTTGAAATGGAGAGCTGGCTCCTGCAGCTGTTATGGCACACAGAAAAATTTACCGTTCAACCCATCTGAGATGAATTCAGCTGTCAGCACTGGGACATGTCTTCATAAAATGGGTGGAATTACATGTGTTTGGGATTTGTGTTCTTGAAACTTGACCTTAATTTAAAATGAGAGGAGGCTTGTATGCTTACTTCACTGTGGCTTTTCTAGGTATGGATGTTAGTCTATCTTATTTTGTATCTTTAGGAAAACTTTAACGTTGTGCTTTATCCCCCACTGTTTCCTTTGGGCACAAGCAGCACAGTAGCATTTGAGCTCCTCCTTCTTTTCACTTGAAGATTTATGTTTAGCAGAGATGATCTTTCAGATTGCAAAATACGTGACGTTTGCACAATGCCATGGCTCATTTTTGTGGCCTGCAGAAAACTGCCCCATAGATGCTGTTGTAACAGAGATCTTTTTCTCAGAGTATCTGGTCAAAAGAGTCCCACTAATTGGTAGGAATTACAACAAACAGAAGTAATGTGGTTGGGAAAGTAAACTCAAAAGTACCAGCCTTTTCATACCTGTATCAGTTGTAGTGGAACATTCTGGCCAGGAGATGACTTTTCTGTAATCCCCATTGGATCTGCAGAAAGATAATCATAGTTTTTAATGCTTCCATAATATGTAACTAATACATTTTACTTCCTTACCAAAGATTCCAGATAGCCATTGTGCCTACATACTCCATGATGGGACCTTTCAGAGGACACATGAGTCTCAAAAGTAGCCGTAAGTATCCAAATTATTACGTGAGAGATACCTGTGTTTTCCAGTTTTGAAATAAGAGCTTGAATATAAGATTATTAAAAAACATATATTTTATTATTTTAACAATATAAAGTAGATAAGTGCTTCTAAGATCTGCTATTACAAAAATCACCTTCTTAATTCATGCAATCAGCTTTCCTTATCAGGATCTTTACAAAGCACCTATTAAAAGAATATTGAAAAGCTGTTCTGCCTGAAGCTTCCCTTCTTGGAAATGCTGTTCCACTCTACCTTCTCCCAGTCCATATAGTTTGAGCCCTTAATTAAATGCTGGCAAAGACAGCATCATCACTCTCCATTTTTGTCCAGTTTGTCCTTTGTCCCTCCCTTGACAAACCCCAGCTGCAGTCAGAGACATTTTACTCTCTGCACACAGGGAGTGCTGCATTTAAGGGCTCACAGGGTGTTATTCTACTGCCATCTTTCTCCTCCCACCTTTCCAAAGGAACCCCGAAGGACTGAGAGGAGGACACCTCAGCAGTCTGTCATGCTGGCTTCCTGTATAAAGGAATATACATATATTTTCTGCAGGGAACAGAAGCAGAGACACCACTGTTAGATGCTCAAAGCAGAAGCCAAAGCTCAATGCCTACTAGTGCTTCCTGTAGCTGAAAATAGGCTGAAATATTTACCCAGAAGGGGAGCAGCTTGAGGTAACTATGCAACTGAACCAAAGAAGGAGGATCTGCTCAATGTTTTTCAAACACTGACTGGGCCATTCTGCTGAGAGACTGTCTCATTGCTTATTATATTCATCTGCATTGAAGCAAGCCCTGTGGCCATAGCCATGGGCAAATACTCTACCTTGTTAAGCATGAGACAAACACAGAGCAAAGAGGTGGTCCCTCTCTCCTTCAAATGTTGGCTCTAATACAAGATGAGGAAGTACACAGATACAGGTGAAGGACCATAACTGTGAACTTCTGCTTATGGTATGAGATAGCTCTTTCCTTGCAATGCTAGATGGATACTTCTGTTTACAAAAGGCAAAACCAAGGATGCTGTAGAGATGGTTCCCACTTCCTGGTAAGGTGAAGGGTAGATAAGAATTTGATCTTTCCAAGCTTTTGAGGCTTAAATATCACTGAAGATTTTTTGTTATTAAATGTACATGTAGCATTGTCCCCCCATTGTGAAATTTCCACTTGTAGGAATTAGCAGTTAGCAATGGTATAAACTATTTGTGTTATCTCAGCTCTGCAGTTATACTGGTCTTTTAAAGGCTAAAATACTCTACATGTTCTTGAGAACAAGCTCCTCTAAGAGCCAAAAAGTAGTGGCTTTGGATGAGCAATCTAGTGAGGAGCAAAGTCACTTCTTGTGGTTTTCAAAAGCATATTGTTGTTTTCCAGCTTCATGGAAAAGACACGTTTTATCACTGTCATTGTGTATTAGTCAAACTTTAATACTGCTATGACTGGATTTATGATATGACATGATATATTCTCCAGACATGATTTGCAGAAGTAATCTCTTGCAATTCAATCAGTGGAAAGGAGGCAAATTAGTCATTGTACAACTACACAGCCAGGACTATAATAAATTACTAGGAAAGTTATTACAAAATAGGAAATAAAAAGAGTCAGAGTTGAGAGAGCTGTCACTGTTCTTTCTTCCTCATTCTTGGTTATGTATTTCCTGAAGATCTTTGCTCATATATAGAATCACACAAAGGTTTGGGTTGGAAAGAACCTTAAGATCATCCAGTTCCAACCCCCTGCCATGGGCAGGGATGCCTCACACTGGACCGTGTCACCCAAAGCTCTGTCCAGCCTGGCCTTGAACACTGCCAGGGATGGAGCAAAGATATAAATGACTTGAAAGTACACTATTACTCAAAGTTTAGAAAGACTTTCAAAAGCACGAAAAAAGGCTGGTTCAATCTGACCTGCCATATGTTTGCCCCATCAAGGGAGCCTCATAACAGGGCTACCAAAAATTTCTGGAAAATTTCTTCTTCTATTTAACTTTTCCCTCAATTTGAAGTTCTTCAAAAAATGCAAAGGAAAATGAAAGAATAAATCTGTTAAAAAGTGTTAACTCTCCAGAGGGGTCAAATAAGAACACTCTTTCTAAGGATGGGGGAAGCCCACCCCTAAATCTCCCCACTTTATTGTTTTTACCCTTAAAACATCTTCTTGGAAAATGGATGTGTTTTTTCATGTCCTCTTTGCAGAAAGACAAAAAGACACAGAAAGACCAAATGAGTTGCTAAAGTTCAACAGAAAGTCTTTGGCAAAGAAAATAATCTGTGGGGTTTTTTTTCCTTACATAGGAATAACCACAGTGTGGTTTATTGCACAATGGTAGTGATTTTCTGGATGCTGGATAAAGTTAGATTTAAGATCAAAAATTAGATTAAACTACTAGTGCCTTGTATATCTCCAGCATTTCATATTTGGGCTGGTAATTCATTTGGAGAAGAATATTCTTTTTATAAATGAATTTTCCATCCCTTTTTAATCCTCAGATACTGTTTGGATTATCAAATTGTTCTTCTGCCATGCTGTCTTCTTCGCTGCATATATTGAAATCAGGCTGACAGTGCCAATCAGGGAGAAATTTGGGGCATCTCCCAAAATACTGGGTTTTTTGCCTTAGTGACAAAAGCCTCTAGCTGCTGTGATTTAGGGCATTGGATTCCTTGAGCTCAGTAGAGTTTCCCACTTTCCATCAGCTAGGGATGGTGCTGGATATTACTGGAAAGCTTGTTCCAGTTGCTTTTGCAAGCAGCAGGTTGCAGCACAGCTGGCAAAATTAATGAAAAATTAAGTTTTCAAAGTTATGGAAGTGAGTGAGTAACTACTAATCTCAAGCACATGAAAGCTTTGAAGCAGAATAGCACTGATTGTAACTATTGGATTTCTTTAGTAAGGTACTGACACCTATTGAGTGGTTTCCCTGATTGAAATTGGAGACGTGATGAAAGCTCGTGATTAGAAATGTCATGAGCTTTATGTTTGTCTGCTTCAAGTACTGGATTCCATACTTGTACCTATACTACTCATGCTAAATTTCATTGAGACAAGAAATAAATAGATTTTGGACATAATTTGGCACCAAATTCTCCATTGATTTATAGCTAACACAGAGTCACTACTTCTGTTTGTGCCTATTTGTGTCATCGTATAAGCACTCTGGCTGTGCTTATGTGTTTAATGAAAACCAGAATGGATGGAGCTAAAGTAACACCACCTGTGTGCAACTGGTCATGTTGGGATGTGATGCTGCTCCTGGGCAGGCTGCTGAAAGCAGGTCTTCATGCCAGTGCCCTTTGGGCAGGCTTTTAGTCGCTTGCAGGAGCACGTTAGTAAATAATACTGAATGAAGCAACAAATATGGCAATAGGTGTTCTGCCCTACTCTTATTTATGGTGCTTGTTCAAAAGGTGAGACTATAAATTGAATGCAGTCAAACTCTTTAGCTGGGAAAATACAGTTTATAGCACTGTCTCACTTGCTAGGCAGGAGATTTAGACTAGAAAAAGCAGCACAGCGAGAAAGAAGCCAAAGAGAGGTTAGAAGGATGGACTCCCACACTCTAAACCCAATTTCCCCTTTCAAAATGTAAGCTTTGAAACTAAGACATTAACTGAAATTGTACATTGGGGACATGAACGATGAAACAATCATTTACTTCATTGTGTCAGAAAGCCAGATCTTAATAGGGTGGATGGGCTGATTATCTCAGTGTAAGGGCTATTTCTGTATCTGTGGACGGAAGGCCAAAGGCACATTAAATTTCTGATCTCCAGTATGCTGTTTAGTTGCTAATATTATTTGCTAGCAACTTTCCATCTGCAAATCCTGCCTGATGATTACAGAGGGATTTCAGAAATAATATTTATATTCAGAAACAGCTTGAAAGACAGTGATCTATCTTGGCCAGTGCCAGGTTAAAGTGTGAAATGAGTAAACGCTTATCTGCTTCGTGGGTTTTTCTCCTGGGATAATGAACTGATGTCAGATACAGAGACAAGTTCTTCCTAATCTGAGAAGTCTTGTGGGTTAGCGATTCAGAGGAGTGTCATGGTCAGTCTGTGTGTAACACACTTCTGTTCCATGTTCTGGCTCTGTTTTGGCCCTGCTTCTACCTTTGTGTGTATCCAGTCCATTTCCTTCACTACGGAGTGCTAGAGTTAGGCCTGGTATTACCAAGATATTAATATGCAGCTTTTTACACTACTTGGTCCTACTCTCTAGTATTAAATCTTTCAAAATGTAAATGCTTTTTATTAGATCAGATATTAAGCAGTGAGATCCTCTATTACTCTCCAGAGTTCTATAATATCCAAGGCTCATACATTACTTATTGGAAGCTATAATTCTCAGGTGTCCAAAACCACACAAAATGAGAATAATTTACCACTTTTTCATGTTACATTTTGTATTACCCTTACTTTTTGAAATAAATAAATGAATATTGACTTGGTTTTATTTCAAGCAAGAAGAGATGAATATTCAAATGTTTTTAGAGCCTTTAGTGCACGAAGCATCACTTGCCCGGTTGAATGAACTGAGAGATTTCCTTCTTACAGCTTTTTCTCCAGGGCTTTCCTGCAAGCTCTCCAACCAGTACATCATTCAAGATCACATGGCTGCTCATTACAAGAAGCTGATGTCAGCCAAAGGTATGTACAGTCTTTAATGACGACAACATCTACATAGCTGAAAGATGAAATCATAGACAAGGGTGTGTTGGTTGCCCTTAGTTTTGGCTAGGTGTTGAATTTCCCCCTTTCTTTCCTCCCTCTCCTGTCACTAACTTAAAGGGTGTAGGAGAGTTTAAAACATGGTGTGCCCTAAAAGAAGAGATATGTAGGACATTATGTAGGGGACAAGGACTGAGACTGTAATCTTGTCCTAACTGTTAAGAAGCATGAAGCGTACAGAGTCAAACTGTTTCACAAAAGGACACATTCATGTTAGCAAAGGAAATATTATTTAATTCTGCTAAGTGATTTTAATAATGGTTTCTGTTTAGATGTATATGGTAGCTGACTAAAAGGAAAGGTAAAATGTGAACTAGGGCAGGTATTTAATTGGGGAAAACCAGTGAAGAGTAATAGTGAGGTTGTAGCTTTTGACATTTAGAAAGTTACAGTTTCATTCCTAAATAATCTAGAAGGAATTTCCATTAGCAAGCACTTATGTCTGAGCGAGCTCTTCAAATACTCTTCTTCCTGTAAATAACTGCAAACTGCTAGAAATAAGATTCAGAATAAAAAAATGTCCTACATCAGTTGTCTGGAGCTGCATAAACTTCCTGGTGCTTCAGGGGCAGATGAAAACAACTGGAGTTGCATGTTCATAGCCATAGTTAGGTTATTGCAAAACATCCGGTCCTTGGGCTCCCAAGGCTTTCTAACCAAACAATACACTGATACGATGCAGTGAGCTCTATAACAGCACATAGCTGTTGAACAGCAGATGAGATTGCTACTGCATTTTTTGCCAGGAGACCAATCACTTTGTCATTTTGCAGTGCCAAGTGCTTTAATTTAAGCTACCTAGCTCAATCTAGCACATTGTTTTATCATGTTATCAGAACCACTATTTCACTTTCATGACCTGCACCGTGCTATGGTTCATGACCTTTCCACTCATATTGGGAGCTGGAGGCTGAATTGGTGCTGTTATACTTTCATACTGAAGTGACTCTTGCTTTTGCATGGCTAATGCCACTGAAACAGTGAACTCTAAGGACTGCAGAATTCATAGCCTACTGCAGGGCTCATACACATACAGAAGCGTCAGGACTAAGAGCCACAGAGACTGCTGTATGTAATTGAAGTTAATTTTATTCTCAACTGGTGAATCCTAAATGTGAGAGTGAAGATCAAAAAGTACAAGGAAGAAATCAAAGACGTTTTGCAGTTTTTGTCTGTTACATTCTTAAAGCTCAGAAGAAAATGCAAAGGAGATATTCTTGGCATAAAAGGAGCCCAGAGCTTTGCTCCCAAGCAGCTTTCAATTTTCTGCATTTCAAATGTCAGTCCTGCTTGTCTGTAGCAGAATTCAGTCAAGTTGGAAAGAGTTTCTCACAGCAGGTGCTAACCTAAATTTCCAGTGGCTAAAATATCTAATTCTTAGGTGTTTTGCTATGTGAAGTTATAGTTCTCAAAAGTCAGATTTGGAGCATACTAGACCAGAAACCTTTAATCTTAAAACACTTACTTTACTTCTTAGAGTGCTTCATCATTCCTACAGGTAGTTCTTGTAGAGCTACATGTTTACATGCATTTAAATAAATGCAGTATTGCAAGGATATCATAGAATCATAGAATCACATAATCATAGAATAGTTGGGGTTAGAAAGGACTGTAAAATCATCTAATTCCAAACCCCTGCCATGAGCAGTGACACCTCACACTATACAAGGTGGTCCAAGGCTCTGTCCAGCCTGGCCTTGAACACTGCCAGGGATGGAGCATTCACCACTTCTTTGGGCACCCTGTGCCACTGCCTCACCACCCTCACAGTAAAGAACTTTTTCCTTATATCTAACCTGAATTTCCCCTGTTTAAGTTTAAACCCATCACCCTTTGTCCTATTGCTACAGTCCCTGATGAAGAGTCCCACTCTGGCATCCTTGTATGTTCAGTACATCCTTAGAGATGATAGGATGCCATGCCTCTGAAAAATCTGCTCAGGGTTGTCTAAAGGCTTTCTCCAGTGTCCTCTTAAATGTTCTTCAATCCTTTTGAAATACAGCTGCCTTTGAAAGTACAGCCTGTTTGGCCTCACCCTAGACAGTAGCTAGCCCTGCACGTCTGAAACTTTGTTTAGAGTGCTTGTACAAACTCAGATTTGCTGTGACATTTGGCAGTAATCACAGAAGCGTCTTGGATGGAAAAGAGTCAGTGCCCTTCAAATGAAACTCGAACATTGAGCTTCTCTAAGTGATTGCTTTTCCCTCCACAGTCAAAAATAGTATTTACTCATATACCTCAGTTGTATCCAGGTACATACAATATCAGACATAAAGCTCCATTACCCTCCATATTGCCTCCTGTATGGGCACATGACTTAATGAAGACTGCAGCAGTAGAGGGACAGGGCTTGATTCCTTGGAGCTTATTTGCTTTAACCTGTCATAATGAAAACCAAACAACCAAATAACATGCTGTGTAATCGTACAATTAGATCACTCATCTTGCTAGAAAGATAATGAACTGATGACATGAAACTTAGGGACAACTTGAATCTCGCTCTTCAAGCATCACTTGGCTGTTTCCCCCGGCTGATCTCAGCTGTACTACTCATCCCTAAAATACAAACTTTCCAGGAAGTAGTAGATGCCAATACAAAACTAGTACAGCTTTCCTTAAATTGAAAACTAAAATGAAAGTTAATAGATGTGGCTGTAGTGGCTCTTACTTTTATACCTTAATTTTGGGCAAAAGCCACAAAATTCAGATCCCAGTTTTACACTGAACCAACAGGAGCACTGCTGAGGCACTTACTCTATGCTGATAAAGAGAAGAGCTCAAATCCTCATTTGATCTAATTGCAGTTGATATAATTGTGGTTGGTGTAACTCAACTAACTCCACTACATTTAAGCTGTACTACCTTTTGAGAGATGACCATTGGCAAAGATAGCTGCAGGAAATAGGAAGAAAATAGGGAAACAATAGGACTTAGTAGTTTGTAGATCTACATTGTTAATAATGCTTATATTATGCAGACTGGTGCCACATTCCCACACGGAATTACCACCAGCACCTTAGGATCATCAGTTTCATCTCTATCCATTTTGATATGATTATTTGTAATGTTAGTGTTTCATTGGGCTGAACCTTCTTTTTGTTAATACAGCTGCTGTTGATTCATCTGCACCAAAGAGTCTGCATACCAGTGTTAAATGTGAGTAGTTTTGTTTCATTTTGGTTTGAAAATAGCTCTGTCTCCATTTGTTTGGTTTGGAAATACTTTTCTTTTAGGATGAAAGGTGTTCTGAAGAGGCATATGCATGCTGAAAACATGCATCATTGTGGTTAACACAATATTATCTAGCATCTACTAATAGCTAATGTAGGATCTAACTTAATAGCTGTATCAAGCACTTGGTTCGTGTTTACACGTGTTTACACAGATTTGCAGACTGTGGGACTCTGATATCTTACTTCAAGCAATATGATTGTTGGAGGCATAAATTGCTTTAGTTTTCCAGTCTAAACTCAGACTTCTGGCCCTTTGCATTCCTTGCTAATCCACACTGCGTTTTTCATTTCCATCAATGCTTCGTGGGTCTCTGGGCATCAAGCATGCTACAGTTAAGACAGGTTTTGAGGAATGGATGGCATTTTGGTAAGAGAACATTGCACTGCATCCCAACGCCACCTCTTGGCTGAAGCCTGCAGTACCCAACGTGTAGGCACAGTTTCTCCTGCCCTTCCTTTTTGGAAAGGAAGAAAGATTGATGAAAAGGAATACATTCACCCCTTACCTTGGAAACAGAGCATTCACTTTGGAATGTGTTTAGTTTTCTTCTTTCACCACGTTGTGTGGCACATGCTACTTTTCCAGTTGATAGTTACGTACACGGGAGCATCTACCCTTTCTACACAGAAACACCGTCTTAAAATGAAATTTCAAAAGCTGGAAAAATGAAAGCTTCTATTTTTCCACAGTGCATGCATAGTGGGAGCCATGTATCAGAGATCTGCAGCGGGCTATTACTTTGAGCAGGTTATTATACTCGAAAGCAAAGATAGCTCAAAGGCAATGGTGAGATGCAGCCATTTGAGCAAGATACAGGCCAAGGAGGCAAATATAACTCTTGCCCATAAAGGTTCAGAAAAATGTGTCACATGAGATCTTCATGAACATGAACATGAGCGTGAACATGAGCTGGCAGTGTGCATTCACAGCCCAGAAACCAACCGTGTCCTGGGCTGCATCAAAAGCAGCGTGACCAGCAGGTCGAAGGAGGTAATTCTGCCCCTCTGTTCTTGTGAGACCTCACTTGGAGTATTGTGTGAAGTTCTGATGTCCTCAGCATAAAAAGGACATGGAACTGTGGGAGCAAGTCCAGAGGAGGCCACGAGGATGCTCAGGGGCTGCAGCACCTCCCGTATGCAGACAGGCTTGAGAAAGTTGGGCCTGTTCAGCCTGAGAAGAGAAGCTGCATGGAGACTTCAGAGCAGCTTCCAGTGTCTGAAGGGGGCTACAAAGATGCTGAAGAGGGACTCTTCATCAGGGACTGTAGTGATAGAACAAGGGGTGATGGGCTTAAACTGAAACAGGGGAAGTTCAGGTTAGATCTAAGGCAGAAGTTCTTTACTTTGGGGGTGGTGAGGCACTGGAATGGGCTGCCCAAGAAGTGGTAAATGCTCCATCCCTGGCAGTGTTCAGGGTCAGTTTAGTGGAGCCTTGAGGGACATGGTGTAGTGTGAGATGTCCCTGCCCATGTCAGGGGGTTGGAATTGGATGATCTTAAGGTCTTTTCCAACCCAAACCATTCCATGATTCTATGATTCAGTAGAGAATAGCAAAAGAACAAGTTCAGGATCATAACACATCACAATCAAAATTCCCTTCATTTTTTAACTCCTTATGCTCAATACTGTGTTCTTTTCTTCAGAGTTGTCTTTTATATAATCATCTTAAAATTCATAATTTTGATTGATTGCTTTATGAAAACAGCATTGTAGTAACAGAAAGAATTGCCAGGGGCAGCTTTCTGAGGATGTTAGTTTGGCAGAGAGATGATCCTGACACAGAAGTGCATGAGGAGTAGAATCTCACCTACTTGAGATAAGGAAGACACAGAATTTGTTCAGCTACCTGCATTAGCTACCATAACAAGTTTTCCTGGGTGATGTATCAGAAGTAAACATTATCTTTATTCTTATAATGCTTTCTTAGGAAGGTATTCCTCTTACACAGCCATGCAGGACTGTATTGTTGTGTGGAGTTTTTGTTAATTTAAAAGCCCACATTGGGTACAAAACATCTGGTGCACACAGAAGCCATAACATGAGATTCTCCATCAGAGGACATGAGGACCCAAAACCATTTTTGTCAGTAGCCTGCTGGGGAAATGCAGATTACCTTTGTCATTTAATATTTATCTTCACTAAAATATACTCTGTAACAGCTAAATCCTTTTTCTGACAGGTTAGTTCCAGAAATATCTGTCTTGGCATAAGAAGTTTTGTCCCTTGAAGGATAATGCTCAAAACGTAGAAGTCACAATGAAAAGGTGGATCAGATCTTACATCTTCTGAAACATTAAGTAGGGCAGTAGCACAATGAAGGTACAGTTGCTGCTAATGTGGTTGATGTGCAAATCGTTTGAGCACTATAAAATGAATTTATTTCTACAAAAATAGGCTTCTGTTTATCGCTTGCATATTCAAAGACACAACATAAATGAAGGCTGTTTTGCCAGCCTGTTAGAATAATAGGAGGGCAAAACTAATTTTCTGCTTAGTACAAGATTACAGTGTTTTCTTCTTTTAACGTTTCACACCAATCTCCCACTGTTGCTATAACTGGTTACTAAGTGTGGTATGCTTTAAAAACCTGGACATTTATCAGAACTCTGACAGATACCCATTCTGATACAGTAGAATTTCTTACCTGCCCTCAGTCCATGCACTCAGGTAGGTATAACCTTGTTTTCCGGATGTGTGGTTGGATCCCGTGCGTTTCAATGGTAGGCTGGAAGGAGAAATTCAGGTAGTGACGTAGACATATGCAAACCTATTAAAGCAAAGAGAAAAAGATTAGTTCTGATAAGACAGAGAAAATACAACATGCAATGCTATGTTTAAGAATAAATGCACTGCAGGTAACATACTGTATATAATTGGCTTTTCTGACAATCTCAAAATGCATCATTTCCCAAGCTGTCTGTACTGTCATACTTCAGATGAAGAACTCTATAGACAAAGTGGAAGATGTGCAGTGTACAGGACTTTCTCCTGAATATCTTCAGGAGTATCTTGGATTTTCAGTTCTAGGGTTTAGAAGGGCACTGTTTTAAAATTGCTGCTTCATTGGGCATTTTGCTGGTTTAGAGTTCATGAAGTTACTAATGTTGCAGTTGGTAAGAGTGTCATTGAATGAGATGGGCTTGTTTCATCTAGTGACCTTTAAATATGGCTTATAAAGCATTGCAAATGCCAGTTTTCATGATGTTTTAATAGCATAGCATAGCATAGCATACAACTGTTTCAGTTGGAAGGGACCTACAATGATCATCGAGTCCTACTGCCTGACCAATTCAGGGCTGACCAGAAGTTAAAGCGTGCTATTAAGGGCATTGCCCAAATGCATCTTAAACATTGACAGCTTTGAAGCATCAGCTGCCTCTCTAGGAAGCCTGTTTCAGTGTTTGACCACCCTCCCAGTAAAGAAATGCTTCCTAATATCCAGTCGAAATCTCCCTGGAGCAGCTTTGAACCATTCCCATGCACCTTGTCACTGGATACAAAAGTGAAATACTAATTGTGTCTCTTTACTGTCAGAGCAACATTAAAAATACTGTTGAAATTGCACAAACTTTGATCAAAGTTAGGTAGAAACAGCTAACACAAAGCCTCCTGAGCCGTCCTTTCTCTCTAACATGGAGCTGGCTTTGTGCTAGCAATAACACTGCATCTCTGGCATTCTCATGTTAACAATTGTGGTCCATTTTTCAGCTGTCATCAAAAGATAGAAACATGCATCTGTGCCCAGCCTTAAGACTAGATATATTATCTGGAGATGCATCAGAGATCCAGAATATGGGAGACCTAGTTCAGCATCATAAGTGGTCTCTGGAAATAAAGTTAAGCAGAGGTGTTTTAAGAGTCATGAGAGCATCGTGGCTGATGGAGCTACTGTGAGAACAGTGATTCCTTGGCCATTTCAGTGTGGAAAATGTCTGACTAGGAGGATGTTTACAGTTTTTACTAGAAGCAGAAGCTACATTTGCTAGAAAGAGCATCTAATGAGTATGGAAAGAGCATAAGCAGTGCTGCTGCTGAGCACACACCAGTGACCAGGTTTCAGAATAGCGTTTAAGCAATCAAAAAGAAGAATTTCTGTTCCAATGGAAATGTGAAAGTTCTTGGGAAAAAATCCATTATGAGAAATTGTTTCAATTCAAAGAAGAAAATTCAAAATCATTTTGTTTTAAATCAGATATTTATTTATACAGCATTAAGCCAGAGACTTAAACTTACCTGTGGCACTAAAGAAGTCCTCCAAATGTCTTACTAATGTGTTATTAATAATTACCAATTAATTAGTAATAAAGAGCTGTATTACATTCTTGGACCTTGGAAGCATGAGACAGTGTTTCCATGACCAGCTCTAGAAGTCTCATCCAACCATTATTTCCATGATACTCTGCTCCAGATTCACAGAGCCCAAGTCTGAGTCAGATCTCCTGAGGCTGATCAGCTTAGTAAGAGGAGTAGAAACTGGCTGATGTGCATATAAGCTGTCCCAGATGAGCTGGCAAGAAAGTAGGAAAACCTTAACACTCACAAAAGATTAATCAAAACCAGCCCCAAACAGGGGAATCCATAAAGGTAACCCACACTTCATACAGGAGAATAAGCAACCCAAATCACTAATTATGAAAATCCCTTGCTAAAGCTCAGGTCTTTGGCTCCATCACAGACCCAGCCCACCACTCCAGGGAAGCGTGGTGGTCCAGGGCTCCCTGTCCTAATTTTCTCCTTACTCTCCCCTTCCAGGAATGAGAGCAACTCTGCCAAGGGCTGCTCTCATGTGCTGTTTGTCTCCTAGTCCTGCAGTAAGCACTCTGCTTCCATTATCCATCGAGTAGCAGTCCAGACAAATAAGCACACCAGCATGGGGAAGCTGTGGTAGGAAGCAGTCAGGTGCTTCGGGCTCACTCTACCTAAGTTAATCTGAAGGAAGACCTAAAGTAAATCTGGCTCTCTGAGCACACCTTTAGGTCTCCATGATCTTGGTCTTAAGGCAAAGCTGTTTCTTCTCCTCTCTGTTGAGCTATGATTGGATTACCAAGCTAAGCTCAACTACTTACAGTGGCAAAACTAGCTATTCAGACCATCTGAGTACGTTCTGCACAATTCCCTTGCACTGTCAAGAGTACAGTGTATGCATTCACCCAGAAGGAATGGCAAGTAATGTATATATGTATATAATTATATATATTATATCTAACCACGTGAGGCCATGTGAGTGTTTCTTGTTCACCTGTTATGCAGTGTTGACCATCTATTTGCATATAGGTGCTGTGAATCAGTTTTATAAATCTGAAACCTAAACATACATCTAAGTGTGTGCAGAAACACATGCCTTGGTAACTTGAAAAAGGAACAGTAGACTTACATAAGAGGAACTTTACTTTCCTGTGTACCAGCAGAGTACTGAAGTGCTCAGATATGGCAGAGTGGTCTTTTTATAACCCATGTTTTTCCCTAATTCTCTGCATTAGACAGACATGAATAATAATAATTTCCAATTGGGTTTTAACCAGTTTAAAATGAAGTTGCTTTGTGGCTTTGAAATACCATAACACCTGTGAAAAACAACACGGTGTTTCTCCAGGCAGTTCAAAGAATACAAAACTGCATTTTATCTACAGTTTATATGAAAATTATATAAACACAGTTTTATCCTTACAGAGGTAAATCTTAGTCACAAATATTGGGCAATTGCATGGATCATTTAGCAATCATAGAGTCATAGAATGATTTGGGTTGGAAAGGACATTAATGTCACCTAGTTCCAACCCCCTGACATGGGCAGAGACACCTTCCACCTGAGCAGGATGCTCCAAGCCCTGTCCAACCTGGCCTTGAATGCTGGAGTATTTACCACTTCTCTGGGCACCCTGTGCCAGTGCCTCACCACCCTCACAGTAAAGAACTTCTTCCTTAGATCTAACCTGAACTTCCTCTGTTTCAGTTTAAACCCGTTACCCCTTGTCCTATCACTACAGTCCCTGATGAAGAGTACCTCCCCAGCATCCTTGTAGCCCCCTTCAGACACTGGAAGATGCTCTGAGGTCTCCATGCAGCTTCTCTTCTCCAGGTTGAACAGCCCCAACTTTCTCCGCCTATCTTCATACAGGAGGTTCTGCAGCCCTTAATCATCCTTGTGGCCTCCTCTGGTTTTGTTCCAACAGTATGTTGAGGACACCAGAACTGCACACAATACTCCAAGTGATGCAGCCCAGGATACGGTTGGCTTTCTGGGCTGCAAGCGCACACTGAAGCTGGCTCATGTTGATTTTCTCATCGACCAGCACCCTCAAGTCCTTCTCCGCAGGGCTGCTCTGAATCTCTTCTCTGCCCAGCCTGTAGCTGTGCCTGGGATTGCTCCGACCCAGGTGTAGGACCTTACACTTGGCTTGGTTGAACTGCATGAAGTTGGCATCAGCCCACCTCACAAGCATGTCAGGGTCCCTCTGGATGGCATTCCTTCCCTCCAGCGTATCAACCGAACCACACAGCTTGGTGTCATCGGCAAACTTGCTGAGGGCGCACTCAATCCCACTGTCCATGTCAGCGACAAAGATGTTGAACAAGACTGGTCCCAACATCAACCCCTGAGGGACACCACTTGTTACCTGTCTCCAGTGGGACTTTGAGCTATTGACCGCAACTCTTTGCGTGCGGCCATCCAGCCAGTTCTTTATCTGCCGAGTGGTCCATCCATCATTGCAAGTTTATGGAGCGTGAGTGAGATGGTTTTCAATAAATATTTTAGTCTGTGAAAAATAAATGTGTATATCACTGTGACAAGTGAGCTGCATCAAATGTGTAACTGCACTGTGGCGTTCAGCCGTCAAAGATAAAACAGCAGGTCTGGATCATAAATTCTTCTTCTCCCACTCTGAATCCTGTGCTATGCTAGCAGCTCCATTTGGGATCTCAGTTCCTTTATGGTAGCCCCTGCACAGTTTAAAGATCATCTTCTGGGGATAACAGCCCAAAATGATGTGCCAGCAAGAACAGAGTAAGTATGTACTATCCTCCTCTTTTGCAGGGAGGAAATTAAGACATCAGAGATTAATTACCATACCTGTGATCACACTGTTTAGAGCTGGGAATTAAATGATAGTTTTCCAAGTCCTACTGCAGTGCTTTAATCGCTAAAGCATCCTCCCCATCAATTTCAGAGTCAGTGCTGTTGAAAGGAACATGTGTAAAAAGGGAGGAAGAGGGTAGTGGGAGCTACTGCAGGATGCAGAGAGCAGGAGCCTTGTCATAACCACTGTGCACTGGCTATTTTAGCTTTGCATTCCTACTCTGCCACCAAAGGAGAAAGCAGCGTATGTTAGCTATCAGTCAGTGTTTTAAAGAGGGATGATGCATCTTGACATTTCTCTGGTAATTCAACTTCTAGAATTCCTTTCCTCCTTGAATACCTCTGTACAGTATCAGGATATAAAAGAAGTGCCATTACCCCACTAGAGGCTGTTTATTCCTGCCAGTGACCTTCAGACAGATGTTATGACTTCTGCTTCTGGCCTTACCAACAATGTCTTTTCACCAGAAAACACAGAATCAGTTCAAATAATGAGTGACTCGGCCATAGAAAATTTTGTTTGCCAAAGAATAGGAATTCTAGAAAAATCTCTTGATGGATCCTTGGTCTGAAGCAGAGTTGTCAATTGAGTATCCCTCTGTCTGCTGCCCATTGGCTTCGGGTAAGAGATTAAAATCTCTGCTTTGGCTAAAGAGGTTTTTATCAATTTTTCAGCAATTTTTAGAATTGCCAGAATCAAAAGCAATGATGATGGATGTATTCTTCTGTTAGACCACATTCTCCCAGCGCTAATTGCTGTTGTAAATCTGTACTGACAAGAAGGGAGGGAGGATTGACCTTTAGTATCAGAAATGTGCTGAAACATGCTTTAGGTGAGAAATGGGCTGCAAGAATGGGAGATGCTCTAAGTGTCAGTTTGCTTTTATTTGCTGAGGCAGGAAGTTGTCAATCTTTAAAAGACTAACAGTGGGTGGTAATTACACAGCTGTGAACCTCACCTTTTGAATATCTTATTTAAACTCACTAAAAAATTAAGAAAAATAGACTAACTTCCCCTACATAAGACCTCATAGCAGCCTCCCAGTATCTGAAGGGGGCCTATAGGGATGCTGGGGAGGGACTCTTATTTAGGGACTATAGTGGTAGGACAAGGGGTAATGGGTTCAAACTTAAACAGGGGAAGTTTAGATTGGATATAAGGGGGAAATTCTTTCCTGTTAGGGTGGTGAGGCACTGGAATGGGTTGCTCAAGGAAGTTGTGAATGCTTCATCCCTGGCAGTGTTCAAGGCCAGGTTGGACGAGGCCTTGGGTGATACGGTTTAGAGCGAGGTGTCCCTGCCCATGGCAGGGGGGTGGGAATTTGATGATCTTAAGGTTCTTTCCAACCCTAACTATTCTATGATTCTATAAAACCAAATGCTAATTCTTGTCTTTGTTTGAATGAAAGAGTGTGCCCTTTCTTTATTTTGATGTGGTTTACAAAGGAATTGCATCAAGTGCTGTCAGCTCCATTGATGTCCATGAATTTTTTAAACACTTGATCCTCACTTACCGCTGGTTTCTGCTGAAGGAATGGTCTTGTTTGATATGAAATGCCAAAATAATAGTGCCTGAATTCCCACAGCAGACAAACTTACCAGTGCAGACTGCAGCATTTGGCCCTTAGATGTGAGTAAGTAATGAGTACATCATGAGTGATTGGCCTGTGTCCTTTTGTATTGCACTGACCACAAATCTGAGATTACATCAGCTAACAATAGCAGCAAAGATTGAGAAAAAAGTACATTTCAGAGAAGCTGATAGGTGATCCCTGGTGACTGATGCATATCTCAAGAGCTTCATAGACACAGCACGAATAAACTGCTGTGGTTATACACACTGTTTTTGCTCTGTCTTTTCTCCGTTCATTGCTTGTTTACAGAGCTAGGGGAAGAAGGGATTAAAAGTATGTCCAAACCTTATTTATTTACATCCCACTTCCCATTAGTCTTCCAAGACAAACTTACCTTGCTATGAGGCACATACACTTTTCTTTCAGGATGAGTTTGTCCAGTCTTCGTAAATCTTTGCTCAACAAACTGTATTGTTTCATTTCTGTTTTGTCTATAGCTGTTTATAAGCTGGAATAAAGTTACTTCTTAGCCATCCTTTTGAGGGACTAAATCCACTCAGCCACTTAAATCTGTCACCAGGAAGAGTGTGTTCCAGACTTCATCATTCTTACAGATCTTCTCTGCATCCTTCCCAATTTGTAAATGCTTCTGGAGTTCAGAGCAGTTTTAGAGCAGGATATATAATTCCAGCAGCAGCCATCCACCTGTCAAAGGAAACTGCAGTAAAGTCTCATTGTATTTACATCTGAGATTTCCACTCCTTAGAGGTAATAATATTACACTAGTTTTGGCTGCACTGGGAATTTACAGACAGCTCTTTGTCTATGACAAAGTATGAATGTTTTTCGGTGACACTGGTTCCCAGATAAGACTCACCTCCTTTAAGAGCTTGCATTTTCTGAATGGAGAATATTCCATTCTGAATGGAGATGTTCTTGTACGCATGCTGAAAAGTCTACTGCTTGCCTCCATCTGCTTGCCTCCATCTACCTTACTGAGCAATGCAGATCACTTTGTTACAGTAAATCACCCCTTTATTGTTTGTGAGCTCCCCAGCTGTAGCTGTTCAAACTTTAGGAGGAATTTTTTATGTTTTCTTTCAGGTAACTGAAATAATTTCATGATATAACATTAAAAATGATCCTTGCATTGGAAACACCTGCCTTGCAAGGAGTCCTCACTTCTAGATAATCTTTAAGGTCCTTTCCAACCCTAGCTATTCAATGATTCTATGATTCTAATTGCATTTTCAGAGCTGCCCGTTAACCATAATGAATTGTACGTATAATTCCAGTGTTCTGATTTTCTTACTCCAAATGTCATGCAGAACAAAGCCAGGGAGCTTACACAAGTCTTTTAAACTAACACCTTTATCGGACTCAGCCACAGTCAGGATCTTTCAGTTCTCTCTACCAAGTTAGAATGGTGATCTATTTTTCTTAAGCTTTTTGTCTGGCATTGCTCACAATTCCCTTAACTGAATCTTGTAACAGCCAGTCTGTTGTTATGCTCAGGACTGATACCAGCCTGTGGTTCATTAATCACTTTTGCTCTACTTTCCCCCCCCTGCAGTCCTTTGAAACTTCCCTGTTGTTTCAAAAGTCATCAGGAGTTAAACACCAGCCAGCTCTTTAAAAAACACTTGGTAGGAATTAAACCAGAACTCCCACTCCGAGCTGAAAATGAAGGCATGAGCCAAGGTGTGGATTCTATTTCTAGCTATTATCACTGAGTTTTATAACATCTGGTAAACAACTTAGGGGAAGCCTGTTCCAGCTTTATATCCCATCTTCATGCTTGGGCCGTGGAATTCAGTCTTAGACCTGAAAACAGCCTTCTGTTTTAGGAGGCAGCTGTGGAATCAGTCGAAGGTGTTTGCTGGCTCTTCTTTACTATTGCAGCTAAAGATAAATAGAACTGAAATGCACTAGATTAAAAATAGATGAATCAAACAAAAATCTGCTTAGTTTGTTTCATTCTCACTGGCCAGTATTATCAGCTAAACTGTTTCTACTATGTTGAGTAAGTTTGCATCCAGTCACTGCATCCATGGGCTTTTTGCACAGCAGCAAAGAAGAGACAAGATGTTTTGATAACTGGCAAGCCACAACTGCCAGGAAAACAGAGCTGGGGCTATAGTATCTGAATCTCTCTTTGTTTTTAAAGGTCCAGATTTCATCTAAATCTCTTCTATTTTCTGTACTTCTGTTACACTGACAAGTACCAGATACCAGTACAGGTATCAGTGAAATTGTACAATAGCATGATGGATTAATACCTGCCACAGTTACAAGGATGATAAATTAGCAAACAAATGAGCTTAACAGAAAGGCTGTTTGAATGCATTTGGCTAAATAACTGCTTCATTGGCCATAACACATGATTCTATGCCCTGGGAAGCAGCAAAAAAGTAGTCAAGAGATGAAAATAATCATGTTCTGAGAGGTTTCAGGTGGCACACTGAATCATGGTAAGCTTCTACAGGACAGGTTGGATGGGGCTTTGAGCAACCTGCTCTAGTGGAAGGTGGCAGGGGGTTGGAACTGGATGATCTTAAGGTCCATTCTAACCCAGACCTGAAAACCTAAGGATGACTTGCACTCTTAGTCCCTTCATTCATGCATCTGGGGAGCATGCCAGGTCACCACAGGGGAAGGTCATTTTAGGAAGACAAGCATAAGAGGGGGGGGGGAAGCAGCCTGGGACACTACTGTCAGCCTGTGGGTGCTGGGAGCAGGTAAGACTCAGCAGCCCTGGAACTGTGAGATGGAGCACAGGGAAAACCACGGATGAGAAGAAATGGTAGTGAGAAAAGAGAAACTGGGGAGAGCAGGGCTAGAAGGGGGTGAGGCAAGTAAACCCCTTACAGACAGGGCAGCAAACCTCTGTCTGCTCCCATGGCTGAGTCATGTACAAACCCTGACTGTCTGGGCCATGGACCTGGTGTCAGAGAAAGGGAAGGAGAGCTGCTATGAGACATTCTGGTCCAGGAGCTTTTGCTAACTACTCAAAACTATAATGCAGTGGAACAGTACTTATTTGAATAGGCTTAATGCCACGTGGCATGTTTGTAACCCGTAGTTATAGTAAAAATATCAGTGAAATTCTAGACAGTCTGTTTAAAACCTGTGTCTCTTTGACCCCGAACATTTGATTTGCTTGTCTTTGGCAAGGCTTGGCAAAGGCTCAGCCATGCCTCAGGCAGACAGTTGTTGTCCTGCCTCACCTGCACATAGACAGATGGCACATGAAGAACGATGGACAGGCACGGATGTCACTTACTCCTGTGGCACAAGTCATTGGCACTGCCATGAGAGGAGCCAGGTATCCTGACTGGTGGTACTACTGCACAGCAAGCTGCCTGGCATCTGAGTTTTCAGATGGTTGCAGAATGAAACATCTTTAGTCAGAACTGGGAGGGTACTTGGATTGGACATTACATAAACCTAGATACAAGGGGAAGGTATTAATCTCTGCATGAATGCAATTGAGCAAGTACATTTTGTTATTTGTTCCAGTGAGTTGTATAATCCTGCTTCCCAGTCATCCAAATAGGATTTAGCATTGTCAACATGTTTCTCTTGATAAGGTGATGCTATGAACTCCTGTCCATGCAAGATGGGGAAGGCAGATTACATGCCTCAGGAGATTATATACTGGGTTTAGCTATTAGTGGAATCTGTTTTTTTCAATGACTATGTCACAGCCTTGAGGCCACCTAACAGGGGAGTTGTCAAGAGATGGTGTGCCCCATACAGGACCCATCACAAATTCCAGAGGAGCCAGCTCTTTAGTGCAGTAACCAAGTGTTTGGATTTTCTAAATTAAAACCCAAAAAAGTCTCAGCTATTCCTTTTCCAAAAGAAATATTACTTAAGATCAAGTAAAACCCTGTAACCCTTCTGCTAATTCAGGAATGTACAACATTACATCCAGGTTGATGCGTCTGCCTTTCGAAAGTGCTTTGCCAGGCTTCAAGCATTATCACTAGTGAGACATGCTGCAATTACACCAGTTCAGAGGAGGAGGAATTGCTTCTTACCAGCAAAGGATTTGCAGCATATTGTGAGTGTAAGTTCTCACAAACGCAGTGTAAGGGAGCCCTTTTGCAGGAGTAAGTCAGTATAATACAAGTGACATAATACTGCCAGAAGTCGCATCTCAGCAGCCCACCCGAATCCCTGCTATCCCTCCAGAATGACCTGTTTGAGTCTGTGCAGATGCCCCCAGAGGGGAAGGAGCAGAGCATGTCCCTATTGGACTGCCCAGCACTACTGGCATGTGCTGCCATGTGCCAGAGCTCCACAGGGCAAGGAAATTCTGCCAGAGCTGCATTTTCAACTCAAGAAGAGCCATAAGCAGCTTGTGAGACCGCAGTGGGGCCCACTTTATTGGTATTTTGTGTGCAAATCCTCCGTTTTAAGGCAGAACTGCTGGGGCTATGATTTTTTAAATACCATCTACAAAGAGAAAGGTATTGTTGCACATTGTAATTCATATCCCTTTTCTCAGAGCTGTGCTTGGAATGCACGCAGCAGGTAAAAGGGCTTGAAAATTTTGGTCATGCATCATACTTGTTTACACTGCTAAAAGTAAGGGTCTGACAAAAGATGGTGAATTGTGAGAAGCTTTGCATTACCCATCATCATCCCTGTGGGCCTCTGTGGTTGTGGGTAAGTCATATCCCTTCCTTATTCTTATGTAGTCTTATTATTCTATAAGATTTAATGTATAATACAATATATATAAAAACATGTAGTATGATATATAGCAATAATGCTCACTGTGAGAATATTTTTATTCCTGCTCTAAGCTACATAGAATCACAGAATGGTCTGGGTTTTAAAGGACCTTAAAATCATCCATCTCTAACCCCCTGCCATTGGCAGGGACATCTTTCACTAAGGACCAGGTTTCTCCAAGCCTCTGTGTCCAATCTGGCTTTGAACACTGCCAGGGATGGGGCAGCCACAGCTTCTCTGGGCACCCTGTGCCAGCGCCTCAGCACCCTCACAGGGAAGAGCTTCTGCCTTAGATCTAACCTGAACTTGCCCTGTTTAATTTTAAACCCATTACTCCTTGTCCTATCACCGATGAAGAGTCCCTCTCCCAAAAGACTAAGTCTGTTGCTCTTCTTTTTGTGTGTGAGGTACTAGCAGAAGAGTCACCCTCCTCTTATCACCCTGACCAATACGAAAAGCACGCTTTCTTGGCTGCACAGTCCACAGTTGGCAGCCTGTCTTTGGTCACTCAACTGTTAGTACATGGACTTGAATCCCTACTTGACTGCCTCAGCTTTTCTCCTGTTTTGCCCTGACTCAATTGCTGTCTAGGATAGGAAAAAGAGTGTGCAGGAAGTGGAAACAAAATGTTGCTGTCCTCTCTCCAGTAGCTCATTACTTAATGGGTGAGTGATGTCGTGAAGTCCTGCCTTGCATTTATTCCAGATTTGTAATTTATTCCAAATTATTCCAAATGCTGGGCATGGAAACAGCAAGTGCCAACTGTAAGGAGTAAAGTGACTGTCTTCTTTGTCTGCTACGTGGTATTAAGAGGAGGAGACAGAACAGTCTTTAGTAGCAAAAAGAAGAGTGAAGAGAAATAGCTTATGACTTGATCACTGGTTGAAGTGTTAAGGGTTGTGTTTCCATATTTACATATACAGACAAGGATCAGCAGAAAAGAGACAGACTAATTCAAGCCCTTGAGAAATACAAGAAGCACCTTGCACATGGTGTTCCCGCCTCACCACTGAACTCCAGAAGTGCTTCTTCAAGACAGCAGAAGGTATCGTGATGCTGAGATGCATGATAGAGACCAGCTTCCCTTAGCCATACTCTGAGGTGCTGAGGCATGCCTGTAAGAGCAGTTAAGTGCAGGTTTAGTCAGTGTGGCTTTTTATGCTGTAGTTGAAATAAGATTTGACTCTCAGCTTTAGCAGCTAGCAGTTATCCTCTCATCTAACAATTGCTATCCCTACATGGCCTACAATGACAGGTACCCATGTCATGACTACATGTGCATGGCTAAAATGTGTCCCTGCACTGAGAGCATGGGTATGTGTGTGCCGCTCACAAACTTGCACGAGTTCTCTTTGCTCCTTGGGCAAATGGAATTAGAATTCTTCATGAAGTATTACATAGGTGCCCAGAAATTTGCTGCTGTGTGTGATAACATTCTTATTAGGATGATTTCTGTTCACAGTATTTGCAAGAGAACTAAATCACAATGATTGTCTTTATCACACAATGCAGTAACTTGACACTGTTTTACAGTATTCTCTGAGTTTCAGAATGGTATCTACTGGTAAAAGCAAGACCTTAAAGTAATTAATGCTAATTCTATACATTCTGCCAGATACCAGAAACTGTACAAACTCATGCTGGTGTGAGCAGGCCTGTTCTTCACCAAATTCTGCCAGTGGACCTTACCTCAGTGGACAAAGCCTTGCAAAACATTTCATTCTGACATAGCCTAGCGTCTCTTGGGGGCAGAAATTCCTCAGCAGGCTATATTTAGATGGTAAAACTTTCTAATTTGTTGAGAATTACAGTGGGTTTACCGCTAGATTACTAATGATGCCGTTTAAAAAGGATGTCATCCAATTCAAACATGAGCGTTGTTTTCATTTGTAAAACTTTGTGTCCCACAAAGATAAACAGCAAAATGACAGGCCACAATTTCACCAGTGGTATTTATGAGGATAACAGTGGTTCTGTTTGACTTCAAACTCATGAGAATGAATCCTGCTTACACCTGCACGGGCATCAAGGAGGGAGAATGGAAGATGCCCCTGAGATTGCCACTGAGACGTTAGTTCCATAGATGAGAATGCACAATGTCCAAGGAAGGAAAAACCTCCTGTTCTCCCTTTGTGAGCCATGGCAAGCAAAATGGAATGTTTCTATGTAATTTCCCAAGGCTACTTTTCATTAGCAAGCTCAACCTGGTAAAGAAAAGGAAGGCAGAAGAATCTAGAAAGAGGTCTTTCACTAGCTCTAGCACAATGGCAGGGTGGCTTTACTCTTGACTGTGGTTCCTAAAACTCAGCAAGTCACTTGGAGCACTTGAGACAGTTTGAAAACAGTTACTTAGAATTCCTCGTGTGTGAATCAGTTTGTAGAAGACACTGTCTCCAGCACGTTGCTTTTGTGATTTTTCTATCAGGTATTTTGTTCTTTAACTTACAGGAGAGCTGCTCACTGTTAGAAAATGGTCATCTGTATCTGATGCCTGGTCAAAACAACTGTTCCAGGACAAAGAAAGAGCAACCCCACTCTGTATCTATTCAGAAGCTCACTTCAAGGACTCTGATGCCAGCTCCTACTGCAGGAAAGAACATCCAAAATACTGCTCAGCATGCTTTGTCTCAAACTCCTGCTCCCAACTCTAGGACAGAGAGATCACCTGTTTCACCACTTCTGCAGTCACGCATGCATTTAGGCAGTCACAACAGGAAGAAGGCAATTCAAACCTCTGTTAATAAAACATACTCTGGGGACCTCCTTGACAAACATTTAAATTACTTCACAGCAAAGGGGCAGCGTTTTACAACTCAAATCTTAAAGACATCAAACCAATCTTTTCTTGTAAACTATAGGTATTATAATCCTCCTCCTCCAAAAAAGGGCTCCTCCCCTGGCAGACCATCACTTAAATCAGCAGACATCAATGATGGAAAGAAAAGAGACTTGCACAGGTACTTTGCTTATACCTAAGTGCTAAAAGTTAAGTCGTTTCACTTTCAAACACATCATTTGAAGCATGACTGCTTTTCACTGTGCTTTTAATCTTTCAGGGTTTTAGAAGATGCACGTGTGAGACCACATTCAGTTCGCTTTTCTCAGCAGCTAGTTGAGGTTGGTGTACCTGGTTTGTTACAAAGAAAAAGAATGGAGCTCATACACAAAAATTGCCTTGGTTGTATAGAAATGAGATGGATAATTGTTGTGGTTTAATCCCAGCTAATTCATTGTGCTTTGCACGCATGGGGGAGTGAGCGAGTGATGCGTGGTTCTGAGTTACCAGCTGGGCTTAAATCACGACAATCATTGGCTTTGGGGAATACATAAGAACAAAACCTAGAAACAAAATCATCTTGTATGAAATCAGTAAGACTCAGTTGAGAAATCCAGCTGGCATGGCTAGATAGGGTCAGCAGACTGCGAATAAAATAGGAACAGGTAAAGTAATTGGCCTGAGAAACACAAATGAGGCATTTTGCAGTATGGAAAAAACACTGTTCCAGCACAAATCTGTTATTGTCAAAGCAGGGCTTTTTCCTCCTCACTGCACTTAAGGTTTCAAACACTTGCTTCAGCTCTGGGTGGCCCTGCCTTGACAGGGAGGTTGAACTGGATGCTCTCCAGAGGTCCCTTCCAACCCAAATGGTTCTGTGATTTACAGCCTTTCACTCCATCCAGATAAGAAGTTGGATCCCAGAAATGTGCAGGCAAAGTGCTCATCACCCAGCCCACAGTCAGTGCTGTATATGCCCTACAGGACTTGGGAAGTTGCACTCCATTAGTCACCTGGATTTTTTAAGATTAATGGGGGATTAATTTAGTGTATTTTAGTGCTCTTTGGAAAAAGGGATCCTTAACTGTAGCCAAACCATGCATGACAGGGGAATTTTGTATGGTTCCTTGGCCCACTAGCCCCTTTACAGAAGCAGTGTTAAACTCCTACACAGCTCAGCCAAGGCACCACAGGCAGGATTTGTGATAGCCCTATGCTGGCTAGAACTATTCCATTCCTTGTTCCAACCACCAAAACCTTCTTTTTCCAACATTACCAAAAGAAAATCCTATTCCCATTTGATAATCTGCAGATAATTTCTATATCAATCTGGGTTCCTAGGTCTTCTTTCAAAGGTACAAATGTATTTTGCATGTCCTTTTAAACAAAAAACCGTGTTACTTCACTGAAGTCTGCAAATATATTCTATTATGTCAGAACTTCTGATTTCCCTTGTAGCCTTTGCATCATTTTTCAGCTTATACAAGCTTGTTTCCATTTATACTAACACAAACCTACATAATAATAATAATAGTTTTTCACTATTTATGTGTGATTGACACTCAAGACATTTCACATGAGTTGGCATGTCACTTCAGCATGATGTTATGATTTTGATATGTTGTGAAATCAGATCAGTTCCCATGGTGCTCTGAATGGAAGTGTAGGATATTAATACAAAGATAATTATAACAAAATCTACTTTTCCTCTTTACTTGTTTGTGGCAGAACTATGAATTATGGATTCCTGATTCTGAAATGCCACTTTCTTCAGGATCACAACTTGAAGAAACGTAAGTTAAATATTTGTTTGCCCCTTTTAACTAAGTTTCCTATCAAAATATTAAAGTAGGAATCTAGAGGAACATTGAAAATATAGCACAAGAGCCAATTAGCAATGGCTGTATGCAGTGAGCAGAAGGGACTCTATAAGGGACAATGGATTCAGCTACTTGCTTGGGAAGTGTCCAGGTTGGAAGAGATTTTTGGAGTCAGGTCACCCCTCTTACTGTAGGCAAACTAAGTGTGTTAAGAATAAGTACATAACAAATAAATAAAAAGTGTTAATAATTTATCTTCTGATAGTTACACTTTGTGCGTTGGGACTATTTTTAACTGATTATTCACAAAAGGCATAGAAATGAAACTGGTTAATGAAATTAATGGCTTAAAGTAATCAGGGAGTTGGCCAACAGAACCAGTCATTTTAAGTATAAATCTGAATAGTAAAAACTGCAGACTCCTAAATAGATTCATCACTTTTGGCTATGTTGGCAGAATTCCTTATTTGAGTTAGTTTAATCACTCTAAACCTGCTACCTCTTTGGATGGCATTTTAAACCTTATTTGTCTTCAGTGTGTGTTAAAGATGCTGACAGCTTGTGTATTTGTGTAGAGAAGAAGAGTATCTTCACTTTCTGCAAGATCTTACAAATGATATTTTGATTAGAAGTTGTTTTGACGAAGAGTAAGTGCTTCCAATTTCTTGTTTATTCCATTGGGTAACAGATATTTGACAATCATTCAATCAGTGTAAAGAATTGGTGGCTTTAATGAGATTCCAGTGAAACTTGAAATCAGTTGAATTTAATGAATACTTTTGTGACTGCGGTTTATAGGAGTCATGATTTGAGCTGAGTAGCTGAACAGAAAGTGTTTTCATCCATCCTCATATTTCCCAGTGGCTACTAATAGAAATAGGGAAACATCATATGCTTTCACCTGTATAGTATGGTGATAGACATTAGTGTTACCACAGTCTCATTCCAGTTCCCAGGCAATCCAGTGCAACCATGGAGCTGCAATGGGTCTTTGTTAACAAAGTGCATCAGAGCAAGATTTTGTATTTGGACTTCCTCCTCCCTCCTATAAGAGCAAACTAAATAAATGCAATAATTGCTTTCTTAAGGACTTATGCACTATCAAGTTAATGATCATGACATAAAGACTAGAGCCAAATGCAAGCAGTGCTGCTGGTGACTAGCTGCAGCACCCTTTTCTGGTTTCATGTTCTGTCCATGAGATCCTGTTACACACGTGCACCACTTAGCACAGCCATTTCTAATTGAAATCTATGACATCTCTAATACTTAAAGAGCTGTGCTAAACCACAGGTTTGTTTGTAGGCTTGTAACTGTGTGCTCCTTTTCTATGCCATTTCTTAGTGTGCATCCTAAATGGGAGAAACTCTTCCTGTGATAGAGGTTTTAACCCCAGTGTTTAAGATTTCAGTCTTTGTCAAGTGCTGTGCTTTGATGCTGGAGAGGTGCTAACCCCCTGAAATCAATCAAGCTCAGTCTGACACCAGACAAGATGCTTCCCTTTCAATCTAGAGGATTTCAGTTAAAATCCCTAAGGCTCTTTCAAATGTTGTTGGGGTGTTTTTTTAAGCGGCCATTAATACAAGCGATTAGGTTGTTTTCTGAGCGGTCAGTTAAAGGTAATAGTTTTCCCCTTCCTTCTGAAGCAGCTTTCTAACTTCAAAGCCCAAATTAGAAGTGAATTTTCTGGTTACACAGGGAGAAACATCAGTAGATTTGAAAAACACTGACTCACCACACATTTTAAACATTGCCAAGTATCATGCCTGCCCATACATACAGTTAACAAGAAGATAACATTAAAATAAACCCCTAAAAACCTACTGTGTGCCAGCCTCCATATTAACAGGATGAAAATCCTTCAGAATAATAAGAGGTTTTGTCTACAGATAATGAAAACCAAATGAGAGAACACAAACTTGTACCTGGATGATGTGACTCATGTTCTACATTCAGCCCAACTCATAACACGGTGGGGCACCAGGGTGTTCATGCTCAGGCTTGTAGGGTGAAAGGACTGCTTTGTTGACTTTAGATGGAGGTTGTTTAGATGCTGTGCACTCTTCCTTCAAAACCAGAGGTTATTAAAACTCATCCATTTTTTTCTTAGGTAGTCTCTAATAACAACTTAATTTCTCTGCAGAATAAAAGAGAGCAATCAATAGTAGCCTTTTGTCTCAAATCACAAGTTGAATTTCTAAATCGATTTAGTGACAGACTAGGAAAGACACAAATAATGGCTTCTCTAATTTCCTGTCAGATTAATATGATAGACACATTTTAATATCTCCATTTATTTAGGCCAATTTCTCTACAGATAAAATCATAAATGCCCTCCCAATTCAAACATAAAAAACAGCTCTGCTGAGTCCTCCAGCTCACTGCAGGTATTTTCAGCTTTTATCATTGCCTGAAAATGCAACCATTAGGTTATATTTACCTGAGATATGATTTTAGATCGTGAAGATCTCATTTCCCTATTCAGTTAGGTCCTTATTTTTACTGATGCTTAGCACTATGAGCACGTTTTTTGCTTGCAGATGGTCATATATCATTAAGAAAGGATGTTGAGAGCACTTTCTGAAGGCATCTCGCTTTCCCTGATGCCCCTAGTAAACAGAAGTATGAAAGTTCAGCCTTCAGTGTTTTCCTGTAGAAAGAAGCCAAAAAGCAGAGACAATGCAAATGACCTTCAGAGGTCTACAGAGTATTGGATAGAGGTAACTTAAAGTCTTTGGGGTAATGCAGTATCCCAGACAAAGGAACAACAGCTATACATGAATCTAGGAAGCTGCTTGCAGCACTGTCCATTACCCTCAGCATTTTCACCCAGTGAAAATGGAGGGACAGTGCTTGATAACCCCAAGAAAGATTTAGGCCCCATCAAGATGCAGAGGGGATGAAGAGCACTAATACTCTTATATTTGTATTGAGTGTGGAAGTAGAAATTGGAATTGTGTATGTGAGACAGTTCCTGTCCAACTGCATGCACTTGCAATGAGAATATCCAACAACCTTCAAATGTGTAAGATTGGATTTTTTAAATCCAGTGACAGGTATGATAGGGACAGGGCAAAAGGGAAAAGTTGGGATGTATTTTGAGTGATCTGAAAGACAGGCTGAGTGGTAGCTTTCATTCAGAAGTGTATGGACTTTGAACAGTCTTAGTTTTGCAGTGATGCTATTTTTCATTCTTTTTTTTTAAGGGCATTAGAAGATGTATTTCAAACGCACATTAAAAGCAAGAGGTATAACCTTGATGAGGTGAGCAAAAACCATCTATTATTAACTATTCTGTCACCTCCAGTAGAAATGTTGTATATCAATGCTGAGCAACAAGTTGTGGCAGATTGACTGCTATGCAATTTTAATACAAGGTGAGGAGAAACTAATTCTTCAAAAGGAGCAGTAAGCGTGTTTTCCACAAAGGACTGGTAAAGAGACATTTCTTCTGTACAGTTTTGTCTATTAGTCTAACTAGGTTTCTAAAAGATAGATAATGTACTTAACATGCAGAATGGCTTTAATTACGTAAAACCTGCTTACAAAGAATGTTTGTCAATGCACTTTTTTGCTGTGACTGCTATATTCTAGAGTAGACCAGCAAGAGAGACTTGCAGGCTGTGACTAGATCCAGCAAGATAGACCTTAGGTTTTGATAACTTGCTTTTAGGAGTCTGGTCACCAAGAGCAAAGCATGAAACTCTTAAGTTCAGCATTAAGGCTCCTCTATGTGGTGCTTGCCGAGAATCATACAGCTCAAAATGCTTATCTGAACATCTCACCTGCTGAGAAGGAAGCAGCCTATGGAGAAACAATAGGAAATGCCAGGCACAAATACACAGCCACTGTCCTGTCTACTCTACAAGTCTGGCATCTTATCTAGGATGAGCAAAAGCACCTCTACCTGTTTTAATCCATATCTTAGAGCTGGGCTTACAACTGTTCTTCTGAAAACCAGAAAGAACACGCTGTTTTCCTTTTGAAAGTCATTCACAGAGGAGATGGTATTAGTGGTGGTATTGTTATTGCTGCTGTTATCCCCGACTGGTCAAAGCTCATGAAATGTAAATTCTTTCTTCTTTACAGTCTTTGTAGTAAATCAAAAAACAAGGAAGAAAAACACATTCCTAAGGGCCTGGAACAGAACCACAAGAGCCACAGTGGGTTCAAGAGTTTAGTCACAATATTCCACATGCATTGCCTGCCAACTGCTTGTCAGAGGGTCCCTGCCCAATGCATGGGGCTTGGGTCTGTTTCATCCCACACTTCTCCCATGTCCTGCAAGGAGTCAGGCTGCTAATTGTAGCATTCACAGGGATTTGGTGCTGGAGTCCTCCTCTAGATCTGACTTCAAAGGCCTCTATACAAAAAAGCATTTCATTTGGTCTGATAATCCAGAGGATTCATGGGCAAGTGTTTGGACTTTGCATTCTAAAGCTCTTATTACTGCAGCAGATTCAGGTGGGAACATTTCTGAGGAGCTGGCATAGTGAGGCTTTTAAATGGGCTACTTTTGCTTGTTTGTTTCTGCAGCTTTGGACCACTGCCATTTAGAATTGTACTTTCTTCAACACCAGCCATGTGGAAATTACATGTGTGCTTTGCATGACACATAAATAACCATCAAAGGAATTGTAAGATAATTAGGATGCAGAAGGTTATTTGGTCTTTCAAAGTGCCCCAGTTAGGAGAGAGATGGTGTTTTGGTATATGTTTAGATGCTGGTCTGACTGACAGTCAGTAGGTGGCAAAGTGTGTGAGGGATAATCTGATGTGAAATTAGTGACTTTTAAACCAGTTTTGTGGGAGAGAAATCAGCAATGCACCTCAGTCTGAGGATATGCAATTTACAGCTGACTAGGGGATGCTGAGTATATTTGTAAGGTCAACTCTTGCAAGGCTCTCAGTGCCTTAGAAAGAGCTGAGAATCCTTTAACAGGAGCCCGAAGATCCTTGGTTCCTTCCAGAAGGAGAAGTTTGTAAACAATAGTGGATTTTTAGTATATCCTGTTGCAACAGGTTTGATGTATTTCAATGTGTTTTTCAGCACCTCAGGAGAGCTTAAGCCTCTTGTTTTCCTCTCCAAAAATACTGTCTGAAGGCTTTATAAAGAAATTCACCAAAGAGGAGGCAAATTAATTGGCCAAGAACAGATTTAAAGGATTTTTAAAACCACGAGTTTGCATGTTTAGTCATGCAATGATGAAAGGAAGAAGACCAAAACTGCCTCTATTTATTAGAAGGATGTAGCATGCACAGGAGAAAGCAGCGTCTTTTGAAGAGATTAACTGAGGAGTGTGAGTGTAACCTATGCCAGGAGGAGCTTGTGGGCAATTTATTAGAACAGGCACAGTTCCCATAAGAGAAGTAATGGAAGTTGAATTGCTTCGAGACCTTTAAAAGTGAATTGGCCAGGGGCTGGAAAGGAATTCCAGAGCGAGTGGACTTTTTGTCCTACAAAAATATATTTGTCTCTTTCATTTTGTTGTCTTCAAACCGAATATTTTTTATTCACTATCACTGTTTTCTGGACCACACAGACGAAATAAGGAGATGGAAACATTTGTCAAGGTCTTTGCAGTGTTTTGGTTTGGGTTCTCTTTTTTTCACCCATACTGGATGCCTTCCAGCTTGTTATTTGGGTACTGCCTTCCCTGGGCTCTGCTCTTCTGTGTACTTTCTATCCAAAACCAACACCCCTCCACAAATTCCTGCTGACACTTATCCCAGCATAGTGTCTGAGATCTGTTCCCTAAAACAACATCCACTCTGATCTACTGCCGCTTCATGCATCATGAGAGTGCTTAAAGTCATCCATCTGCATTGCCTGACCCAATGGCCACGTTCAGCCAATCAGTCCTTACCTCTTACCAGGGAATTTATGGCTGTAGTACCTATACCCTCTTCTCCAGCTTTAAGAGAGTAACACCATCACCCATCCAGGGAGAAGGTTATACTCTCAATGGGTTGTTACATGGTGACAGAGGGGAAGAAGAAAGCAATTAATTGCCTAATTTCTGTGTTTAGGGGGAAGTAACTGCATAGCAATGAAGGAGAGAGTGAAAGAATATAGAAAACACATAAAGGACAGTGCCTCAAAGACAAGAGCCTTTTAAAAAGACCAGCACCTTCACCTTTGGTGCTATGCTCTGGGTAACTACATGGCATAGTTATTGGTGTAAAGTAGGGCAGAGAGGGCAGTTCTTTCAGTGGATTCCAGCCCAAGGCAATTTTCAGTGTGGTTCATCAGGTATACCTGAGAAGCAATTTGCTTTGCTTTAAAACACACCATTTCAAATAGTGTGCCCAGGAGAAAGCATGCACCACTGCTCCCACCAAGATTTATTTCTGCTGTTCACACTGGTTTACTACCTCTGCAGACTGCATTCTGCTTAGAAATCTTCAGCTGAGGGCTCCTTTCACCTAACCAGCCCTGGAGGTTCAAACTGTGTGCTCTGTGTTTTAGAACTGCATTACTTTTCAGCACACTTATTAAGAAACTGATTTTCAGTAACAAATTCCCACAGAGCAAACAGTGAAATGGTAGCGGCAATGAATTGGTCTCCTTGCAGGAAAGCTTGTAAAAATGTTCTTATCTAGCCACTTGCTCAAATCCAACAGCAGGTATAAAACACACCTTTAGAAGTGCAAGGGTGATATTTGCACATAATAGTGAGCTCAAACCCTGATCCATACTCAGATGCAGTTCAAGAAGCTATCAATTCCATTAGAAATATTTCCTTAAAAAGAGAAAACCATGCTGGCTCTTGCTAAGAGGTACAAGCAAAAGTGTAGCTCTTTGAATCCATGAGAGTAGAAAAATATCACTTCTGGGCTCAAAATAGCCTCTGAAATGGGTCTGCATCATTTCAGAACATTGATGGGAAAACGACACTGCAGGGGTGCAGGATCTGGTGCCCATCTATCTTCCAGGGAGCAAACTGCTCCAAGTGGCTTCTTTCCTGAAGTCTTACCATATAAAGCCAAAAGCTCCTGAAGACGCAAAGTGGTGCCTGAAACTTGCTTTGTGACTTCGCTTTTAGGAGGATCCTAAAGTGCTCATTCTAAAGAAATGCAGTGTAAAGACACCAAAAGGTTCACCTCAGGTGAGGGGGAGATGTTTGGTAACACATCCGGCTATGTTACCAAACATTTCAGTACAGGAACATGGAACAGCATAGGCAGCTGAATGGCACAGTGGTGTGGAAGCTGAAAGGGCATCTTACTCAGAGAATCCCAGACTGGTTTGGGTTGGAAGGGACTTTAAAGCTAATTCAGTTCCAATCCCCTACCATCGGTAGGGACCCCTTCCACTAGACCAGGTTGGTCCAAGCCCCTGTGTCCAGCCTGGTCTTGAACACTGCCAGGGATGGGGCAGCCACAGCTTCTCTGGGCACCCTGTGCCAGCGCCTGAGCACCCTCACAGGGGAGAACTTCTGCCTAAGAGCTCCTCTCAACCTCCCCTCTGCCAGGTTAAAGCCATTCCCCCTTGTGCCATCCCTACACGCTCTTATAAAAGATCCGCTCAACCTAATAAAATCATTTGCTTTGATTACTGTGTGAGTATAACCTCAGTGATAAGACCTGGAAGGAAGTGTCACAGGGTCTTTCACAGCCAGCACTGGAAATGTCTATTTTAACATTTCTAAGGGAAATAATAAATCCTTTTTGATGTACCACACCCCAGCACTACCCTGAGTCACACTGAACCAGACACAGGAGAAAGCACCTCCACTTAATCCCTGGCACTATCTCCTGCATGTTCTTTGCGCTTCCCTTCTTCCAGTGCCATATCCTTTCTACTCAGCCCATCACATCTCCTGGGATTGCCTTAGGAGGAGATACATCAGCTGAAAAGAGTGATTTAGATTGCTAATGCAATAATTACTGGCTTAATCATCAAAGGGCATAAGCAATTTACCAACAGTCCCTTTCAGCACTGTGCACTGGTACCATTGAAACGCAGGTTTTTGTAATGTACTATAATTAGATCCTGCACATGGGAAAGTTTTTAAAGGAAACCAGTAAAAATGAAAATGACTGCTCTGAGATGAGCACAGGACCCAGAGTTTATTCTTCTCACAAGAATATGTCAGTGAGCTGGTATGTGGAAACTTTCTTCCAAACCAGTACTGACCCAATGGCCCCATCATAAGTAGAAGGCGGAATGTCCTGTGAAATGAGTTCTCTTCTGCATGGGACTTAAAGAAGGAATCTTCAGTTCTGGCAATGTGGCATGGCTAATATTTATAGAAGATCCAGCATAATTAGTTTCATCTCAGTGTCTTAAATTTTATCTAAGTTTGAGCTGGACATGCTCTTTTCACTGCCTGCTCTGGCAAGTGAAGTACTGCACAGCCAAATAGACTGAAATGTTGCTCTGGTTCTTCCCATTCCATATGCACATTCAGCTCTGTGTGCAGTGGCAAATACCAGCAGAACTAGATGATATTAAGGTCCTTTCCAACCCTAACTATTCTATGATTGTATGACTCTGCAAGTACATAGGTACCTTCCTATGTAAACCAGGCTTTCCATAGGTGGAGACAACTGGGAAACAGGGACTGTAGTGATAGGACAAGGGGTGATGGACTTCAGCTTAAACAAGGGAAGTTCAGGTTAGATATAAGGAGGAAGTTCTTTACCGTGAGGGTAGTGAGGCACTGGAACAGGGTGCCCAGAGAAGTGGTAAATGTTCCATCCCTGGTAGTGCTCAAGGCCAGCTTGGACAGAGCCTTGGGTGACATGGTCTGGTGTGAGGAGTTCCTGCCCATGGCAGGGGGTTGGAACTGGATGATCTTTAGGTCCTTTCCATCCCAAACTGTTCTGTGATTCTATGGAATACAAACAGATGACAACATACTCTTTACAGCTTTGATTACTTCAGCATTGCAACTAAGCCTGATCCAGGCCATGCTTTAGTTATATGTCAGCAAGCTTCAAATGAGATCTAGGGGGGCAAAGAAACGAAAAGGTGAAAGTCACATAGTTAGAATACAGGATCAAATCTCAGCACCGTGCAGGTCTGGCCAGAGAGTCCTCAGCCTTCCATAGTCTTGGCTGCGGTACTGGACTTTTCCCTTTTTGTGAAGGTTCACTTTAGCAGTCAACTCAGCAAAACAGAGCAGAGAAGATAAAAAATTACCCTATAATATTTAGAAAGAGCAGCCTTGCAGACAGCTTTTAATGACTTTGAAATCAGTTCAGAAATTATTACAAGAATCGATTTAGAGCTATGGAAGAGGTTTAGAAGTTGCTCTTTTCACTGTTCTTGGGCATTTCTTAATGTCTATTAAGGCCATAAACTTCTCAAAAATAAAACCCCTGACACTGCAGATTGCAAATCTCATCTGTCATTTTATCAAAGCATATGCACACAGAAATCCCTAGCACAAGGAGTTTGGATTATGTATGTTCTGAGCACTAGCACAGTGTTCAGAACTAATACAGCACTGAACTAGAAAAGTGATTCTTTTGAAGCACTGGACATTATTGGTTTCCAGCTCCATTATTCATTGTCCTTTATATGTTTCAACAAGAACAACTCCTTTTCTGTTAAAGTGCTTCAGATTCAATACCCATTGTAACGACCTTTAAACTGAACTGGAGTTTCTAGATTTTCCCAGTAGGTTTCTTGAAATCTGCCCATCTTTTGCCCTTTCTACGTGACAGGTTCTAGACTCCATTTTATGTCATGAATACCACATGTCAAAGAGAGGCCATCATGATTATCATCTCTTAATAAAGCAGAATTCCTTGGGGATGCTCTAATAATCCTAATTGATTAACCCATAATCCATTTCCCACTTGATTCATTCTTAATGTAATACTAATCATTTCCTCAGTCTTGAGCAAGTCCACCCACACTGGTCAGGTCCGTTCTGCAATCATCTGCCACTCAGATAGGTGAAGTGTTTAATTGCTTACAAACAGCTGGAATCCAACCTGTGGACCACATATTTCATCACTGTTTTCCTGTCTCCCATGATGACTGTATTGGATCATCGATGTATGTAGCTTATGGCTCTTTGTAAGGCTGAAATAGACAAACACATGGTGTCACAGGGAAATGAGTTCTTTAGGGAGAAAAAGCAACCCATTTTGCTCCAATGAATTCTGGACAATCAAACTGGTGTCTTACTTCTGAGGAAAGGGTGCCCATGGTAGGCATAACTTTAGAGCCCAGGCTATGATTTAGTAGTAATTTTCCACATTTCCAGGTCAGTTGGAAAAGACCTTTATGGTCATCAAGACCTTTACCCCAGCACTGTCAAGGCCACCACTAAACCCCTAAAAGCCACATCTACATGGGTTTTGAACACAGCCTTTTGCCATGGCCAGCTGAATAAATGACCAGCTATGTTTTGCTTACCTACACTCACTGCAGTTTTGGTTTGACATTGGATTGCTTTTCCTACTTCTTCTTCTGTCTTGCCTCTGTGCCTCCTCCCAGCATGGGATGCCTTTTCCAGAGGGATTTAGCTATAAAAAGAGATAATCTAGACTGCAGAATTTCTTGCAAATGAAAAATAAAGTCCCTGCCCTAGAGTGAGCTAAAGGAAATAAATGAATGAGAGAGTGGGCACAAAAGTGAAACACCTACTGAACTGAAACTTCATTTCAGGCTTTTTCTCCAGTTAATTAAGTATTGAGGAAAATGGATGCAGAAAGCACATTTTAAAGCAATCAAGTACTGCCAGAAATCAAACCAGCAATTTGAAAAGAGAACAACACTGCTCTCTGGCATCTGACGAAATAAGCTATTTGACAGGGAACAATATGTGCAGTACTGGTTAATTGAGAGGTGAGGAGAAGAATAATCATAGCTACATTACTGAATTTATAGAAGTATCTCCAGCGTACCACAGGGACGATATGAATGTGTGGAATCCTCCTGCCTGCTACACCAAGCCAGCAATCACTTCAGTTTTTACAATGTACCCTAGGCAGCAATGCAGAAATAGCAACTGTGGTGGCTGAAACTGGGAGCCTTGCCTTTAAAATGCCAGTAAAATCCCACACTTTCCTCTGCTGTGAAGAGATACAGGATAAGAAACAAGTGGAGAAGAAATCTCCATTAATCCTTGCTCTCCTTTGTTAGAGCTCAACCCTTTAAAAGTTGACAGGGTATGGAAAATGGCTATTCCAGCACCATTCTCTTTCCCGCAGTTGATTCAATAACCTTCCATTTCCCCCCATGTCATTTCAGCACATTCAAGTGATGCTTACAACACGGGCAGCATCCTGCTGTGTCAAAGAAACCAGCAATAGGGATCAAGACAGCTAAACAAACCATTTGGTACCCTCCCATTCATACTAAAAACACTGTGTAAGGGGATGTGGAGTTAATGGGAGATTATTATTCAGATCCTTTGATATAAGTCAATAGTTCTACATGTAACAGGCTGGTTTAGCAGAGAAGTTGTTCATGTAAAGATAATATCAGAAGCCAGACATGAAACAAATAAAAAGAGGAGTAAAAGAGCATCTAACCAAGAAGCAGTTAAACAAGTAGGAGATCTTAGAATCACAACATGGATTCTTTCCCTCTGTAATTTCTCACAAGGAATTAACAAGAAAAAAATCTGAAAGGATGAAGCATCGGTCATTTCCATTAGTACTTTCAGCCTCTGTGGTCTGAATCTAAGTTAATTAAAAAGGATCCAAACTGTGCTCCTCAGGAGAACTAAAATCTTCGATCACCCAGTGCCAGCCAGTGACTGAAGCCATGCGTACCTTTAAGTATCAACAACAGTACTGAAAACAGGCTATTTTTCAGCAGGGGGTCAAAAGAATACAGAACATTTCCCTTTCTCTACAGTGAACAAAATCAAAGCAGTCCCCAACTACAATTAATATTTTCCCACTCCCCCATTTTGCCTCTAAAACCGAAACACATCTGTAATCTAATGTGGATACACAGACTTCTTGAACAAGTCAATCTTCCTTCACAATGCCAAACGCATTTACACTGCATTTCATTACATGAGGAACTCGGCAGGCCTCCTAAATAAAGGAACCCTGAAACATCAGTACTGAAAGCAGGTTCTCACTGAGCTTTCACCTGTTTAGTTTATGAAGCAGCAGGAAAGCACAATAGAGAAAACTGCTGATGTTTCTATACACCTGTCAGTGCACTCACCTAAGTATTCCTACAGCTGAATTGTTCAAGCCAGCTGCACTGAAATCTGCTAAACAGATCTGGTTTATAGCTACACCGTGTTTTTCTAAGCTCCATACAGTTTCTGAACTCTACATTGACAGAAGTGCTAGGGTGTGCCTAAAAGCGTGTCAAGAACATGCACACACACACAAATGTATATATATCAGAAATATGCCTATCTCCTGTCACTAGAACTATAGATATACTTAGACTATTAAGCAAATCCACAACACTGCTCTTGAATACTGCCATTTCTATCTGCTTTCACACTAGTTCACCATGTATTCAGTTGTCAACAGCTTCACAAAGTTCAAACAGCTTTTTTCAGCTACTGTTTTCTGCAGAGAACTTTTGCGTTGTGTATCTTGTGGCTATTTAAGATGAGGCACCAAAAGTAGAGGGAGTTGGAGTCATTTTAAGTGTTAGACACCTGAAACATCAAAAGCAGGAACACAGAGATGGCACTTCGGCCATGGAGTGACACTACTTTCCCTACTATACAGAGTGTTTATGTCGTTCAGCTGTGTTTCCGTGTCTAAAAGGAACTCCTTTGCAATGTATGGTACTGTCCTGGGTTCCAGTACTAACCGAGCTTAAACCACGACAAGTGCGAAGAAAATCCCCATTAGGTGTGGGTTGCACTTCTCTGTCAAGGTTTTAGGGCAATACAGCATTATCTTTTGATACATGTGCCTGGGACTAAACAGATTTGGATTCATAACCGCTCCATGTGGTATTTTGATTCCTCTCTTTAAAGTATACACATTTGCATCAATCATTGGGCACATCAACAAGATAGTAAACTGTATAGCAAGAACGTGTTTCTTCTTTCAGCTCCATCCTTCTCTGTCACTGGTTGTTACTGGACTGGCAGACTCTTCTGAGTGAGCTTGCTGTGGAACTGCAGTGCAACGCAGGGCATCTTCTGGAAGCTGATGCTTGAGAAAGTAGCACAGGCCCCTATTTGATAAATGGCATTTCTCTGACTAACAATTAGTTTTTAAAGATTCCGTACAAACTCTACCCTAATGGTAGTTGATGAGACAGTAGTTATGGTCTGGGAAGCACAGGGCTGTCTCAGGCCAGCCACTGCTGTGCTATTCCTGTGCTCAAGGCTTGGGGAACTCCTGCTCAACTCTGCAGCTGAGTGGGCTCCAGAAATCAGGACAGGATCTGACCTGGCAGCATTTAAATTCTGACATAGGAGAGATCACTTCAAATATTGCTCCTTAATAATCATGGAAGAGCAGCAGCCAAACAAATCTCCTTTTGTTTTCCTTTCATTACTAGGTAAAAAGGAGAAGAATAGTTCAAAGCCTGAAGAAAGAGCTGAACATCATGAACCAACCAGATCCTTCCATCAGCTACAAGGGCACATGGCAAACAGACACCAGCATTCCCATGACAAGCTTCTAAACTTGTAACTTTGGGCATTGCAGAAAGCATTCAAAATTAGTCTAGGACAACAAGATAAATTTTACACCAATTACCATGCAAACCTTGTGCAAACAGGAAGATGAAGAAAGGAAGATCCAGCTAACACATGTTCCTGTGACATAACACAGCATCACTATGGTAACAATTGGGTTAGCTTGCCAAGAGCAATACCAGTACACCAACAAAAACTTCTTTACATGGACTTTCACAATCACAAAGACAGATAATAAGTGACCTTTTATTTGTTACAGAGAGCTGATGCCGAGGAAACACATCCTATGCAATCCTCTCACTAGGAATTCTGATGAGGCACTTTGATATTTTGATTATCAGAGAGATTGGATATTAAGTTTTTGATACACCTTTCAGAGCCCTACATGAGTTGTGACCTGGGGTCTCATCAGGCACTGTAATCTTTCAAAACACAAATGCTTACTGAAATCTAAAGGCTTCTAAAATACAAACATGGCCAAGTAAGAAAATATGTAACTACTAAAGCCTCAATCCTTTCTTCTAGTAATATTCACTTACTTATTATAACATAGTCGTTTAAATTTGTCTGGTTAAGATTAGGCGGCTTTCTAAAGATAGATGGTTTTTTCCACACTCATCTCCAAGCGGGACACTTTTCAAGGCATGGGATTAAAATAGGCCAACAATCACTGGGACAAATAAATCACACCAGTGTGGGGTGGGTTTTTTTGCTATCGTTTGCTACTAATGTCTGTTCACACCCGTGCTTCTACCTCAGGAGAGTTAGCTTTTAAAGGGATTGCTATAATTCCACACATGATCCCTAAATAATTTGAAGATACAAAACCTTATCTGAAATAACTGAACTTTGATGAGCAGCTTTGTTGGTACACTGACAGAAGGTGAAACCATCAAAATGCATCCTTTAAGTTGGGCCTCTTTCAGTTGCCCTGGAAGATGCCTGTGGGCATAGTGCCACAAGGATTGTTCTGATTACCTAATGCTTCAGTTAACAAACAGCTTGAGATGCTTAAGAAAAAGCCACAAGATCTACTGATTACAGCCATAGCTATATCTAGTTACTGAAGAATAGCTTTATGTGAGGTTTTTGTTGGTTGGAATATTCTGTTTGACATGAGACAAATGCTGTATTTCTTCAAAAGGTTTTTCAGTTTGAGTAGGTTATTTCTTCTCATAAACTGTGTTCTAACAGGCAATGCTGTAAGCAAGGCAGAATAATAGTGTGTATGTAAATAGAGAAAATCACTCTCCTTTGCATGTAAATAACTCAAGTAAAACCTTATATTTGTAGCATTAGAGAAGCACTTATTACACTTTGAAAGGTCAACTTGAAATTATTGTCTTTTAAGCTAAGGAATGTTCTTCAAGGAGCAGAAACATTACTACCCACTTTTGTTGAAAGGAAAACCATCTTTCTGATAGTGTGAAAATGCCTCTCTGCTGTGCAATTTGGAGTCTTAGGTCACTACTGCTCCTGTACGGGAGGAACTTGACTTTCCTAATACCTGGCTTGGGCAAACAAGCATAAGCAATATTAATGACTGGAAAGTAATTTCTGTTCAGTTGGATAATGACTGATTTAGTTGATGCCACCCTTTTCTCTTGCAGATAATTGCTCTATTCTATTGAGCAAACCAAATTAGACCTTTGAAATCCACAAGTACAAGCTGGTTGTGGTGAGTTTGTAATGAATCATCCTAAATTCAAATGCACTATCAGGAACTAGATGGAGTTAGTTTCTCAAACTGTTGACACCAGAATCTTAAATGCTATTTCCAGGTGCATTACCTTCTTTTGGGATCTGAAATAGGATTTTCTTGAATGAAAAGGGCTTAACTCAGAGTGTTTTATGCAGGTATTTCTTGACACCTGACCATTTCTCCAGCACAACCACTCTCATTACATCAGGAACAAGTCTGCAATGCTTTTCATATGAAGTGACACATTTGAGGCCAAGAACTGTCAAGGTAACGGGTGACCTGCTGAGAATCAGCAGGCAGCCATTACTGGTAGAGCAAGGCACAGTGTGTTGTGGTGTCCTTTCTGGTTCATAGTGTTCCCCTCAGTTTGCTGAGGATTGCTGGCTGATCAAGGGCCATTTTGGAGAGGTGAAGATGAACATTGTAAGGCCTTCAGGTACAGTCAAAGCCAGTACATACTATACTGGGAAGTACAAAGAAACGGATTGGTACGTGCTTAGTCTCGGGGTAAACAGATAGTCCTCTCCGAGTTTGTTCACACTGGATCTCATCCCCCTTTGCACGATGTTATTCCATCTGGAAGAAGGGATACCAGCACACCAGAATTGTGCACTGAGTTGTCTTATATCTGATTTTATATTTGTTTTTTCACTCACAAATGAAGTCACTGCTTCATTTTGTGTTATCCAGTACTGGTTGCCTCATTTGTCCTGGAACCCAGTATCTTTAAAGATACTTCAGTGAGTTTAGTTTCCATTTGTAAATCAACCTTGGGCGCACAGAAAACACGGCAACAATGAACTGTGTGGCAACATGTAATCCACTTTTTCCATAGTTTAATTTTTTAACAGATTTATGAAGAATTATTTACCAGAAGTTCTACGGAAGATCAATTATAACCGTTTCTTCCTCATTCCATAACTTCAAGTGACTATCAGTGTTAGTAAATATTCAATAACAAACCCTGAAGAACTATTGTTTCAATAACAAACCCTTTCAATAACAAGAACTATTGTACAATAACAAATCCTGAAGAACATCTATTGTTCACCATTGGATAAGAGAAAATGGTGCCCTCTGTACAGTTGTGCTATTTTACAGGCTGGGTTTTGATCATCACTTATTCTGAATTGTGATGGAGTCCATACCAATTTACTGCACCTTACAATTTTCTTTTTGCTCCTCTTGCTCAGGCAATCCTGTTTGGTTTAGAGAACTTTTGGCTTTGTGCATCATATGACTCTCCGTGGTATTATCAGAGGCACTTTTTGTGGATTGCTTATATGCGCAAAGTGGTGACCTTGAAGTAGATTTCACTGGTGAAAAAGCTGTTACTGCTTGGGACTTTTCTTCACCATAAACCTGTAACACAAACAAAAATGTCCTGTTTTACTGGTAACAGAAAACCATGGGTCAAGAGACTCAATGCAAAGGACTAAACATTGGGAATTTGCAAAAACCATCTATATACACATTGAAAATATCTTGACAACATTCATCACTTTGAATATACAATACATTAAGACGATATCATTTCAGTGTGGTGTAAGATGGAATATCTGCAACACAGCTGGCAAGCTATTTTGCTAGAAGCAGAGAAAAGCTAAACCGGGAACAGACAGTTCTCAATCTGCTTACTAAGGTACAAGATATAGAATCATAGAATAGTTAGGGTTGGAAAGGACCTTAAGATCACCTAGTTCCAATCACCTGCCATGGGCAGGGGCATCACACACTAAAACCATGTCACCCAAGGCTCTGTCCAGCCTGGCCTCGAATGCTGCCAGGGATGGAGCATTCACAATTTCTTGGGCAACTTGTTCCACTGCCTCACCACCCTCACAGTAAAGAACTTATTCCTTATATCTAACCTAAACTTCTCCTGTTTAAGCCTGAACACATCATCCCTTGTCCTATTGCTGCAGTCCCTAACGAAGAGTCCCTCTCCAGCATCCCTGTAGGCCCCCTTCAGATACTGGAAGGCTGCTCTAAGGTCTCCACGCAGCTTCTCTTCTCCAGGCTGAACAGCCCCAACTTTCTCAGCCTGTCTTCATACGGGAGGTGCTCCAGTCCCCTGATCATCCCCATGGATGTTGTGCGGGACAGCATCGAACACTTTGCACAAGTCCAGGTAGACAACATCAACTGCTCTACCCCTGTCCATCAGTTCTGTAGCCCCATAACAGAAGGCCCAAATTGGTCAGGCAGGATTTCCCCTTAGTGAAGCCATGGTGGCTGTCACTGAGCACCCCATGGTTTTTCATGTGCTTTCCAAGAGAACCTGCTCCAAGATTTTGCCATGCAGAGGTGAGACTGATTGGGCTGTAGTTCCACGGCCCTTCCATTTTCCCCTTTTGAAAACAGAGGTTATATTACCCTTTTTCCAGTCATCTGGAGCTTCACCTGACGGCCATGATTTTTCAAATATGATGGACTGTATCATATTGTATCCAAATACTGTACTGTGCACTGAGATCTGCAATTCATTTTCCCTATTTATATTCTGGAAACATAAACCAAAGCTGTCACTTTTTTTGCTGACACCTGGACAGAAACCACTACTTTCACATTTTAACTGATGTGCAGTCAAAGCACTCCATTTAAATCCTACATTAAATTCACATAGGAAAGGGAAGAAATCTGCATATGAAAATGACAGGGAACATTTTAAACACCTTGAGAAATTTGCAACAGTTTGCAACTGAGTGTCTGAAATGAAGTACACGTAAGTACCTGTCAAAGACAAGGAAAGAAGGCTTATTCCACTTTTAAAATAAGACACATAGTTTATTGTATTAATATAAACTATAAGCTAACATATTTTAATGGTTTCAATAAACGATGAAAGGATATTCTGAGCAATTCCACCAGAAATTCCCAGATCTACACATATATCAGGCAGAGTCCAGGAGAGAAGGACACACATTCCTGCAGCTGTTGACTTTGGCATATTTGCAGGTGGTGGAACAAAACAACCCTGAAATCTGAATGTCTCCTACATAGCTGAGGGTAAGGAGTAGCCTGTCCTTAGACCCAGACAATACAGGCTTAAGGCAAAGGGGAGAACTGCTTGGGAAATCCCTCCCCCAGGTAAAGTAAAACCGATTTATTACTGATAGCTTGTTATTTGCTGTAACCTTGACTATGGCCTGTGAGAGCCTACAAGCAGCTTATGCCAGGTGGGAGGTGATTGCTATGCAACATTCTGTGTCCGAGGCTTCCTTCCTTTTTTGCACTACTTTGTTTCTTTAAAAACAACATCTTCAGTTTGTTTCTAAAGTTACAGGAAAACATACATAAATGAGTGGAAATAGAGTTTATTGGCATCACTTAATGAAACAGTATTAAAACAGAGCTCCAGGCAATGTCTAATAAGCAGCAAATTTTGGCAAGTAGGGTAGTTAACCCTTGAAACAACCTACATTAATTCAGTGGAAACACTCACTTCAAAATACAGATTTCCCATTGCTATAGCTCAAAACAAGGGAATATTTCTGTGTAACCTGGCAAACTGGAAGGATTTTTATCTAGTGGCATATTTCTGTGCAACCCTCATGTAAACAAGTAGCAAAATCTAACAGCTATTCTCTTATTGCTCAACTTGAGATAGCACTGTTGAAAGCTTTGAAGATTTCAGACAGCAAAAGATTTATTTCTGCCCTAACGTTTGTCTCTAATCAGCAAAGCGTTTGCACCAGCCTGGAAAGAACATGTTTTGCTGATGTTCTATGAAGCACTCAGCAGTGTGTCATATTACTGGAACTTAATGCAAACTTCAGTTACTGAACAGCTTGTTAACTAAAAATCAGCTTTCAAACCCTAACTCTGGTATTTGTTTGCATAACCTTAAAAATCTGGTAAGCACTAACATGAAAGTCTAGTTCTGTTACCATCTAAATGTTCTCTATTTAGGTGTTTAACAGCCTCTCAACTAGCTGTACTTATTTTACCGCATCTCGAATCTGAGATTCCAAGAAAAGTTGCTAGGAGAAAATGTTAAGCATCAATTCAGACTTCCAGAGGTTCATTCTTTTACTGTTTACATGTTCTGAAGCCTAAGAAACCACAGTGTAAGGAATATCTGCTGTTTAATATCCCTCATAAGAAACTGAAAACATACCTGTGTTTAATCTGCATTAGTCGGTGGGTTTCCCTATGAAGTCACAGATTACATCAAGGGAACAACTTGCAGATTGCTAAAGTGGTCAAGACCTCTGTAACATTTTAGTGGTTCAGTACCTATGATCTTATCTTTACCACCTTATATATCCTCAAACTTACATGGCAAGATGAATACATTTTATGTATGTATTAGTTTTCCCCACAGCTTTCATACCCAGATGTATACTTTTAAGGTACCTTTTGTGGTTTGCTGCCACCAGATGTCGAAGGGGAGCGCTCACCAAGATTATCTGGTCTATGTTTACGTACATCTTGCGCAGGCAAAGGCAGTTTCTCGCTTGGGGAAGCCAGATAGGGCCTGGTTCTTAGATTTCGGGTGGCTTGATGTAAAAGGTAGGGGCTAACCTTTCCACTGGTGATACCAGGAAACCCTGAAAAAGAAACAGCTTTATTAAAACCAGCCAAATAAGTTACACTTCCTCAAACAGATTACTTCTTTTTTTCACAATGAGGCTAAAAATAGAGGAAACTTAAATTTGTTCTATTGAAGAAAATGGATGAAAAAGATGACTGAACAGACCTTGGGTATCCCAAAATGCATACGCAAGCCCTGGAAACTGTAGGCAAGGTGCAACAGCGATTCTGCAGCTAAAGCTTTTCAAACAGCGTTTGGTCTTTTTATTTACAGGTGCATTATTATCTAGAGAATAATTACATAAACATAGTGCTGTTATCAGTATTCACTCAGAACACAATATGGTGACATGACATGCTTGATTTTTCATACTTTCCTCTGCATAGAACTACAGTGTTTTAGGTTATCTATTATATTCTCTATTTAGCCTAGAAATCAACTATTACCTGACACATATATCCTCAGAACAGAAAGTTATTCCAGAAAAACGATGCTGGTAAGAAAATGAAATGCCAATAATGTGCAGACTTTGAAGTGATTCAGTATCTCCGTGGCTTGACTTCAGTGACTGCAACTGCATTTATTTTAAAGGGGTACTTGGCAGGTTGCTGAACACACATTATATTTTTCAAGCCCTGATTTGTGCATCTTCTCAGCTACTTTCTGTTACAGTGAACACTTGCATGGAGTACCTAATTTCACTGCATTCATACTAGGAAGAAACTGAGTTCTCAAGAAGATGGCAATGTATTACTGCTGAGGGCAAGATGGCTTTGACTCTGAGAATTTTAGTTGATTTATTGTATAGGAAATGAATATATTTTAAATTACTCATACTGGTATTGAAAGAAATAAAGGCACACAAAGAAGAAGACACTCAGCTTCCCTCCAGACACCTCTCCTCTCCAGTTTCTGGTCTCCAATCACCTTGCTACACACTATATCTTCAGTGAGTTGATGGAGAACAGGAGATGGGGTTCAGATCCTGCTCCTTGTTTTTAACCCAAGCACTCAGGGATAGAGGAGCCTGCTGGCTGTAGCCCCTCTGAGGTTGTACCTTTTTCCTCAGAGCCCCCCTGCAGCCCTCACCACCAGCCACTAACCGGTCAGACCCTACATAGCTGTTAACCGCGTCTGATTTCATCTTGAGTGACACTGAAAGAACTATGGGGCTACGGAGGGAGCAAACACGACTCCATCACAACACAGTACTCTAGCATTCCAGTCTTGTGGCCTTTAAGATTAGACTCACTCCACATCTATTCTCATGTAAGTTCCAGTCAGTGGTTCAAATAATGCTTTTAAATGACTAGAGCAAGTCTTCCATCACAAGACTTTGTTGCTGTTACACAGTATATGCTTAGCCCCTCATACATACATCAGGAGAATGGTAGTTATTAAACCAATATAAACATATTATGCTAATCTAATACCACAGCTCCACAAACACTAACTTGGCACTAACTGGCACATCCCACATTAACTATTTTCACCTTTCATCACTGTCACCAAAAGTGTTTGCACAGTCACCTACTCACCCACAGTAAAACTAATCCAGCACACCAAAAGAGAAGAAAACCTACCCAATCTGCTCAGAGGACGTTTGCATTTATAAAACATTATGAATACCATTTTTCACTACTTCAGGAAGCCCATCTGGCTCACTGACAGTGCTCTTCTCACCTAGCACATCTTGACAGACATCATCCTTCCTTTTTTTCTTGGATAAAGCCTCTGGCACAGGGGATCTTGGTTCTCCATTATCTTTCCTGTTGTCTTCGTGTCTCTGCCTTTTCCTTGAAAGCTTAGTAGCATCTTCAGCTGCCCTCATCTCTTTGACAGACTGATTGCTCCCTGTCAGTGAGTTATCTGAATTCAGCAAAGGACTGCTGACAAGATCACTTGTTGGCTGTTTCAGCTGCGCACTCAACAAACTGACTTGTGTTTTTAGCATCTCATTTTCTTCCTCTAGTTTATAATATTTAACAATTAGAGAACAGTATTTCTCCAGGTTCTCATTTGCTTCTCTGGTTTTCACTTCTGTAGATTCCTGTAATTCTTCCAGTTTTAACTTCATTTCCTCCATAACAGCATTCTCATCAGCACCTTCCAAAGCAACATATCATTATAACTAACAGAAAAATGCATATATAAGAGCTTACAATGGAATGGTCACACATCTTTTAATGAATTATACGCGTTCAGTTACTGTGCCACTAGCAAAAAGTGACAGTGTATAACCAAATGAGTGATAAGACACAATATTGTATTTGCTAAACAGGGAACAAACATGCACAATCTACAAAGAATCTTTGACCAGGGAATGGGCAAACATTTCCCTGTCATTTTGTAACTGCTGAACACTCGAGTTTGTGCCCCTAAATTTAAATACCACTTACAATACTGTGCATCTCATGAGAGGAGCCAAAATACAAAGAACAGAACATGAGAATCAGTGGGGAAAGCTGGAAAACTGTAGAACTTGTACCTGAACTTTGGTTATTAAGAAAAACACTCCCCTTTTCCCTTAGCTCACTTTTAAACACAAGCATGTAATATTTAAAATATCTATTCATAATCCAGAGTTGCCTCTGATACTTCAGATGAACTTTCCGACACGTTTGCAGTTGTACTTTTTTATGCTAGTTAAGAGCATGTTCTGCATTAGAGCTGCATATGCAAATGGATACTTTAGGGGAAAAGAAAGTTTTACAAACTTAAGCTGCTAAAAAAGCATTAAGGTGGAATCTAGATTTAGTTACTTTCTTTCCTACACTCTGTCATACCTAGAGTTTTCTTCTTTAACAGTTCATCACGTTCAACAAGTTGTTTCTGCAACATTTCCTTTTCCTGTTCCATCTGTTTACAGGATTTCATCCACAGCTGCACTTCACTCTGGGTAAATTCATCTTCCTTCTTCTGTTGAACTGTAATGTTATCAGCCTACAAAATGAGAAATGTAGTTATTACATCAGAAAGATAATTCTTCCATTTAAACATTAGAATGTAAAATGGAAGCTCAACTCTTATGCAAGATAAGCCATAGAGCTCGGTTATCACATACACTTGTTTGCTTGCTTCTTTACAACCTCATTACAGCAGCTCCTTTACTGCAGGAAAATAAAGTCCTTACTAGATAGCTCCATCTCTGGCAGTGTTCAAGGCCAGGTTGGACAGACCCTTGGTCAACACGGTTTAGGGTGAGGTGTCCCTGCCCATGGCAAGGGGTTGGAACTGCATGATCTTAAGGTCCTTTCCAACCCAAACCAGTTGGTGATTCTATGATTAACTCATCAGAAAAACATGAATTCAAATACCAATCTGATAAACAGATTATGAATGCTCAGATTACTGATTTCAAGGCTAGCAACTTACCTGTGAACTCTGAGGCAATAGTCCTTTTTCTACCTATGATCACTTCATTGATGTGACTTAACAAAGCATTAACTATTTCAAACTAATACTCCAAATTTTCAAGTGCGCCCTCCTAGTCTGAGTCTCATTTACTCTCCATCCCTATTGCATCTTCCTACCACAGAGGCAAGATCACCCAGGCCTGCTTTGCACTCTACACTCTGTCTCAACAGTACTGCTCTGAGAAGCAGCAGATCATTCCTTTCCACCCATTCCTTTCCACCCACTTCCACACTCCTGAGCTGCTCTGTGCTCATGTGGCCTGTTTGCAAAAACCACACAGTGAGCGCAGAGGAAGCCTTGTACACTCTGCATTTACACTATCACGGGTAATGCTTTCTGTCACTGGCACAAATCCTACTGTCCTCTGCATCATTGGACTGCTGATATTGAACAAATTAACCCCACAGTGGAGGGCCCTATGGAATAAAGGACTGATGAGCAAGATGAACGCATTGCAACTCAGTGTTTACTTGCAAGTAAATTGAATTGACTATTTTTCTTTAAGAGTACATTTAGAGAGATACTCATTCCTGAAGTGGGAGGACAGAGATGGAGCCAGCAATGAAACATAGACAGAAGCAGAACAAAACAAAATAGAAAAGAAAAATAAGGGAAATTTTACATAAATTCAATAACAGGGACAGTTAAACTTCTGTTCTACTAAGAAAGCAAACTAAGCACATCTAGAACTGTTCCGAGCTACAAGTTGTTCACAGGCTGTGGAACTCATATTGTGATCATGGATAACAGTTGTCAGTTAGAAAATTACACAAGTTAATAAATGTCATGAGAATTCTATGAAAATGGAACTGATAAATTCTCAAGAATCAAGAGCAATGTATCAAGACTAATGTTTAAGACTGATGATAAAAGATGCCGTGTTCTAAGTAATACACAAATAAGAGACACTGCAAAGTCTCTTTGAGTGTATTTTAGTCACAATCCTATTGCAATGCTCAGTGGAGACAGACTGCTGTATTGAGTATCACATACACCAGCTCTAGGTGATCTCAGCTGTGGCACACATTGCAGAGTTTTTCTACTGTCGATCAATATTAACAATGTTTCCTCCATGCCCTATAGTCTCATTAATGAAATAAAGGCAGCATCAAAGTCAAGCCGAAGCTCTGGAACACTGGCTCCCAATTCTATTTTATTTTACTACATAGTGCCATGGGTCTCATGAAATTGGCCATGCTTATATAGCTTTTCCTTACCTTAGTTTTTAGGAGTTCTTCTAATGTTTGTTTAGCTTCTTTAAGGGAATTATTTAGCTCTTCTTTATTTGACTTCAAATGCTCAATTTCCAATTTCTGAGAGCTGATAAAGTGCTCCAGCGAATTCACCTTATCTTGACAGGCCTTAATTTCAGCTTCATTCTAGAGAAAGAAAATGTGCCTAATGACTATGATACCAAAAAGGACACTGACTTGAAATTTAAAGATGCACTTTGGAGTGTATCACAGCCCACAGGAATTCCACAGATCTGCTCTGTGAGTTTAAAACTGAAAGAACAATTTGTCTCCAGTATACATTTTGAATACCAGGATCTTGCCTTTAAGAAGTCTGCCATTAGAAAGCACATGTATTTTAGTAAAGCTTGTTTTTAAATTTACTTTATATTCACAAGAATGAAAATTATTAAGAAATAATCATAGTAAATTGTTTGCCTGTGTCCTACTGACCTCAAGTAGATAGCTATAGACAGATCCTTCAGCAGAAAAGATGAAGGGTCTTTGTACACAGCATGGCTGACAAACGTATTTCCAACAAATATGCCCTTATATCCTGAAGGGGTTAATCTTTCTTCCCCATTCCTATCAAAACAACCATTTCCTGGACTAAAACATGCTGTTGCTTTATAGATAAATTCCATATACACTTAACAGAGTCCTGAGGTAAATTCACCTTTCACTGCTTGCTATACGGAAAGATGTTGATTCAACCTTTACTGAGTTCCAAGGTAAGTATATTTAGTCTGGCAATACTGGTAGCAAAGACAATTTCTTTTGTAATAGGATCGGCAAAATTTTGTGAAATGCATAGGATTAAAAACTCACAGCACTATTCTTCCCATTTTCCAATTTACCTTTTGGTTTGCTTCCGTCAGAGCATCCTGATGTTCCTTCTCTGCTTGAAGTAATCTGGTTTTGTATTCTGATATTTCTCTCTTCATTTCACTTTCTTTTTCTTGCAGTTCTTTCTGGACCATGCCCAATCTCTCAGTCAGCTCATTTTTTTCTGACATAGTTTGACGCAGCTGAATCTGTAAACAGTAACAGCACATCATTTAGTATTTAGGATTTTCTCAATGGAGAAAGAGTTGACCCATTAAACTATTTGACTTTACATCTGCAACATCTCTGAATTTCCAAAATCAACCTGGTAAAGAAACAGTATTTAATAGTGGCTAAACACACTGTGATTAAAGAAGGAAACATCTGAATGCAAAAGGCAAAACAGAAGGCAAAGGAGTGTCTTCTAAAAAGAAATGTTATGATCTGCAGGGCATGGCCAGAGCAAGTTTGCCAGCACTCAAATCAAGCAGCAGTGCCAAAATTAAAGCTTAACCTCTCTGGACACTGGTCCCTCTGAGAGCGACTTGGGAGGTTAAGGGTCACTTTCCTCACCCTCTTTTAAGATGACAAAACTTTATAAGCATTTTCATTTTGACCCACTTTTATAACTACTCTTTGGAGCAGTTGGCCTGTATTTCCATACAGGTTTTCTGAAAAATGCTGACATTTCCTTTCTTTTCCCACCCAAATTCATTAACACAACAACAGAATCAAGCCTGATTGTAATACTTTATAAATACTGTTAATAAGCCAGAAGACCATTTAAGCTGATTTAAACACAAAATATTGCTCATAAATTGTCTCAGAAGAGAGCATTTAAGTTTCAGAAGCAAGAACTTCCAGTACCGTACGTTAGCACAGCTCCCCTGACCAACCTCCACACATTTACTGTACTCGGGCATCTGGCCTTGAACTCAGAAATACTACACATGGTGTAACTAACTTTGCTCTTTTCTGAATGTTCTTGAATAAGTTGTATTTCTTCAGCAAGCTTGTCTCTTTCTGTGGTAAATTCTTCCTGTAGCTGGGAAATCTTCTGTTCAGCATCACTTAGCTTGGCTCCCAGCTCACTGTGGCTTCCCATCAGTTCATTTACCTGAAATGAAATTTTTCACAGTTATTTTTAATTATGTGTGTCATCACCTCCAAAGAAGCTTCTTATATACAACAAAGCAGATTTTAAGATGAGTTATTTTGTTCCTGTAGCTGCTGTACCTCCAAGCAGCAGTCACAACAGTCTAATGCTGCTTTCACACATTAAGTGCCCAGCTGTTGTTTCACTTTCCTTTGAGCTCCCAAAGTACTTTTTCTTGATATAAAAGCTCACTTATCCAATGCTAATTTGTTGTTTTCTCTTTGTCTTCTAAAGGAAAGAGGAAACTACCTGGCATTATTTGATTACTTAAACTTCTATGCCTCCTGTCAAGCAAGTTTCCCATTCACCCTACACAAAACAATATCAGGCTTTCCAGCTCTGTAACTTCAATGCAAACTCAGGATTCCATTGAAAGCATTTTAAAAATAGGATGCTTACTGTAAAAGTTAAAGTTATTATAAGCTATAATTTATTAAGGAAGTGCTAATCCCAGAGGACACTTAATCCACACTCCTCAAAAGGGAACTCGTTGCTAAAGGAAGTGGTATTACCTTTTCACATAAAGTTCTCTTTTCACAACGAGTAGATTCCAGTTCTTTCTCAAGGTTCTTATAGGACACTTTTAGAATGTCCAGGATAGCCGGAAAGGTTTCATTCTCAGGAAAATGTTGCTCCTTCAATTTCAACTCAGCAACCAAATTTAGCAGCCTCTCTTTTTCCTGTTGCCAATGTGCATGCTCACGGTGCATACGTGTCAGCTGTAAAGACAGCTCCTCTCTTTCTTTCACCTCCTTTTCAAGATCGCTGTTTTCCTGCACCTTTTCACTGAGCTTTTGCTTGCAAAGTGCTAATTCTTGAACAAGTTCTTCCCTCATTTGATCCAATCTGATATTTTCATTTTTTAATTCCTGACATTCCTGTAACAGTATTGTTTTATCTTGCTCAAGACGAGCCACCTGGTTAATCAAGACTTGCTCTTCTGCTCTAGCATCTCCTTCCTCCTCTAATTTCTCACTCATCTCTTTGAGCTCAGATTTCAGCAATGCCACGGCATTTTCAAACTCTTCCTTGACTTGCAGCTTTTCTTCCTCCTTTTCTTCCAATAGTTTTGCTGTAGTCAGTTTCTCAGCCTCTAGCTCAAGGATTCTTTCTTGCTTTTCTTTTAAATCTTTAGCCAAACTTTCTTTTTGTGAGGTGAGGACATCAATTTGTACGTTCAAACATTTCAGCTTTTCAGTCATCTCTTCCATCTCCACTGTTACTGTTTCTGCCTCTGCTTTTTCAGTCTCCAACTGAATAATTGCATCTTCTAGATTTTTCTCTGACATCTCCAGTTCTCTTTCAAGCCTCTCAATTTTATCCAGAAGAGAGTCTGCTTTCCGTTCACTCTCCTTCAGCTTTTGAGCAAGGTGGAGCTTTTTCTTCTCGTCCGATTCAATTTTGACTTTCAGCTTCTCAATTCCAGGTTTCATTTGGTCTACTTCTTCCTGGGCTGAGCTGAGTCGAGCAGCCAGTTCACCTTTCTCCATTAACAATTTTTCCAAAGATCTGGAAAACTTTGAATTTTCCATTTCTGATGAACTTAATTTACTCCGTGTTATTTCCAGCTCTCTTGCAATCAGCTCTTTCTCCTTCTTCAAATCTGCTGCTTCATTTTGGAGTTTTTCCTTTTCTAAGGTGAAAGACAAGACATCATTTTCCAAACTTTGCAGCTTCTGAAGAAGATGCTCTTTTTCATTTGATAACTGATTTACATCAGATTTTGCAGTCTCAAGCAGATTTGTTTGTGTCCTCACTTCACCCTCTAACCTTCTAATGAATTCATCAGAATCCGCTTTAGCTGACTCCAGCTCTTTTAATTTCTCTTGTAGCTTCTGGCACTTCTGATCCAGTTCCTTTTTATTTTCAGTCAAAATACTCAGTTCTTGGTTAATATGGTTTCTCTCAGCTGTGACTGAAACAAGTTGCTCTTGGAAGCTAGGAATAGTTTCCAGGTTAACTTCCATCTCCTTATCTGATTGCTGACATTTTGCCTGAAGCATTTCAGTATCATGCTCTGTGAGCAAGATATGATTCTTAATATGACCTTGCTCAGATTTAGGACTCCTCTTTTCATTTTCAGATTCAAGAAATTGGTCAGGACAATCCCTCTTGGTCATTTCTACATCATCCAATGTGTCTGCTGTATTAGGGAATCTAACTTCATATACATCCAGCTCAGAATTTACGTTCTCAGGTTTGTTTTCTACTGTAAGAGAGAATTGCTGGTTATTAACAGAAACTGATTCCAGTATTTCCTTTATGCCACAGTTTTCTTCCTTGACAACTACAGCAGCTTCTTCCAGTTCTGCAAAAGCTGAGCTCTTTGGAGCTAGTTGTGGATTCTGAAAGTTCAGCTCTGAATTTAACTGCTCAACTTTCATTAGTAAATCGACATGTTTATGGCTTTCTTCCATCTTACAGATCTGCTTTAAGTTTTCAGCAGTTTGTTGTTTTGCCTCCTCCCGAAGCATGTCAGTGGTTATTTGACTTTCAGAGAAATACCCTGCACTCAAACATATGCTATTATTGAAAACTGATAATGCACTGGCATGGTCTGAAGGACTAGTTATTCTTCCTGACATATTTCTACCCTCATGTTCTGCAGAAATCTCAGTGTAATTTTCCATTAGTCTTGCTTCAGTGGTCTCAGTAGCATTTTCACACACAGAGGGACCTCCTGCAGCCATTTCCTCAATGGGGATTAGTTTACACCTTTTGTTTTTCAGCGCTGAGTTTTCAGTAGGCACTCCCGATCGATAAGGAGTACTGGTTTCTTGGTCAGTCATCTGCAAGAGTAAGAATCAACCCATTAAAAAAGGCAAAAGGAAAAGAAAACACATTAAGAATAAAAGAAAGTGAGCTTTAAAAGTTTTCTTAAGCTAGTAAATGCTACAATAAATAAATAGCATCCTCCACTTCAGAATCTGCTTTCTTAGGGAAAGAGTTTACACTTGTTCCTACACCCATACAACTTTGGTCAAAAGGTTTTAAAGATGCCAAGTGAGAAGTTTCAGCCAAATTTACTGAAAGACTAAGTGCAAAGACATCGCATACCTCCATGGTTTGGGAAAACAAAGTGAAAAATCATGAGTATTGCTAATGGGGGAAAGTTTTACTGCTCACCTTCCATTAGACACCAGAGAATCTTCAAGGAATGCAAGCCCAAATCCTAAAAACCAAAACAAACCCAAATCCCTTTTCCAAATTACCACTGTGTCAGAGCTGGGCTTACATTTGGTGCCACCTGATGCTCTCATTGGAAGCAATGAGTAACTTCAAAACTTGAGAACTCCAAAAAAGAACTAGGTCTGAAAGCAGCACCTGAATGATCTGTACCGAGGGCTTCATCATTAAAAAGCTCCAGCTAGGTGTGGTAAGGAGCAGTATTTCTTTCTTCAAGTGTCTATGTATCCATCCCCAGAGACAATCAAGGCCAGGCTGGATGTGGTTCCCGGCAACCTGATCTAGAAGATGCCCCTGCTCATTGCAGGGGCGTTGGACTAGATGACCTTTGAAGGTCCCTTCCAACCCAGACTATTCTATGATTCTATGATCAGTGTGGATGCTCTATGTGAATTTCAAGCAACACACAGAAGATTTTCTCCTCTGCAAGGAGCAGCTGCTCAGTGTTGCACAGCTGATCAAAATGTAGAGCTTCAGGATGCTCTGACTGGGAGAACAGTGTTAAACTTCCATTTTGATTTGGCACTGGAGGCCACTTGCACGGACTTATTGATCAAAAATGGAATTCTCAAAAGCAGAAAATACACCTGTTAAATTTATTTTTAAGGGGAATTAGTCTAATACACTGTATACAAGAATTAAACTGGTTTTCTTCCTTTCTGGGTGAAGTTTTGGTTCTGCCAGTCCTTACAAGCAGCAGCAAAATCTAGGTCACTGGTTGCACACCATCTACAGCACCACAAAAAAAGACAGAGCCAACTCCCACATTCCTTGTTCCCTTTGGTTATTTTGAAGGAAATGAGGCTGAAATGAAAATTAACTGTTCCAATACCAGCTCATTCTGTTCTGCTGTTGCTGGCACTGAAAGGAATTAGAGGTGTGGAAGCAGTCTACATCACGTTTGCTAACACAAACACAAGTTTGCTTGTCCCATGAAGGGACATGGTGATTGCTTGTATCTTTACCCACTGTGTTAAATCAAAGAGATCAAAGCTTGTAAGCACAGTACAGACACATACAGTGCATGCACACCCACTAACACATAGGATCCACACTGAAAACAACCCACACCTGAGAAAAAAAAGAAGAAAGCAGTTCAAAGTATTACACAGCTCTAACAGACACAACTTGTTGGTTTTGTCATTGCTATTTCTCATAATCCCTGGGATGCATAAGACCTCAAGGGATGGATTATTTTTCTGCTTTCCTTAAAGAACTGTACCACTTCTGTGGGAAATTTAAACACATTTAATTTCAAGAGTTGAATTTGGCTTAGCATCAACAGTTTTACATAAAACTGATTTGCATGACAATGACTTATAGTTACTTACATTTTCAATATCTGCACACAGCAGTGAATGAGAACTTAAATCAAGGACTCGGAGTTGAAGTCTTGCTGCTTCCAGCTCCAAAGACAGATTCTCAGTTTGTTCTCTTTCTGCTGCCAGTTTGCCCTCCATCTCCATAGTCACATTATTCAGTTTCTGCTGCCATTCTTCTTTGTCAGATAGATTTTGCTGTTTGAGTTGATCTATTTCTTTTCTTTCAGAAAGAATAACATTTTTCAGCTCTTGTATTTCCTCGTTTTTCATATTCTCTTGGATGCGAAATTGCTCTTCGAACACCTTGATGGCTTTATTGTATGTCTGACACAGCATCTGAAGCTCTTCAATTTTACTCTCAAGGTTAGATTTTCCAGGAGTAATGCTCCTGGGCTCTCTAACGGAGTCCAACTTGTGGTCATTACAACAATTTTCAACCAAAGCTTTTGTTGCATCTTCTGGAATTATTTCTGCAGAACTGTCTGGCTGATTCATTTCCTCCATCCATTTACATCTACCACTGTTACAAGAATCAGTCACCTCACTCAATTCTATAAAACAGGGACTTTGCAAGAGATCTGAGGAAGAAACTGTGGACTTAGTTTCATCTGAGTGAGGCAGTGTATCACTTTGGCTAGAAGACAGTGGCCCTCTCACAGAAGCTGTATGTGCATTGCTCATACTTGCTGACAGTGCAGAATTTTCTGCCTTCAGCATTTCAATACAAGACTGTAGCTCAGATATCTTTGAGCTCATAGTGGAGTGTTGTTCATATAATTTTATATGTTCATTCTGGAAGGACAGAAGCTTCTCTCTCACTTCAGCAAAGTGTATTTTAACTTCTTTGCTGGACAACTTCAAATCTTTGTAGTCCGAGCTGGATTTAGTACTGCATTCTTTAAGTGTGAAGGACATTTCCTTATTACCAGAATACATTCTCAAATCACTGCTATCACTTTGATCCATAAGTTCATCAGGAAAAATAGCTTCCTCTGCTTTTAAACTTCTATCTGCATTCATTATGTTCTCCTTCTCCTCTGCCACTTTATCAATACCTGTACTGCCATTGTTTTCTGAGTCTTCAAATCCAGAGGCTAATGCATTGTTCTCAGCCTGCAGCCTCTCACAGATTTCCTCAAGCTTGCTCAGGTTGTTCAGTGTTATCTGCAATGAGGATGCCAGCAAGAATGATGAAAAACTTTCCTCCAGTCCTCTTTTGCCACAGTTCTGAGAAACATCATCATAATTATACTCCAGTGAGTGACCATCATCATCTGAAGCTTTCAGTTCTTTAACAGACAGCAGTTCTTGCAGTCTCTCTTTCTCTCTCATGCTTTTCTCAAGTTCTACTTCTACGCCTTTTAAAGTGGTCTCCAGCTGCATCACTTCTAACTTGTAGTTCTCTAGAGAGAGTTCTCTGTCCTCGAAATCCATTTGAAGGAGCTCAAGTTTAACTTGGTATTTATTCAGCTCAATATCTTTTTCTTCTATGGATTTCCTCAACTGTTCTGAATGGAGTCTCTGTTCACACCCAACATGACACATTAGAGGTTTACTTTTCATTTCCAGTTTCTTCTCCAATTGCTCCTCATCTTGAAAGAAGATATCACTTTCCTCTTGCATTGTATTGGGTGCTGCCCTTAGGTTTAATGTTTCCTGTCTTAAACATTCAAGCTCTGTCAAAGGCACATTTTGGGTACTGGAAAATTCGGACTGGAGTTGCTGAAGTTGTTGAACCAAATCCTTTTTTATTTCTTCTGAAGCTATTAGTTTTTGTAAGATATCTTTATTCTCACTAAAGAACTGATTCTCTTGTTCTAGTTTTGCTTTCTTTTCCTCAAATTCAATTGTGTGCTCTTTGAGAATGCTCTTCATGTTTGCATTTTCTTCTTCCATTGATTTATGCTTTGCTTGCAAAGCTTCAAGCTCTGATTTGATTTCTTCAGCTCTTGATTCAATACGCTCTCTTTCCTCTTTGTGTTTTCTGGACAGCTCAGAAATCATTTCTTCTCTTTCCTTTAAACTATCAGAAAGATATTGATTTGCTTCCAGTAAAGTTACTTGTCCTCGCTCTAAAGTTCTGCTTAAATCCCTAAGGCTTGCATTTTCTTCGGTAAGTTCCTCAATTGTTTTGCTATATGAACAAATCATTGAAGACATGTCCTTCTTCTCTGAATCCCACGTTCCAGACAGAAGCTTCAGCTGTCTTACTGAATCCTCAAGCAATTTATGACTGACTTTCAAATCCTGAAGCTCAGCTTGTCTTTTCTCTAATCTTTCATTCAGAGCTTGCAGTTGCATGTCTTTTTCCTCAACTAATTTCTGATGTACTGAAATATCCGCTTGCAAGTTACTAATGTGCTGCTTAGTCTCTGTCACGAAGTTTTCATGCATCTGCTCTACACCAAGTAATCTTGCTTCTGTTTCACCCTTTATTTGCAGTAAGTCTTCATACTGCTGACGCTGATGTGAATTCAGCTGCTTTTGACCCACTAAGGAGATCTCAAGAGATGAGATCTGATCTTGTAAAATGGCCAGATCCTTAGTTTGTTCTACTTCTAGAAGAGCTCTTGCACATCCATGATTGTCATCAATGGAGTTATTTGCTGCAAGTTGTGTGTTAGCTAAACCGGTTTTCTCCTGGCCACTTTTCAAATCAACTTCTCCATCTTCTGTCATTTTTGAGGCATCTTTTGCTTTTACAAGATGACAGATTTTTTCATATTCACTGAGCAGCTCGCGATAACATTGCTCCTTTTGCAGTCCTTCACTTGTTGCTAACTGCAACTTTTCTTCTACTTCACCCACTTGGTTGGTAAGCTGCAATATTTTACAAGTCATGTTTTCCATTTCTTTACAGTACTTTTTGTCAGAACATTCTGCTTTCTGCTGAACTTCAGCAAAAGCTTTTTTTTGTTCTTCTAATTCTGCACTTTTACATTCCAGCATGTCTCTAAGTTCTCTAATCTCTGTGCTCTTCCTGTCATTTTCAGTTTGCATCATGCTAAGTTTCTCACTATGCTCATGAGTTTTGATCTGCTGACTCTGAAGGGACCTCTCCAGGTCATTAATGTGGGTCAGCAAACTGTCCTTTTCAGATTTCAGTTTATTCATATGGTGATCACTTTCACTTTTCCATTGGGAAAAAGCAGTGGCCTCTTTTTGCAGCTCTTCACATTCTCTCTGCTTGAGTCCAAGGAGCTTCTGCAAAGCTTCCAATTCTTCCCCCATTTTACTTATTTTATAGTTTTGTTCTTTAATATGATTATCTTTTTCCTTGAGCAGGTCTTGGGTAGAATCTTGCTGCTTTTCCATGTCAGCTAAAGCTACTTGAAGCTTCTCCAGCAAAAGGGAGCTCTCTTGCTTTTTCAATTTCTCTTCTAGTAACTTCAGCTCTGCTTCTTGAACAGAATTCTTATCTGTAAAAGAAAGCACAATCAAATCTTTGCCACTCAATACTGGCGATATCACTGATCATTTTCTAAATGAAATATTACTATTTACTTTGACTATTTTCAATTCTCCTTTTAGTGGAAGGCATTACTCTCAAATTACAACACTGGATAAAGAATTGTTTCTATCACCTTAGACGATTGGACACTACTCACTCATAGACAGCACCAGCTTTTCTCTCTGCAGTCTGATACAGGCCTGCACTCCAAGCCAGTCAGTCTTTACTTCTCAGGTGTAACTACCTGTTGTTTCTGTTTCACTTCCACCAGGTTTTATATAAAGTAGCACTGATTTTGCTTTTTTTCCTTTCTCTTTTTAGCAGGACAGGTCTCATTCCAGCATGTGACCGTCTTGTGGGTCAGCCTCATAGTCCATTTCTCCTAAAGAGCGTCCAATTCCACAAACATTCCCCAAACTGTCATAATTGTTTCCCTGCCTTGATTGAAGCAGGCCTGTTCACTTGAAAGGCAATTGAAAGTTTGGTCATTTAACAAGAACAGGATCAAATTCAAAAGCTTCATTTTATAATCTTACATGAAGCTTGACAGACACACAGATACAAGGAGGATGCAGACACACAAGATGGAATCTATCCCCTTGTTTTTAGCCAGATCCAACAGAACAACAAGGTGTATTTCCACTCAATTCCTGAAACACCGTGTTCTCAGTTAGAAGAAAACACTGCAGGCAAGACTCAACTATTGATAGATATGTGACATTTTTGTACTGTTTCTTCCTGAACTGTGAAACACACAACTACAAAAAAGAAGTTTTCTGGTTTAAATAGATTTTATGAAAATCATTTTGCTCCTAAATTTAGTACACCTTAATTTCCAAATTATGTATCTTCAAGAATTTCGTATGTTCATGGACAAAAATTCATTTCCATTTAGGAGAAATTCAGTGTTGGTTAAAAACACTAAACATAAGCCACAGTGCTAACTTTTGTACTTAATTCCTAATAAAGCTTATGGGATTGCAGGAATCATACACTACTAAACAGGCAACAGGAGTTCTGCAGATTTAAATGCGTAACTCACTTTTCATCTCTTCCGCAAAACTCTGGCTCTGCTTTAGAGACTGATTGATCATTTTGAGCTCTTCTTCAAGCTGGTGGATCTCTTGGAGTTTTTTTCCAAGCTGACAGTCAAGAAGGTTTTTTTCCTGCTTCACTTCCTAAAACAAATGCAAATAACACTACATTTCATGTGAATTGTCAAGAAGATCAAAGAATTCAGTTAATTTAAACCTAAAGATATTCCATTAGGTCTTATTAAGTCTTTGGGCTGCCATGCCTGAGTTCCTAAACACTGCTTGGGAACATAAGCTAAATTAGTCTTAACTAGCTGACAGCATCAGAGGTAGCACCTCCCATGTGAAGACAGGCTTAGAAAGTTGGGGCTATTCACCCTGGAGAAGAGAAGCTGCGTGGAGACCTCAGAGCAGCTTCCAGTGTCTGAAGGGGGCTGCAAGGATGCTGGAGATGGAGTCTTCATCAGGGACTGTAGTGATAGGACAAGGGGTAATGGGTTAAAACTTAAACAGGGGAAGTTCAGGTTAGATATGAGGAAAAAGTTCTTTACTGTGAGGGTGCTGAGGCCCTGGCACAGGGTGCCAAGAGATGTGATAAATTCTCCATCACTGCCAGCGTGGACAGAGCCTTCAGTGACATAGTCTAAAGTGAGGTGTCCCTTCCCATGACAGGAAGGTTGGAACAGGATAATCTTAAGATCCTTTCCAACCCAAATCAGTCTGTAATTCTGTGCTGCAGCCACTTTAAGTAGTTAGCATACCCCTTGCTTGCACAGGGCAAACAGATCAAGACAGAACAGGACATACCCTATAGAATCTGAGTTGATGAAGTCAGGCTACTTTCCCAAAGCTACAAAGGAAACAAATCCCTGCAATGGCCTCAAAATTAACAAGGAATATATAAATCAGATTTCACGTCATGTCTCACGTGCAAACAAGGTCTCCTTCCACTGATCATCAGCATGGCAATACTAGAGTGCTCAGTCTTCAAGAAGGTTGTTTTGCCAGTGTTTTCTTCCAGATAAACGGAGTTTAGCCCCCCCTCAAACCACTACACAGACAAAACTATGTAACTCCATTGCGTGCAGAAAGCCAAATAAAAGTGGTTTTTTTTAAGGAAACTAATCCTTTTTCTCCAAACTCCTATGCTGTTGGACACCAGATGGCATGGAACTGGCAGGCCCCATTGGAAAGAGGCCATCAATTATTCATCTGTTTACTACTAGCAGATGGGCAGCAATTCACAGAAGCCAAGCTCAAGAAATGGAAAGGTCTGGATGATTCAAAGCTTGCTGGCATAGCAGGCTTGTTTTTGCAGCCACAGACATAAATCACCCTGAGAACATGATTAAAATTGTCACTGTCACCAACAGTTACCTTCCCTTCTACTCATGGCCTTCCCTACTCAGAGCTTTTAAAAACCCATAATACTCCAGTCAGAGAAGTTTCAGTGAAGAAAGTTTTCTTGTGGTCTTAAGTTTTTGAAGGGCAGATGTCCAAACTTCTCACACTCCAAGTACCGCATGCAGATGCAATACATGAACTAAACAAGCCTATTCATTAGAAAATCTGGAGTGATCTACAGAAAGAAGACCAAATAATTTTAAGGAATTGAAATGGCTAAAAAGCCTCATTATTTAATATATTTAATTATTTAAAACCCAGGAACCCATGATTTAATGGGCTAACGCCTGACAGTAACTAACCACTTACACTTCCAAAGCTGTAAGCTTTCTGGTTTCAATCCAGCTATCAATTCTACTGGCACATTGTATTACTCAAGTTAACCATTCTGCTAACCAAAAAGCAAAAACCAAGCCAAAGCTAACTCCAGAACCCACATACAGGTAGTACTCTTACTCTAGAGAAAGCTGGGACTGTTCAGCCTGGAGAAGAGAAGATGCATGGAAACCTCATAGCAGCCTTCCTATATCTGAAGGAGGCCTACAAAGATGCTGGAGAGGGACTCTTCGTTAGGAATTGTAGTGATAGGACAAGGGTTGATGGCCTCAAACTTAAACAGAGGAAGTACAGTTTAGATGTAAGGAGGAAGCTCTTTACTGTGAGGGTGATGAGGGACTGGCACAGGCTGCCCAGAGGAGTGGTAAATGCTCCATCCCTGGAGCTGTTCAAGGGCAGGTTGGATGGTGCTTGGAACAACCTGATCTAGTGGAAGGTGCCCTGCCCATGGCCGGGGTTGGAACTGGATGACCTTTAGGTCCTTTCCAACCCAAACCAGTCTGTGATTCTTTCATTCACGAGGCAGACTTACAAGCAGCTTATGGGCTGACTGACCAATTCTTTCAAGAACAGCTGTGGGCTGCTTGCACCATCAAAATGGAAACCACATGCTAAGATGCCACAACTGCAAAGCTATAGAGATATCATCACTGCAAAGATTAATAGTCCTTAAACTAACCATATCCTTATAAGTCTCTCAAGTATATCTGTTTTGCAACATTTTTGGAACATCAGTCTTATTATACAGTAAGGACTAAACACAGAAGTGGATTAACCAGTGGAAAACAACTGTATTCTCCATTGGGTAGTTAGATCCTTAGCATAAGACAACTTCCCTTTAACAAGGGAAAAGAAATGCCAATATCTCTTGTTTTCTTTTTCTATAAAGAAAATCTACTGCCAATAAAGCCTGCAATACCTCAAAACAATTCGATGTCATTTTCTGCAGAGTATTTATGAGGGTGAGAAAGACAAGCCCTGCCCTAAGTTCTGCTGACACATACCATGCCCTCTCATGTGCAAGACTTCAAGACAGAGAACTGTAGTATTACTGGTGTCTTCAGACATTACAGATTAAGCTTCTTTACATCTTTATCAGTCATATTCTAATGCAACATCACTGTCTGATCAAGACAAACAAATATGAAGAAAAAATCTGACTACAGTTACAGCTTTGTAAGATGGTTATAGTACTGGTAAGTAAAATGAAGCACTCTCAAGAATTTGTAGCAAAAAAAGTTATTTGCACAAATTTGATCCTCTCTAACAATGGGATCTCAAAGAACTATATCAAATCTATCCTAATTCCATAGTTTCAAAGCCGGAATCCCACAATAACTGATATAAACTAAGGAGAGATGGTGTCTAGAAATGAGAAAGATTACATTAAGAATTTGCAGAAGCTTGATGGAAGATCTCTTCCTCTGGGATACATGGGAAGAACAAAAGTTATCTTCATTAGCCTTACCACTGGAAGGGACTGGTTACATTTATTTACTAAATAGGTTTCAAGAACCACTTTCTGTTATGGAGGCCAAGAGGCCTGGAACAGCCCAGATCTGTACCACTGAAGTCTTCTGTCTTCCAAAGCAGGTGACTCAAACCAAATCACTTGCTGGGAATGATCCCAGGCTCATGTGAAGTCCCAAACTGTGCCTGAGAATTATAATTGGAAGAGTGGTAATCAGCAGGGCTAAAGCCATGCTAAGTGTTGTTCTAACAATTTGCAGTATAAATAGTCACGTTCCAATAGCTGGGAATGATCCCAGACATTGTCATCTACCAGTAGGAATAAACCTAAAGTTTCACCATGTACTAAAGCTGTACCAGCATTTGTGCTGATCTGAACAAAGCCCATTATTTCACTTTAAATCTGTTCACAGAATTTGGACAGGTATATTTTGGGCAGAAATTATGCCAGATTATTTTATATCTGCTCGTGACAAAGAACAACAAGCAAAGTGTTTAAATAAAACCCACTGTGACACAGATGACACAGGTATTGAGCTCTGGTTTTCACGTCTGATTCTCCAAATCAAGGAGAAAATTTGCATTGAGTGGTCTCTAGTGGCACAACTGTAACAATTTCAAGTGTAGCTGCTCTAATTGCCACCAAAGCAAAACACTGTAAACTGAGAAGTCAAAGGAGACATTTAAGTGAATAGATATCCGTGTATGTGAATATGAGATAGCATGGCAGCATCCAAAGACTTCTGAATTTATTTTCATTTAGGGGAATTTTGTACAGCAGTGTGTGTGAGTGTATTTTATAGAATCATAGCATGGCTTGGGTTGGAAAGGACCTAAAGATTATCCAGTTCCAACCCCCTACAGGGACACCTTCCGCTAGACCATGTCATCCAAGGCTCTGTCCAACCTGGCCTTGAACACTGCCAGGGATGGAGCATTTACCACTTCCCTAGGCAAGCTGTTCCATGTCCTCACCACCCTCACAGCAAAGAACTTCTTCCTTGTATCTAACCTGAACTTCCCCTGTTTCAGTTTGAACCCATCACCCCATATCCTATCACTACAGTACCCGATGAAGAGTCCCTGTCTGACATCCTTGCAGGCCCCCTTCAGGTACTGGATTCATTGGACTGTATTTCTTCCAAGAAAAATACATTTATTTATTTTTAAAGAGAATATAATAAGCCTCTGTACAAAAATCACTGAGGTCAGCAGTGTGCATAGAAGTAGTTGCTAGTGACTCTAGAGTTCACATTTAAAATCACGTAAGCACTGATATATTTTCATTTCAGGATCAAAAGCAAGAATCTTTTAAAACAAAACCCTATTTTTGCTAAAAGGTAAGTCCAACATAAACTAAAACCATATGAGCAGCACTACAGCAATGAACAATAACCACACAGCCACTTCCATACACTGCATTAATCTACATGACATGAGTGAAGACCTCTTTTTTTGTGTTACAACTAAGATATATTATTAAAATACTCCACAAAAAGCTTTTAAAGATTCCTTATGGAAAAAGCACTATTTGAGTAAATACTTGACAGTATTAGTGCTTACAAATTGGAGCAAGTCCAGACAAGACCATGAGGATGATCAGGGGACTGGAGCACCCCCCTTATGTAGACAGGCTGAGAAAGTTGGGGCTGCTCAGCCTGGAGAAGAGAAGCTGCGTGGAGACCTCAGAGCAGCTTCCAGTGTCTGAAGGGAGACTACAAGGATGCTGGAGAGGGACTCTTCATCAGGGATTGTAAGTGATAGGACAAAAAGGTGATGGATTTAAACTGAAACAGAGGAAGTTCAGCTTAGACATAAGGAAGAAGTTCTTTACTGTGAGAGTGTTGAGGCCATGGAACAGGTTGCCCAAAGAAGTGTTAAATGCTCCATCCCTGGCACTGTGCAAGGCCAAGTTGGACAGAGCCTTGGACAACACGATCTAGTGCACAGTGTCCCTTCCCATGGCAGGAGGACTGGAACTGGATGATCATAAGGTCCTTTCCAACCCAAACCATTCTATGACTATGATTTGTGGTATTAATACTGTCAAATACTCCTCTGCATTGCTTACCTCAAAGCTTCTTGTCAAATCAGTTTCCTTAGTCTGGGCTGCTAACAGAGCCTGCTCTGCTCTGCACAGCTTCTGGGTGAGATCACTAGTGTTACATTCCAAGTGTTGTTTTACTGCCGTTACCTGCAAGAATGTTGAAAACCAACATTGTGTTCAGAAGCAGAAATAAAACCTTTTTTAAACTCACCTTCTTGAACTCCAACATTCTATTACAAAATAAAACCACATTATTTCATCCCATCATGAGCCTTAGGGTGTTTGACTACAGTTTAGAAAATAGCTGTTTATTGCCTTTCCACTCCTTTGCCACTGACCAGAAAGATGAGATTTCTCTGAAATACATAGATTTCTAGACTCTGAAATTAGATTAATACATCTAACTTGCACCTACATCACTACAACAATAGTTGTAGGAAACAGATGAGATTTTTACTAAGCTATGAGAAAGTTAGGATCATAACTGCACTTACTATTCCATTGACACAGATTTTTTACAAACTGGCTTTCTCTCTTTCAAAATAGTCCTAAAATGTTCCAGATTAAAAAGGAAATAAATGCCATTATCAGATCAAAATAGTGAGATCTATTCCGAGGTCATCAAGTAATAAGTTTGCTTTCTTGGAGAAAGAACTGAAAGTCACTTATTTTTGTCTCTATGAAATCAATTTCTCTAGTAAGCATATACAAAGAATGTGCAAATAAGCACTGAAAACATTTGTCAGTGGATTCCCATGGCTATATTTCTGAACTAAAAGAAGCCTGCAGGAAAGCTGCTGTCAGCTTCGGAACTGCTGGTTCAGTTCCGCCTGCATGCTAATGGGGTATCTCAATATAGCTTTTAAAAACATGTGGCCCTTCTTAGACATTCAGGTAGCTCTGCTGCATTACAGCTGCTCAAGAGTTTTCTGAGGCTTTTAAACATTTCTCTTTTCTGGCCACCCACTCTTCAGGCTTGTGTGCGGCTTTCTGACTTCCTTGAAATGGTGGGTTTGTGACAACTGATGTGTTCTAATAGCTAGGGGCTGCGACAGCTGTGGAATCCTCCTTTGTACTGATGTTCATCCTTACAGAAGCCATGATGCTCATCTGATTTTGAGGAGAACCAGTTCAGGGAGTGAAACTCACAGCAGCCACTTCTGCCTGTGTACACATGCTCTAATTTATGTTTCTCCTTTGCTCTTTTAGCTCCTGTGTCAGCTCTCCACAGGGTCACATGAGGGATTGCGCTGCCAAGCAAGTATCACCAGGAGTGCACAGGCAGAGTCTATGTTTGAAACGGCAACTACCTGTTTAGCTCTATCATCAAACTGCATTTCAGCACATTCACTACTTGAGGCATCTCTTGTGACCACACTTAGCTGCTCCTTTCTCCAACTGATTTATTTCAGGTGCACTGCTTTGCATTCACATCTTCCCTGGGGGAAGCAGACTACCCTCAAACTTTTAAAAGCCTGTCGTTCACATTTAGATACCTAGTATTTTAGTGAGAAATGGTAAACACAAACCAGCTAATACTGCACAAAACATTATTACAAGTTCCCACATCAATTATTTTTTGCTTTATGCAAGATTAAATTAAGGCATTACTGCTGAGACAAGTAAATTCCAGCTCTAGTAGAAGATTTTAATATAAAAGCACCTACTTTGTCAAATTCTGCTTGTAGAGCATTGAAGTCATTTTTGGCTTGCTGCAGCTCTTGATGCAGTTTGTTTATTATCTGGTTGCACTGCTGATCCAGTGTTTGTAAGGAGCGTTGCTGACAAGAGAGTTCCTAGAAACAGTGGTACAGTAGGAAAGAAATAAACACATAACTGGAATAAGCCCGTGTTTTGGTTACTGGAGCCATAACAACTGCTTTGGAATAGGCTCAGTATCTCTTTGAGATGCTGGGTTAGCATCTAGACTAAGAGACTTTGTGAAAACACTTTTTCACTCGACAGTGAGATGCATGAAAAATTAACTCAGGCTCCATAGAAATAACTGAGTCAGTTATTAAGTTGAAACTCAAATATACATAATTCTGTGGACAATGAAGCCTAGCTTTTCATGGATTTGTATCTCAGTTGGGTCTCTTGCCCATGTTGTTTATGTAGTAGTACCATAATTCTGCACCTCTCCAGCAGCTTCTCCCCTCTATTGGGATGTTTGTTTTCAGTTGCTAGTTACCTTTGCAACCTCTCTATGAATCGTGAATGCAATTAACTGAATAGCAGATACACAAAATAAGCCATGTGATTTCATGCCCTCAGGAAGGCAGATTTAAAGCATCCTTCTCGACTTACCTGTTGATATTCCTTTTCCTTTGCCTTTATTTTCTGTTCCAAAGACTGACGAGCACTCTCAGCATTCTGTCTTTGGCAGTTCAGTTCTTCAGACAATCTTTTCACCTTTTGCTCCATCATTTGGACCTAGAATAATTGAATTACAAATCACAAGTGTTAAAAATACAAGTTACGTTTTATTTCAGTTTATAGGCATTCATATAAAAAGAGTGGTTTCTCCTACTACAATTGTTCTAGCATTCATATAACCTACAGTGTAACTTTAGCTGGTTCCATTGAAGTTCTTTGAAGTACAAAGGACTAAACTTGTATTTGCTCATGTTAGTGAGAATGTGTATATATAGAAATATATGTAAGTATATACATATGTATACACACACTACGTAAAAACATCTAGAAACATGCAACATAGAAAATCAGTCTTTGACAATCTATAGAAATGTACTGTACCTAACAAGAGAAACAGGTTATATTTTCAGCACCTCAGGATGTTATGAACTAAAGAATGACAATTAAGTGCCAAACAACTGCATGTTTAGACTGAAATGAATTGCATATTCCACTGAATTTCAGAGTGATTCAGCACATTGATTTAAACCTTAATTAAAAAAAAATGGCAGTCAATATTCTAGGTTAACCTCTGTGTTAGAGTATGTTCTCCATGTATGTCAGCTTGGTATCTAATTCAGTTTATTAGGTTCAGCTCACATTATGAGAGTGAAACAATGTCCACTTAACTACCTGAACAGAAAAAAAAAATGCATTTTTATCCCCAAAATAATATCCTAATACAAAGTAGGTACACTTAGGTTTCTTCCTGGGGGTAAGGAAAATGGCAAAGGGTGAACAGTGCCATTTTCCAGTAACAAGGGCTGTTCAACGAGTTAGTGAAAAAACAGTCCATCTGTGCTGTAAGAAGCAGCAGGTAGTAGCATTGGGGTGTCTGATTATTAGGCACAGACAGCAGGGATTGTGTGCTCATGTGAAATCACAGGTGTGTGCAGAAAGGCTGCAGACCTTACAAGATGTGAAAATATCTAATAGCACAGAGGTGTTGTGCTTAGGGTCTGTTAATAGGACCAGTGACAGGAAGTGCACAAGGGGGATGCCAAAAGTAAATTCAGGCTATGAAGCAGCAAACTGAAGTCTTAAACCTGTAGAAAATTAACAAGGCAAAATTACATACATAATACCCTAATTCAAGGATGATCAGGTGCTGCAGTACCTCCCTTATGAAGACAGGCTGAGAAAGTTGGGGCTGTTCAGCCTGGAGAAGAAAAGCTGCATGGAGACCTCAGAGCAGCTTCCAGTGTCTGAAGGGGGCTACAGGGATGCTGGAGAGGTACTCTTCATCAGGGAGTGTACAACAGGGCAAGGGGTTATAGGTTTAAACTGAAACAGGAGAAGTTCATGTTAGATATAAGGACTAAGTTATTTACTGTGAGGCCAGTGAGGCCCTGGCATAGGTTGCCCAGATAAGTGGTAAATGGTCCATCCCTGGTGCTGTGCAAGAACAGGTTGGACAGAGCCTTCTGGTCTAGTGGAAGGTGTCCCTGCCCATGGCAGGGGGTTGGAACTGGGTGGTCTTTAGGTCCTTTCAAACCCAAACCATTCTATGATTCTATGAGAATCATTTAGGAAGTTGAATTGGGTTATTGGGGGAATCAAATAACTTAAAAGAAAGATTTTTTCAGAGTAATGGAGCTGTTAGGTTGGGTCAGCTGCCTTCCCACAAACTCACTGCAATGACAATATCTTTATGTAGTCAATGGACCGTGTTAAGAAAGTGATTTTACCATACTCACTGCGAAGACTTTCCCTAACTCAGCCCACAGAGTTAGCAACAGCTGAATGCCCCTGTCTCTCCAAAAGCAAACTGATTAACCCTCAACACGTAAAGGACCAACACAGGAGTTGTGGGAAACAGTAGTTTCACAATAAGCTTAGGAAGCATGTAGAAACTTGCTGACAAAGATGGATAACAATTATTACACCCTGAGAAGATACACATAGAAGCATCTTTTTTCCTATCCTGTAGATGAATCAAAGTACTATAAATAAATACAAATATAGATGGAAATATGAAGATTCAGGAATTATGGATCTCTGCACTACTTACAAGCATGTCAAATGCTATGAAAAAGGACTTCAGGAAGGTAATGCAATCAAGAAAAAAAGGTAACTTCTTACTTTTTGCCTTCTATAGTTTTAACTAAATTATTTTAAACATTGGCATTCACATCATATGAATATGAGCAAAAACCCGAACCACTTAATGTTTTTTATGTATGTACTTAAATACACTCTGTAAATACTCAACTAAGCCAGTTGTACTACCCTATTGGTTTTATACTATCTTGCATGGCATTTTTACCTAGTTTTTATTTTACACATGCAATTTACAATCCAAAGGCTATGCCCCCATACCCCACAGCATCCAGTAGTATAAGCAGCAGGCACTGATTTTCAGCCGAAGTTGCATGACAGAGTCTATTTAAGGTCAGAAATTGCCACCAGATGTCATTGTTGCTCTATGCAACAGAATTCCATGCTCTGTTTTTCAGAATTCCAATGAATCTTGCCTGACGATGAAAAATTACTCTTCAGGTGATATAAGAACCTTCCAGAAAATGGGCGACCGCTTTATGAAGATTTCCATTGTTACAGGTAACACATATCAAACCAACACAAACTCAAAACTTGATCCTCAGCAAATACTCATTAAACTCACCTGAGAATCTTGATTCTCACTAAAATGGCTGCAAATTGACACACATTAACATTGGGAATGAATTGTAAGGACGTCCAAAGATGTGATGCAACATTTTACCTGTGTGGTAGCTTGATCAAGTTGTGCTCTCGTTTGAGTCAGTTTATCTCTGGTTTTGTTCAGAGCCTTATCCTTCTCTGTTAATTCCGACTTCATTTTGGCCAGCTGCAGTTCAGTTTCTTGATGTTTATTCATATGGGATTTCTTCATTTTTTCTTGAGCTTCCAGTTGTTGTTCTAGGTCCTTAACAGTGGAATTTAACTCTGAAATTTAGAAACAGTAAGGATTAAGGGTACTTTCTGCTTTGAAAGGTACACCTTCCATCCCAGTACTCAAATTTCCAAGCGTCCACACATTATAAAATATGCAGTATGTTTGATAACAACTCAAATTCCTGACACAGGCAGACACTCTGTAAAATGTTCAGCAAGCTAAAACAAAACTCTCTTCTACTACTGTAACAGTGACTAAAACTATAGAGACTGAAAGATAGTTGACTTTAAACAATTTCCACTTTGTGATAGATTAGAACACAGCAAAACGTGACATCAGGCACAAATGCTGCAGAGGCGAGGTCAATTTATTCCTATGTTGGTTTGTTTTTGTTGTTTCTAAACACACAGAAATATGTCGCTTATCAAAGCTGCTTTAATTTTTTTACTTTTTAAAAGGAAAGATACCCACTAGAATTATTTGTTTGGGTCCTCTCCTTCCAAGAGGCTTTTCAGCTACTGAGCATCTATAAGTACAATACTTTACCTTTCAGTCTTTTTCCTGTCCCAAAGAAGAATCCGTATAAAGTGAAACCAAGTGATCTTGTCACAATATACATTGGTAAGAGTTTACCTTCCAAAATACAATGTAATTTTATGGTAGAAAACATAGTCAGCTACAGGGAACATTATCCAGAATTACTATTATCTGGTAATTCTTTTGTTAAAAAAAAAGGCTTGCTTCCAAGTTGAAAATGCCACCTAATTGAAGCTTCACATGCAGGTATTTGGATAAATGTTTTGGACAGCATGGGAACTTGTAAAACAGTCCTACAAGAAACAGTGGGAAAGCTGGTCCAAGTAGTAAGCTTAAGTAAATGTTCACCAAATCCACAGTGAACCAACTGTTTGCTCTCTTCCGACTATAAGATCTTAGGAATAACTATTTCTTCATGTCAGTATGCACAATACAGGATCATATCTTGCTTCTTTATTGTACTTTCTGCATCATACTTCTTTCTGTGCTTCCAGTTATATCCATTATGGACCAACTGAGCTATGCATTTAGCATGTTCAATCAACGAATTTTTAAGACAGGTATTGCTTAGCTACAAACCTCAAGCCATACAAAATGAAAGAAGCAATAGAATTGAATTTAACAGTGAGATATAATGAAATCCTAAAGAGGCTTTTTTAACTCTGTTTCAACAGAATTGTTCCATGAGCAATGGAATTATTGGAGAAGGCTCTTTCCCTTTTATATATGATGTCGACTACCCACTCCCCAAAATACAAACTCCTCCCTTTCTAGCTCTCACACCCCTTATGTAAAAGATATCACAGTTTGTTGGTAATTTCTGTGTACTGGCTGATCACTGAAGATACACACACCCGTGGCCAACTAGGCTAGCTGCCAAAGGCAAAACCAGGTATCTTTTCCTTGCTAAAGCACTAATTCCAATACCTCTTTTCCTATCTGCAAACCAGATTTCATGAAACCATATAGCAGACTGCCTGTGGGTTTTAAACAAATACATCAGGTACCTTGGTTCTGTGCTCTTAGCTGGATCACAAGTGAAGAATTACAATCATCAGCAAAGCTGCTGTTGAGCTCATTCTTTTCGGATATCACACTAGAACTTGTTTCTTTTGCCCATGGAAAAGAAGATGCTGCAGAACTTCCCCTTGCAGGTGTTGCTTCATTTCTAGATGGTGTCTTCTCTTGTTGCCATGAAAACACAGATGAGGAAGCCTGATGCCGAGCAATCTCCCTGTGACTCAAAGAGCTTTGAGGATGAGGCTGATTTATTTTCTGTGCCCAAGAAAAAATAAAGGATCTACCTTTACACAGCTCCACATGCAACATATAACAAAATAATTACTAATATGTAAGTAATAGGTTCCTGGTAATTTCACATTATTTTTATACTGTTTAAGTTAAAGAACTTTAGCCCAAGTATCCAGTATATATCCCAAACCAGGATCTCCAAAAAACCTAGTCTGATGTGCTCATAAGTAACATAACCAAATTTTGCCTTTTTCAAGACAGATCCCATCATTTACCATATATGTTTTTCAAAATTCAAGCCTCCATTTTTGCAGGCAAATGTTGACACAAGGAAGCCTGTATATAGAAGTCTAGACTAACATAGCTGGTATCTGATCCACATGCAGTTCTTCCGGACAAACACAGGCAAACTCAGGGCAGAATTAGACTTATGCACACATGTTCAGCCTGGAGAAGAGAAGGCTGCGTGGAGACCTTGCAGCAGCCTTCCAGTATCTGAAGGGGGCCTATAGGGATGCTGGGGAGGGACTCTTCATTAGGGACTGTAGTGATAGGACAAGGGGTAATGGGTTCAAACTTAAACAGGGGAAGTTTAGATTGGATATAAGGAGGAAATTCTTTCCTGTTAGGGTGGTGAGACACTGGAATGGGTTGCCCAGGGAGGTTGTGAATGCTCCATCCCTGGCGGTGTTCAATGCCAGGTTGGACGAGGCCTTGGGTAATATGGTTTAGAGCGAGGTGTCCCTGCCCATAGCAGGGGGGTTGGAACTTGATGAACTTAAGATTCTTTCCAATCCTAGCTATTCTATGATTCTATAATAACCCAAACCTGCAATAATAAAATACCTCAGGTAGAAGCTTTCAGCCTCTTCCTACAGAAAAATTAAACACAGCTAAAAAAGTAGGTGGGTTTTTTTCTCCTTCTTAAGTGGAAAAAAAATAATCCAAACTCAAAAAAACCAAGCCAAAACACCCCCCCCCCCACCTCAAACAGTAAAATCCCCACTGTAACTTTTAGCTTGGTTTTCAAATGATTCTAATTTGAATTTTTCAATTATTCTTTTATTAAACTAAACCTCTAAACTGGGTAATACCCAGTGTGACTTCTCAATCCAACCAGAGATTATGTTATGTAGGAATAGCTGTGCTAAAACCAGGAATCTATATAGGCCAGAACGCAGTGTCCAATCCTGTAATTTGTCTACAAAGAGCGTAAAACCCTAACCGTGCATAGAGCCATCATTCCCCTTACATACCATTTAAATTTACAGAGTTTCTAAGGCAAAAGTTTGAATCCAGGTAATGAATCAATTTTTACTGAAATACTTTACATGTACTTTCTCTTTTGGATCTGTTTCAATTTTACAATACTCTAACAGAGTTCTGCCATTTAACACAGCACAGTGGAATAAACCAGTTTTTGTTCTGAGCCCGCAGAGCTGGTTCTGTAATTATGCCCTATGGAAAGTAAGAAAATGACCAATTCCCTGTTTCATCTCTTGATCCTCACTTGATCTTTGTACCACCCACTTCCACCATATCTGTTTGGAAACGAGTAAACAGAATTTGCAATACTCAAGATGCGAGAGCCATTTGGCTGTATATGGGCAAAGAGTATTTTCTCATTACTTTTTAGGTCTTTCCTAAAACATTCTTTTTCATCATCGCTGAAGAAAATACTGAAGTTTTTAGAGAACAAGAATTGCTGCATTGCTTCCTGGAATCATGGAGCCTGGGTGCACCAGGTATGCATCTTTCATGCTATGTTTTCCAGATGCATTACTTCACATTTTCCAAATGATTTTTATTACCATCTTAATTATTGCAATTATTTAACATTACTAAATACTGTGTAGTCTTCAACCATATTGTTCAACTCTACAATCACTAATGAATACGCTGAATAGCACAGTTTTCTTTAGAAAACCTTTTGAGGCTCCACGTTTGCTCCCCAGTAAAAGCTGACCACTTATTGCCACTGCCCTCAATCCTCACCTTGAAATTCCCAAGAGCTACTGCCCGTTATCAAAATAGTTCAGGTTTGTTTCAGTGTTTTGTGAATATCCTGTGGTGACTTTACACTGAGTCACACTTAACTCCCTATTCTCCAATTTATTCTTAAATAAAAACCCCTAAACTCAAAGTATGAGGCATGATTTCTCTTTACACCTTTTCTCCATACACCATACCTATGCATGCATCAATAAAAGCATTGCTTCAAGTTTCTAACAAATCACCCAGGACAAAAAGCTGACCTGAGTAAACTACGTTCCCAGGAAGCAGCACTATAAGCCTTTTTTAGATGGCATCATCCTCGTCCCCTTCCAGTGTCAAGAGAAGAATAAAATAAGTTACACATCACAAAGATTCAGCAGTCCCACACTGCAGTGCCTTATCAATTTCTGGGTATTACCTGTACTTGGTGATTTTTAATTACTATTTATTTTATCAATTAATTCTTCTGACTTTTCAATTTGAAGCTGAGCCACACATTCAGCTGCAATAAAGGAAAGACTCTAATAAAGGAAACTTTTTGAGACTTTAAATAGTGAATACCAAATAAGTTATTTCAGCTTTTCTGCAGTGGCCTTTCTTGCCTTTGAGGGATTTCACATCTTAGTCATCTATAGGCCTCAGAGATTCCCTCATACAGTTCCTGCTACTTATGTGTTTGGAAAATTTTACTAGTTCTTATTTGTTAAGCAAGTGATTTCTCATTATCTTTCCAAAGCTATTTTATTATTATATTTAGCTTGGCAAAACTGACATTATTTTCTCTTGCCTGTGCTTGCACAAGATCTCCACTTCTTGAAGAATGTGTTCTCATTTTTAATGTCTTTCTTTCCTTTGCCATTCAATTATGTTAGCTTTTCTGGATTCTCCAGGAGTACATCTGAATGGCAAGTACACACAGGATAATTCTCTCTAAAATCATACTTTAAGTGATGTAGAATACATTTTACTAGTTTGCCACTCCATTTTTCAAGTTCACTCAGTAGTTACTTTCTTAGATATCACACATACCATTCTCAAGAGATACTTACTTTTACCTGGATGGCTCTCAGTTCTAATTCTAGCTTTTTCCTTTCTTGTACTTCTTTCTTGTATTTTTCTTCCAGTTCTTCAAACTTTGTGTCTGCAAAGACACAATGAATACTTCTTCATAATCTAACTTATTACATAGGTAATCATTTCTAATTGCTATTACAGGAATGATCATAGGATAGTTTGGGTTGGAATAGACCTTCAAAGCTCACTACTCCAAGCCCCCTGCATTGAGCAGGGGCATCTTCAACTAGATCAGGGTGCCCAGAACTACATCCAGCCTTACCTTGAATGTCTCCAGGGACGATGCATCCACTACCTCTCTGGGTAACCTGTGCCAGTGTTTTACCAACCTCATTGTGAAGAATTTTTTCCTCATGTTCAGCCCAAATCTCCCCTTTCAGTTTAAAATCATCGCACCTTGTCCTTTCACAACAGTCCCTGATAAAAAGTTCCTTCCCATCCTTCTTATAGGGCCCTTTCAAGAACTGAAAGGCCACAATAAGGTCTTCCCCGAGTCTTCTCTTCTCCAAATTGAACAACCCAAACTCTCAACCATTCCTCACAGGACAGGTGCTCTAGCCCTGGTCTGTACCCTGTACTACGGACTCTGTCCATGTCTTTCCTGTACTGAGGACTCCAGAGCAGGATGCAGGACTGCAGGTGAGTTCTCACGAGAATAGAGGAGAAGAATTACCTTCCTTGACCTGCTGGCCACACTCCCCTGGGTGCAGACAAGATATGAGTAGCCTTCTGGGCTGCAAGGACACATTGCCAAGCCAAGTCCGATCTTTCATTCACTAGCACTCCCAAGTCCTTCTTCTTCAGGGTACTCTCACTCCCTTCATCCCCCAGCCTGGATTGATATCTGGGGTTGCTCCGACCCAGGTGCATATTGTATATATACATATTGTGTATATATATATATAACATAGATGTGTTACATTATATAGACACATCCATATAGATTTTAATTTTTACTTTTTAAGATTTCCTACCAGCAGCCCAAGAACATTTATATTGCTAAGAAATGATCAGAAAATAAGGCTGTATCTTTTCCTTGAGTTACTTTCAAATGCAATAGGAACTGGACAACATATTTACTTAGGATTCTTCCACTGGAATTGTAAGAGGAGCATATTAGTCCAAAACAAAAGTCCTGCTTCCTTTTCTTTGTATTTATATATCATTCTACAACTCCCAGGAATATAATAGAACTAGAATGCTTTGTACCATATTCTATGAAGCAGTTGAGGGAGTGCAACAATCTCACCCTACCCTGCACTAGTGAGGTCCCACCTCAAGTACTATGTGCAGTTTTGAGTGTCTCAGTATAAGAATGTCATCAAACTATCAGGCTGTTTACAGAGGACAACCAAATTGGTGAAAGGCCTTTGAGAGCAAGACTTTTGAGGAACAGCTGAGGTCACTTGGTTCGTTCACCTTGGGAAAGAAAAGGCCAGGGCTGATCTTATCACAGGCTACAACTTACTCACAGGTATGGGGTGGGGGGGAGGAGCAGCAGTGGAAGAGAAGTGCTGATCTCCTCTCTCTGGTGACCAGTGATAGGACACAAAGGAAATGGAAGGAACCTGCATCAGGAAAAGTTCAGACTGGACATCAGGAAAGTGTTCTTCACTGAGAAGATGGTCTTGTCACTGGAACAGGCTTCCCAAGGAAGTGGTCATGGCACCAATCCTGTCATTAGTCAAGGAGGACAATGCTCAAGTCATATGACTTAGTTTTAGGTAGCCCTGGGTAGCCCGGCAAGGAGAGACCTTATGGGTTGCATTGAACTTGAGATAGTCTGGGATTTTCAGGACTGTAAAACCCCAGCTTTCAAACGAAAAAAAAAAACCTTCTCCAGCAATAGCATTTTAAATAGTTATTTAAATAATATATTTATATATTATATACATATATATTATAATATAATAATATTTAAATAAATCCCCATTTCAGGAGCATCACGTTTAGTGGAATGCCTGACACTGCCAGCACTACTGTACCCCTAGTAGAAATTAAAAGGAACAAGAGTGCAAGAAAGTATCTCAGATTTCCCACCTGAATGAGAGATGCCAAACAGAGCATTTGTTTGCAGCAAAGATAAGAGATAAACAGCATGCATAATAGCGAACCTGTCAAGTTTTTCAGCAGATACAGCATAAGGATGTCTGGCTACAGAACAGTTCTCCAGTTAAGGAGCCTTCCCTTTCCTTTTCCAGTTCATTCCAATATTTTAAATCTATCTGATGTCACTAATTTGAAGATAGGAGTGATGGTTTAAAACAGTGCATAAATTGTGCAGGTCATCATGCACAAAAATAGTCTAAATAAAATTTTCTAAAGAAACAACATGACTGTTGACTGAACTTTAAAGTACCTGTGGTACCCAAGAAACATTTGCTCTTCACTACATCAAGGGAACAGCTGACACTAGGAACAGGCATTCAAAAACTTGCTGCAGTATGTTGAAGGATTTCCTACTATTCCATGTCTATCAACATTATCCTGAAAAGATGTAATACTTGCAATAAATATTCAGTCTGCACTAATCACTTTCAAACTTATGGTGCTATGAATTAGAAATTCTCATAATAAGCTTTATAATAGGGACTAGGCAACTCAGTACAAACAGTGTGTGTGAAATACTCCTCCACCCTCCAAGAAAACTGACTGGTAAGTATTTGTGCTAGACAAAAAGTCAATTACCATTATGACTTTGAACTGGTGTTAAAGGAGCAGTAAAGCTTTTCTGTGGAGCACCACTGAATGATAAGTCTCCTGCAATCAGTGTTTGCTGACTTCTCTCAAGCTCACATTTGTATCTGTTTAGGAAAAAACAGCAACAAAAATTAGTCATGGAAACTAAAAGGTTAATTAGCTGTTTTTTAGAGCCTGAAGCACACAATTTATATGATTATAAGAATTTAAAGATCAAGTCAAGATACATTCACTGAAAATATTCAGTACTGTAACACAGAAATAGAAATGCTTTGTTCAGTTTCAGTATATTTAGTCAGTTACACAGCAGTCAAAGCTGAAAACCAAAAACAGTTCCAGAGTATGTGACAATCAGAACTGCTGCAGGTTTCACTTATGAAGCTGTGGTCCAGCTAAACACACCCAAATCACTGTAAACACTGATAACATATAACTCCTATTCTTCAGTAAGCATTTTTATGATAGGAAATATACAACTTTTATCCTATGTTCTGATACTGCACACTTTGAGAAACCAATGCATACCTCATGGGAAGGGAACACTGTCCACCTGTACTATTTACTTGCTGCCCAGAGCACCACAGCAGACGACGCATTCTTGTGACTCTTGGGAGCATGAAGAGTTACAAGCTCATGAAGTGAAACCAGATAACTGGTTTGGAGTTTATACAGCAACTTTCATCCTGCCCAGCATGCACAGGTCGATAAGACAATGGTTTTGATTTCCCCCTTCCTTTTACAACATAAAGAACACCCCTCCCTGTGGATTGTTACTTGCTATACAGCAGTAAATGACCAGTTAGCAGCATAAAACATACCTGAACATGATTGCCAAGATCAAGATACATGTAGTAACTGATGATCTTTTGTAGCGGACAGATACACAAAGTAATGTAATGGAAAGGAGAGAATTCAAATAAACTGGACTTAATTTGGGGAATGGATTAATGGAATACACATCCTTAGCCTGCAGCTTCCCTGGCCCAACATTTGACATGAGATACAGAAACTTAGGTGGTTCTACCAAGCCCTGCTGAATCTCACTAGATTCTTTGATGGACCTTAGCGACTCCTTACACAAAGCTGGTGTTTCTACATGTCAAATTGTCATGTTGAAATTTAGAATCTTATCACAGCAGTCAAATATCTAAATACTTCAACTATCTCTAGTTTACACAAAAAGGGCACAGGGGGGAGGGAAGGGAGGAGGAAGAGGGAAACAAAGGAAAAAACAATCAAACCAACAAAACCCCAGAAAGACCAGCACACTTCTTTATTTGCTTCCATTTCGATGGAATGAGGCATTCCACCCAAAACTTACAGGAATTAGACATATTTCAGGTCACAAAATAAAAACAGAAAAAGGAAAAAGAGGAAAAAAAACCCAAAAAAAACACCACCATCCCCCAAATACTCCCACAAACAAACAAACAAGAAAACACACACACCCCAAAACAACTAAATCAAGCCCTTAGGAAACCTGGTCTCACACCCCTCCCTGAGACAGTACTTTTGCATTACTAGTACCAGCACAACAGTTTATTGCACAGGCAGAATGCTCAGCTTGACTGATGCACACAAAGTTTCAGAAATACTTTTATTCAAGAACAGAGGGTTCCTCTAGTAGGAGAGCAAATTTAACATAACATTCACTTCACTATGGGCAACTGTTCCATTTGTGTAGCACCCTCAGATGAAAGATTTTAGATGTGTCTGCACTTGTTACTTGCATTCCACCTCTACAAACAGCACACACATACTATCTCAGTAATAACAGTGTTTCAGAGTTGAGGTCTTTGAATTAAGACCTTCTTCACTAAAGCAACTGGATTCAGTGATTCAGTCACTGCTTTTGGCAGCTTCCTCTTCCACTCCAATAGATGTTTATGCCTCCTTCCAGTAGTATTTTATTGGTAGACTTGATCTTACAGAATGAATTCTCCATGTACTTCCTGAGCAACTCCAAGCCCTTTGCAGTTTAAGTTTGCCAAGTGACTCAGCTGCGCTAGCTGTTTTGTTGTTGTTTAAGATCATACAGTTCTCACATGACACTGCAGAATTCCCCCAAATTAAGGAGGAACTATAGGTAGTAACTATTCAAGCAGCAGACAGATTTATGTAGAAGTCTGTATGTGCATGTGTGTATGTAAAAACAGGTCCATGTTTTGAGACTTCAGTCACAAAATCTGAATTAAGTATGAGAAGAAAAGAAACTAGAATACCATGAAGGATAAACTAAATGAATAAAACACAAGAAAATAATTGTTATACATGGGTTACAGAGCCAATCCTTACCTTTTCAGTTCTTGTTCTAGCCTTTCTATGTCTTTCTTGCTGGAATTCAGCTGTCCTGACTGAATGTTAATTTGAGATTCTTTTGCTTGAAGATCATGTGATATTTTCTGCTTTGCTTTCTCAAGAGTATCACACAATTCCATCAAGCTCTGGTTCTCTCGTTTTAGTAATGCAGCTTCATTTTTTTCATTTTCAACCTAGTTGGAATATAGACCATTAAAAAAAAAAAAAAACAAAACTCACGTAATCCCTACACTTCTTTTATTTTAATAACACAAAGTTTACAAACTGCTATTTTTTTCCTAGCATTTCAAAATCCTGACAGCACCAAAACCACAGCTATACATATCATTTAAATATTCTTGGGTGTGAACAGAACCACATCTCCTGCAATTCAACCCAGTGACATTAACAATTGCTATTTATTGACTAAACAAGCTCATAGAAAAATGAATCAATCCTTAAATACTAATAATCCACACTGACCATCTCGCTGCTCTTTCCAGCCTACCAGCTTCAGCAATTGGAATAGCTTGACTAAATAAAGAATGCACAATGATTACCAAGAGTCACAGCTTTGAAACTGGAAATAGAGCTTGGCAGTAGACATCCTCCTCCCCTACAGCTTCTGAGGGACAGGCACAGTCAGGCTAGAGCTTTGCACAACATTATTCTTCTGGTTGAAAGTAGTATTAACTACTGCTTACAAGTCTTAAAGCACTCCTATTTGAGCACAGCCCTTTGTGTTATGGGAGCACAGCAGTTCCTCTGGATGGCTGAGGAAACTCACAGGAAGAAACTCAAAGAAACCTACAAGGCTCAAGTTTTGCTAGAAAGTTGTATCAGCCTAAAGGGAATAAAAGGCAGTCTCTGTAATTTGCCTTTGAGCCGTATTCAAACATTACAAAACAATATGCAACTAAATGGGTCACCTCCGCTCTGAAGCACAGCAGGACCCTGATCAAAACGGTCTCCGATTTCCTGGCTGACAGTATAGTCAGATGAAGCATAAAACTACAGCCCAAAAAAAGGAAACTGAAACCCCAGAAACAGTCGGGGGGGGGGGGGTGGGGGGTGGAGAGAAACAAAACAAACAAAACCACTCAACTGAGAATTACATAAACTAAGTAAAAGATGAAAGGGATCTGCAGGCAAGGTGGAACAGCAAGAGGCTGTCAACTGTGCAGCTGTTATATAAAACAGGACTAGTCATTATCAAGATTTTAAACAGGCATAAATTACTTTTCCTAATCATAAACAGATGTAGCAAAGCCTCAAAGTAAACATAAACAACTGAGCCCAGAAAGCCAACCATATACTGGACTGCATCAAAAGAAGTGTGACAAGCAGATCCAAGGCGTGGTCCTCTGGTGAGACCCCATTTGGAGCACTGCGTACAGTTCTGGTGTCCTCAGCATAAGAAGGACATGAAGCTGCTGGAGTAAATCCAGAGGAAGCCACCAGGATGACAAGGGGGGTTTAGAACACCTGCTCTATGAAGATAGGCTGAGAAAGCTCAGGCTGTTCAGCCTGGACAAGAGAAACTGCATGGAGACCTCAGAGCAGCCTGCAGTATCTGGATGGGGCCTACAAGGATGCTGGAGAGGGACTCTTCATCAGGGACTGCAGCAATAGGACAAGGAGCAATGGGTTTAAACGTAAACAGGGGAAGTTCAGGTTAGATCTAAGAAAAAAGTTCTTTACTGTGAGGGTGGTGAGGCACTGGAACACGTTGCTCAGAGAACCTGCAATGACCACAGGGCCTCTCTTACCTTCTGCTTCTGCTTTTGCAGAGCTGCCTCCAAAGACTCTAACTGGAACTGTCTTTGCTGACGCTCCTTTCTAAGCTTGTCCACTTGACTTTCCAGCTCATGAATCTTCTGAAGGACTCTGGGGGCGACACCTTCTTTCCATTCCTCCACAGCCCAGCTCATGCTGACACGATTCTTGTTTAATACAGAACAGACAGCGCTATACCTGAAACAGAAAGACAGATAATTTATCTTTCAGCAAGCCTTTTAAAGCAAACTGCATTTTTAACCTTAGTAGCGATTAGAACACAGTATTTCACAACCGTATAGGCTTTGTGATCTACATACCAAGCAGCAGCTTTTAACATTAAGTCCTATTTTGACACACTTTCATTCAGCTTAAAATCTAAAACCTAACATCGATCAATCTAACAAAAAGAGGGTTTATATTCGTATAACTGCATTTGGCTGCTGTATTTCAGAAAGTTTCTCTCCATACCTTATGCTAGATTGCAGAAAACCATTAGCATTGTACTTCAGCGGCATTTAATCCAAAAGCTTTGCAAAAACCCATCGCTTCACTTTGACCCGGTACGGGCTTACTTCCCCGATATACCAGCATAGCTCGGAAGTCATTTATAAAGAAGAAATTACCCCAGAATAACTAAAAACGGAGAGGAACGACGGCCGGGCAGAGTCCACCCCAGCCTGGGGAGCTCGGACTGTTAGGAACACCCCTGCTCCCACCCTCAGGAAACGCCCCACAGGGACACACCGCAGCTCAGCAGCCCGCTCGGGGTGCCTGACACCCACAAAGAGCCCCGACCGACCGGTCACTCACTCTTAAACGCTGCCCAGAATCCAGCAGCGGTCGCTCCGCTCCGGAGCGTACCTGACACCAGCCGCGCCGCAATTCAAACCTAGCACCGCCCACCGGACGTTTAGCGCACGCTCAAGAGATAACGCCCCCCGAGCACGCTGATTGGCTCCGCCACGACGTCGCTCGCCATACGGACCTCCCCTTGTTGGCAACGATGTCGCGGCTCCCGGTCGCCATCGCTCGTGATTGGCTGGTTTGGAAGCATTTAAACTCCATTGGACCTGGCAGCCTAGGGGCGGGGCGAAGGTGGGTTGTGATTGGTCGCGCAGGCTCGTGCGCACGGTCAGGCGGGGCGCCCGGTGCTGAGGGAGCTGCCTGGAGGCTCTGAAGACGCGCCGCCATCGGCGCCCGTTCGCAAAGCCAGCCCAGCGGAGAGCCCCGTGGTACGGCGGGAGGAAGAGGGCTGCTTCGGGGAGAGCGGCGGATGGCGGAGAGGGGCGGATCTTCTATCCGAGATCGTTTTCCCCGTCCCACAGAGAACCTGAGGTTTGGGAAAGAAAAGTAAACGTGTCCCGTTTAAATCGGTGTTGTCCTGGTGATAACGTGTTCGCTTGAAAAGATCTACGAAACGATCATCAAGCGGTTTAGTACTGGGGTCTGCCCAAATTTTCTCTGGGGAATAGATTTGGGGGGGGGCGGGCAAGGGGCAGAGGTAAGGCAATTCAGTCCAATGCTGCCTATTTTCTACCCTAACATACAAACACAAATTAAAAATAAACACCTCTAAGTGTGTTCTAACAGCGATCACAATGCAAATGGCAACAGCAAAAGCTTCAGGACTCCAAAACTTACATGAACTTCCTTGGGTTCCACATGCTTACTCTGGTGTTCCCCTCTCTTCTCCCAATCGCCACTCTGAGGGGGTTCTGGCTCTGAAACGATGTTTCCATCAGAATCTATGATTACTTCACCTAATGCCTTGCCTCTTATATTTACCCAAGCACTGTTCTTTTAATCACATTTAGGAAATTGAGTTAAAATCTTCCTTAAGAAAAAACAGCTGAGCAGTCAGAATGTAAATATGGCACAACCAACTTGCTAGCACGTTGTTATAAAGCCTCTAAACTAGCTCCAGAACAAAACAAACCACCAAATTGGTGGAAGGGATCCATCTGAGAAGGCTGCATGGAGACCTTGTAGCAGCTTTCCAGTATCTGAAGGGGGCCTGTAAGGATGCTGGGGATGGAGTCTTCTTTAGGGACTGTAGTGATAGGACAAGGGGTGATGGGTTCAAACTCAAACAGGGGAAGTTTAGATTGGATATAAGGAGAAAGTTCTTTACTGTGGGGGTGGTGAGGCACTGGAATGGGTTTTCCAAGAAAGTTGTGAATGCTCCATCCCTGGCGGTGTTCAAGGCCAGGTTGGACAGAGCCTTAGGTGACGTGGTTTAGTGTGAGGTGTCCCTGTCCATGGCAGGGGGTTGGAACTGGATGATCTTAAGGTCCTTTCCAACCCAAACTATTCTATGACTCTATCACAAATGCCTCTGAAAAATGGTAATTAATAAAAACAAGATAGAGAATTCTATGGTGAGCTTCATGTACCCTTAGACATGACTGTGCAGGTGCTGCTGAGGGAGCAGCACAGAACAGCAGTGGAGCAGGAAGCAGTGGAAAAGTGGCAAACCACTAACATAGTACTGCCAAAGAATTAAGGAAAGCTGAGGATCAGTCTGCACTGATGGGGATCCCCCATCTAAGTAGACAACGGGCAAATGTTCTGTCAGAAGTAAATAATCATGTTATGTTCACTATGGGTTTCTCATATGACAGTAACAAACGTCACTTGATCAACTGTACAAGTGGAAGAGTTTTCAGTTACTGCAGGTGCTACTGTAGTGGCACCACTGATGGACAGGGAGCACTGGCATTTAACCCACTGTGTCATAATGAATCCCTCAGGGATTCAGGGAAGGCGGAACAGCTTTAACTTCCAAGATTGGCAGTATACTTTTCAGAGGGGGGGAAATGAGTATAGACAGTCTTAAGTTTTCTTAGGAGGCATGAGAAACAAAAATCAGCTGGTGTGTGTGCAGAGCTTTTAAGATGCACAGGGAAAGGCCACCAAGAGGCTCAGAGGGCTGGAGCACCTCCCAGTGGAGCCAGACTGAGAGAGCTGGGCTTGTTCAGCTTTGAGAAGAGAATGCTTCAGGGAGACCTTAGAGCAGCTCCCAGTGCCTAAAGGGGCCAACAAAAAAACTGGAGAGGGACTTTTGACAAGGGCCTATAGGGAAAGGAGAAGGGAGACTAGCTTTAAACTGACAGGGGAGACTGAGATGAGATCCTGTGAAGAAACTTTTCCCTGTGAGGGTGCTGAGGTGCTGGCACAGAGTGCCCAGAGAAGCTGCGACTGCCTCATCCCTGGCAGTGTTCAAGGCCTGCTCTAGTGGAAGGTGTCCCTGCCTGTGGTAGGGGGTTGGAACTGGATGAGCTTTCAAGTCCCTTCCAACTCCAACCAGCCTGTGATTGTATGCCTAGATAGATGAGGCTAAAACAAAAAAAAAGGAACCTGACTGCTGTTGTAAACTTAAATACAAGAGCACAGACTTAAATACAAAAGCATACTTGTTCTTAAGCCTGTTTCTGAGAATGGTCAGATTTGTACTGGGTTTCTGTTGATAATGGTTTACAAATGAATCTTGTCATATGGGGCATCCTTTCCTTGACTATTGCAGCAGTTAATGAAGTATCATGAAAGATAAAGACTCATCAAGAGTACAGATACTTGATTTTTTTCTGCCATCAACCTTAATTTGCATACTAGCTTCATAAGTATCATCTATATTAGTTATCAAGTAAATATAAGATACAAAAAATACTAGCAAATGTAAGAGTGAAGTATAAGATACAAGCATAAGGTCAAATACGCTGAACAAATAATAGCAACTTCTAAAGAGTGTTAATAGCAACCATCAGTTTGCCAAACTCAATTCATTTTATCACTGGCTAGGATTCTTGAGGTCTTTCTAAGAGGCTCCTCAATTCAGAGCACTCCATGATTTTGAGCAAAGAAAACTACCTCAGCCTTGTGAAGTGTCTTGAAATTCCATTCAGTTCTTACCAAATGTTAACAATGAACATTTACTGTTTCTTACCTGCATTCCTTACTGTAATTTTTGGTAAAAGGCCAGAATACAAAATCCACTAAAGATTGAATTCATATTTCAGAGTACACAATGGAACAAAAGCAGCAGAGAAAAAAAGGAAAGAGCTTCTGATGAAAAAATCCCACCCTGCTTGGACACTACAAGGAGCAGAAACCAGACCAAGCTTTTTCTTCATACTCTTCCTTGCCAGATTCGGAATACATCAGGTAAAGCCTATTTCATTTATATATATATGTATATACACACATTCACACACATCAAAGAGCACCTGAAGAGTTGGAGCAATCCCATTCACCCAGAGAACGAGTGAAATGGGCCTTTGTGTCTGACTGGTTCTAGTTTCCCAGCTTCCCTATCGAGGCACTAGAGGTACACACTGCCAAGTTGAGTGTGAAAGAGAAGAAAGCCAGATGGTTTCCTGTAGCCTCACCCAAACCCCACCCTGTACTAAGGGATGCCTCTTGCCTCTGGAAAACATAATTCTCCATCTCTGCCAATGTGGGTATGTAACTGAGAAAATGGCAGTTTAGGTATTGTACTGGAGCTGCAAGATTAAGTCTGCACTAATAAAGCCTGGTGAGCTACTGTTGTAAAATACAATGTTTGATTGCTTGTATACCCTTAGGCTTCCTATCCTTCATGCAGTTGTGTTTCTCCATGGAAGCCATACCTTGTTAGGTGAACAGAATGAATGTAAACAAGGGTGCCATTAGGATACATAGATTACTTTACTCCTTACATTTCTTAACTGCCTTATGCTCGTGAAAAAGGTTGAAGGGACCTGCACAGTCTTTCTTAAAGTTCATAAACAAAATCAAAGACCACAGATAACACGTTATAAGCTGTAACTTTGTTCCTAAAGGAAATGGGGTGTTTCTCTAGTGAGTATTAAAGTATTTCTTGCCTACTAATTGAAACTGCTACTGAAGTGCTCGTGTTGACACCGGGTCAATAGGTTGACTGTATTAGTGGACAAAATACCTACAGCTGCTGTATTGTTTGGTGATCACATTGTCTAGTAGTCTACTAAACACCAGTGGGTAGCTTTCCTGGTAATGAGAAAGTGACTGAGGTTCCAGGTGTCTAAGGTGACACAGTTAATCACATGCAGGTGCTGGATGGGAACCCACAGGTGCGGTTCCTGGCAGTTTAAAACACCTCAAGGCAATGTTGCCATGTTGCTACATTCCCACCTTCCCTCCTGTTCCTCACCTGCATGCTGCCACTGCTCCCGTATGACACCTTCTGCTGATCTGAAGTGCCAGGGGAGATGACTAAACTGGTAAGGGGTAGGCGAAGAAAGGCGAAGGCCTTTCTGGTAACTTTACCCTTGTATACAGCTTGGGTCTGCAAACTGCTGCATTGTGGGATCAGATAAATGCTTGACCCAGCTCAACAGATGGAACAGGCATATGAAGGAGAGAGTGGATAGGACTGTGGTGACACCAGCTTGGATCAGTTAAGACTTTATGTAACAACATCCCTAACACCTATCTATCATAAATGGTAGTAAGAAACCTCCCCACAGTAAATGCATTCTTGTGTTTTATAACTTGTGTATTTTACAAGGATAAAATCATCTTACAGCTCCTGCTTTCATTTAACTGTTTTTTACTTATTAAGTGCAATTACTCTGAGTAATTTTAATAACAAGAAAATGTTCTTTGACCTTTGCATGCAGTGCAGCATTATTGTGATTTTTAATAATCAGACCTCAATCTAGCTAAGGACATTAAGGGCAACACAAAAAACTTCTAGAGGTACACTGGGAATAAAAGTAAGATGAGGGAAAATGTGGGACCCCTCTGGAAGGGAACAGGAGACTTTGTGACCTAGGACATGGAGGATGCTGAGGTACTCAATGAATCTTTTGGCCTCGTCTTCACTAGCAAGAGCTCCAGCCATATGGGAGGCAAAGACTGGGACTGGGAGAATGGAGAACCACCTTCTGTAGGAGAAGATCAGGTTCAAGACTATCTGAGGAACATGAAGATCGTGGGACCTGACAAGATGCACCTGTGAGTCCTGAAGGACTGGTTGATAGAGTTGCAAAGCCGTTAGCCATTGTACTTGAAAAGTCATGGCAGTCTGGTGAAGTTCCTACTGGCTGGAAAAGGGGAAACATAACCCCCATTTTTAAAAAGGAAGATTCAGGGAACTACAGATCAGTCTCACCTTGGTGCCTGGCAAGATCGTGAAGCAGATCCCCCTGGGAGCTATGCTAAGGCATATGGACAATAAGGGGGTGATTGGTGACAGCCAACATGGCTTCATTAAGGGAAAATCATGCCTGGCAAATTTGGTGGGCTTCTATGGTGGGGCCATGGCATTGGTGGAAAAGGGAAAAGCAACTGATGTCATCTACCTGGACTTGAGCAAGGCACTTTTGACTCTGTCCTGCATGACATCCCTGTCTCTGAACTGGAGAGGCATGGATTTGACAGATGGAGCACTTGGTGGATAAGGAATTGTTTGGATGGTTGAACATGAAGAGTTGTGGTGAACAACTCAATGGTCAAGTGGAGACCAGCGACAAGTGGTGTCCCTAAGGGGTCGGTATTGGGACGGGAACTGTTCAACATCTTTGTCGGTAACATGGAAAGTGGGATTGAGTATATAAACATTATTTCTAAACACTGTGAATACAGTCATTAGCATGATGCTTAAATAATTAATACACAGTGAAGAAGATTATACATGATTATGTTATGATATGACACATCAAGTCTAAATTGTCTTGGGGTTCAAATTACCAGTTACTGACTTGTAAAGAAGATTGCAACTCTTTTCTTAATGGTAAATTCCTTCTCTCTACAGTTCTGCTGCTAGAGATAGCAATGCCACACAGGTCTTTCACACTACAGGTACTAACACCAAAAAGTACATTCATGGGACAATCAAATACTTCTATATCTTATGGGCAAGGATTTACCAGGTTTCAGAGGGCATTTGGTAAGATGAGAACCTATTTCCTTTATGACCCACTCCTCCCTGAGTTTCATGGGTCCACAGCTTCTGTTTCCTTTTTACTCTTAGTATCATTCCATTCAAATGAGAGAGAAAAGTGGTTAAGACATAACTGCACTGCATATGAAGTAAAAGACATACACCTTTTGTAGCCATGTTTGCCTCTTTCCATCTTTACTACCAATTCTTTTTTACGAATGGGGAATGCAGAAAATACCCAGTGGTAAATTACATCACCTCTCGTTCTCATCTGCACAAGTGCCTTCAGTAGTCTGAGTTTTGCTTCTTTGTTGACCTCTGTATTCTAAAGTCATCATTTATCATGGCTACCCTTGCTGTGCTAATCTCCATTTGAACATCCTATTCCTATGAACTTCCTAAATTAAAGCCTAGAATTCATACTTTGTTTCTCTTGTTATGGCCTGTATATATATTTATTCTACACATCTATTTATTATATATATTCTTATATACAACTATATATAGTAATTTATGTAGGTATTAGCTGAGAATCTATACTTCCTTCTTATTGTGTTCACCTACTGGTCCAATCTTTTATCAGCCAGTGAAATAAAGAACATCACCTACACCATTCATGAGAAACAAAATTCCTTGTTAGCCTCTACCTAGCTTAATGCTGTCCCTGAAATCTTTTGATGTTTCTGTTAGAAGGTTGAATAGATAAAAGTACAGCTCCTTATCTTACGCACATCATAACCACCTAAACAGTACTTTGGCCATTTTTAAGGCAAGTTCTAAAGTGAGTTTTCAGTCACTCAACTAATTGCAATGGGAAACCCATCTCAAACAGCCAGAATTTATGACAGCCAACTGCAGTGATTTAATAGAATAAATAAATGTGCAAGGAGGAAACAACTGTGTTCTACATCTTAAGGACTTTGGTTAATCACCTGATCTCCTTACCTCTTCCAAGTCTAAATTCCAACGGTTTTATTGGTATTTCTCATATCATTTTTGTATTAATACTTTCCAGGAAAATGTTTGTAAGTGTTTTATATCTCTCCAGGGTATCTACTGTATCATGCAAATGATAGCCAGCATAGAAAACAGTATTTACATATACATCTCTAACTAAGTGTGCTCTAACTAAGACCAATTTTCCTATTATTTGGACCAAAAGTGAGAATGAGAAACAAGGCTCTTTTAGAAATAATATACAGACTCCAAAAAGCTGAGGTACATCTACCTGAGGTCTTATTCTTCTGCAGTGCACTTCACTGTTGATTTCAGAAAGTCTTAAATACGGAGTTTCATAGAACTCTCACACCCAAGCATGGCCTTACACCCATTTGACAGAGCGAAACAAACATTAATGGCTAAATTCAAGCTATGCAAGTTTGTAATGGTCCCCAAACCACATTTTATATTATAACATTAGCTCTTTGCTTTCTCAAGAAACCAGTTTTCTCTAAGTGGCAAGAAAGTACTTTCAACTGTGTGCCCACGGTCAGACACTTCAATCCATGCTGAGAGGCATAAAAATTATGACTATCAGAAGTGAGCAGTCACTAAAACACCTACAAATCCTGGTGTGTGCTGGCTTCTGGGCATGCTGCTCAATTAACTGCTGTCAAAAGCTAGTAATTTTTTGTTTGTGTGTTCAGGAGACCACTGCTTTCAGAAATCTGAAGACCTAATGACCATGCTAAAGGATACATTTAAAAGTACACAAATTGATAATCCATGAAAACTGGGAAAACATTATTCATTCTGTCATTAGACTGTTCCAGGTTGGAGGGCAGTTTAACAGTGGCATGGAAAGGTATATTCCTTGCCTAAATCCCATTTGAAGTACTTACAACTCTGGAATCAAAAGTTCATTACTTTACTCACACATACTAAAAAGCTTTTTGTTGTACAACTGTTACTGCAGAGCTGAAAAGAGGCACAGAGATGAAGTCCTCAGGCAGAATACAGCTGTAAGCAAATTAGAATATCCAACACAGCAAAGTTTATTTGCACAGATAATCAACCAAGACTTTTTCTGCTCTTCAAAACTGGGTGCTGGCTCACTTGTGATAAGCCGTAGAGTACTAGAACATGTTGGCTCATGCTTGGTGGCAACAGGTTTGTTTTCCAACATTGGGTAATCCAAATTCCTTTTCCAAGAGATGATTTTGAGAAGCACTATTAAATGGAATAATTAATGAGAGTCCAAAATACTAGAGAAGTAAACTTCCCCCCTCCTCCACTTCTGCTTCTGCTTTTTTGTAAGTTTCAAATATTTGTAAGTTTATTAAGAACAAATATGATTTTCAGAATGGGAATTTCTGCTGGTGCACGAAGTTTCTCCTTATGTTACAATCAGGTCAGTGTACCCAGCTGTAGCACATGACAGATTTTAGGAACACAGTTAGGGTCACATTTACAATACAAATTGGGAATGTGTTGCAACTGCATTCTTTGATTTGATTGTAATGTAGATGACTGTAAGACTAATTAAACTTCATCTACTCTTCACAGGAGAAACCACCAGCTCTTGCTTAAGCACAGCTTAAAGACAGTTTTATATGAAACAGGTTATGACATGGTTTACCAGCCAACAAAGACTGAGATTTTTCCATGTTATAACAAGACTCAAGACTCTAACTTTAGCCTCAATTTAAACACATTCAAAAGTTGGTTAAAAGAGGTTTTGCTAGCAAGGTTCTAAGGCACTTCAAAATTCATTGCACATAGCTGCAGATAACATTGACATACCAAATGTCTCCTGTATTTTGACCCAGATAAAATCAGTTTTCTTCTGCTGATAGCTAACTGCATGGTGTTGAGCTTTACTTTCACAAGGGTTTTGAGACAGCATTCAGGCCTGTCAAAACCACAGTTTGGAAAAAAAAAGGGAAGTCTCTCTCCTATACAGTGTTTTCACCTGCGACTCAAAAAGCACTTCTTCAGATCACTATCACTATCTCAGTTTTCAGATAAGAAAACTAAGACACAGGGATGTGCTGCTACATGCCTGAGATCAGACCGAAGGCTGGTAGCTAAGGTAACCAAGGTACAGTCCTGTCAATAAGTTATTCCCCATTTCATGCTGATGAAATTGCAGAAGGAACCAGTATAAAATTTAAATTATATCAGAGTAGAGGAAATATTTTGGAGGTAAAGTCCATAAATCATTACAGCAAGTCAATAGAGTCTCTAAATACGATTTAGAGCTGTCACTTTTGCAGATAAAAAAGTAGTAACAAATTGCTGTAACATGGTTCCCCAGCAGCACAGAAGGGTAATACATAACCCAGTCTACATCTGATTGATAGAAGATTTACCATCAAGGTTTACTGGACAAATTTGAACCAGAACAGGGGTTTGGAACCAAATTAGTGATTTGTATCATTTTAACATAGTGTGAGGATCATCTCATCTAGTTTTAGCATTTTATGAAACCATTCCCCAGGAAGCAGGTAGGAACTGTTGGGTTTAATCCCAGGGTTGTATAATCCTGACAGCAGTCAGGGAACAAAGATGCATGTGAAGATTCCAGGTTTCAATGGTCCCAGAAAGCTGTAGTAGCACCAACACATTTCCTTATGGAAGACTCTTTGTGGTAACTGGCTATAATTTCTGGGAAGCTTGGTTTTTCTAAAGCACCTGCAGTCTCTGAGAGTCTAATACAGACTGCATTAAGTAATCTCATGGAAAAGTAATAATCTTCACCATTCCCAGTTTTGGGAGCTTCTTTTGCTTGGGTAAGTTTGAAATACAATTCATTTTACAGAGTGGGTTCAGCTGGTCTTTTAGTAAGAGCTCTTGCTGACAATTACTCTGGTTGTATTTCTTCTAGGTAGTTTTTGTTCTTCTGGAGGCCCACATCCTGTAGATAACCAACACATAAAATCTCCCCTCCAAACCTTCACATCTGTCAGCATGTTTGTGCTTCTTGCCACATTATTTCATTTGCAGTTATTAAGTTTACTTCAAATGCAGGCACCAGTGAAAGTGTCCAGGGGCAAAACAGGAATTCCACTAAAAGACTTCAGGTAGCCACTGCCTTGAGGCACAGATGCAAAAGTCAGGATCCTTACACCTGCCCCACCATGGGGAGAACCTGTTGGGAACCAGACAATTTAAACCCTAGTTTTGATGCACGCTGTCCTCTTGGGCAACTTTCAACTCAGCCAGGGAAAGCTGTTTTCTGGCATAAAGCTGAGCTGCATAAATGCAGAGCGCAGCCCCTCTACGAACCATCTTATCACCTCATTCTGACACCTGATGTTTCTTTCAGATTGTTACTCAAAAGCTCTGTATCTACATGTGGTGAAGTATAGTTCAAGTTCAGCTGTTACATGGTGTCACTTCTTAGTGCCGCAGTGTAGCCATATGTAAAATGGGGATAATTACTTACTTCATTAAGGTGTGGTGTTTGTAAAATGTTTGAGTCTCAGATGAAAAGGACTTTCCTTGAAAAATGTAATTAGAATATTATGCCAGAGGTAAGGCATAAGCCTGTGATTCCACATACAGTATTTAAATACAATTACTTATCTATCCAAATCAGGAATCTGTGTTATTTCTCCATCTCTCAGCTCCTGATCCTCTTTGCCATTAATAATCTGAGTAAGCCTGACTCCAACGAATCTGCTCACGTACTCCTTCAGTAACATGTACAAAAGGCAAAAAAGCACAGCAACTCAAAACTGGTATCAGTTCTTATTTATCACTATTTTTCATCATTTGCCATGTTTGTAAGAGTCCTTCATTTCTGGTGTCACAGTTTCAGAGGGATACCTTCTGCAGGTGCCCATTGGTACCAGAAGCATTTGTATACACTTTGAGGGATGTGAATCACTTTATATTAATGTAGTCTAAGGACAAAACCATCCTGCAAATTGTCTATCATTGATGAAATGCAGAAGCATCTACATGTCATGCCTAATACTCACACCATTCTTAGGCCGGTGTGATCCATTCAACATCCCTTGGTAGCCCCAGCCACTCTGATGACACTCTTTGCACTCTGTGTCCCTACTGTCTCTTAGAGCAGCTATCAGGAGGGCTTTCCTGCACCTGCAAAGCACCAAGTGCTCTGGGCATTTCGTGTAGTTACCAACCACCCCGTTTCAAGCCAACTTCAGTTTTCCCCCTGCTTGCTATCCAGCAAGGCACATGCATGAGGTCACCATAGGTATTTTCATCCTGTCTCCTGCTCAGTGGGCAGCTGGAGGAGCAGGGATGACCATCCTTATAGAAGCGAGGGTCACACAGAACGCAGGAGACCGAAGGGTCTGAAATGGGAAAAGCAGGAGTGCAGATCTGAAGGGCAGAAGAAGCGATGCTCTAGTGCCAAGCCAGCGGGCGATGCGCAGGGGCTTGTGGAACTGCAGAAGCGAGGCAGCGGGCGGCCCTGCGCACGGGAGAGAACGCCGGAGCTCCGAGGCCCGTGCTGTGCCGAGCCGAGCTTCCCTTCCCACCCCACCCGGGCTCCCGTAGCGGCTCCCGGCCGCGACACCCCTCGGGATCGCAGGGCCGGGGCCATGGGAGGGACGGGACGGGAAAGTCGAGGCAAAGCAGGCGCCCCGCACCTGGCAGCTCTGCCCTCCTCGGGAGGGCTGCCGAAGGCACCCGTCCGGATTGGCAGGAGCCTGCGCCCTCCTCTTCCTCCTTTTCCCTCCTCCGCAGGGTGGGTTTCGGCCCTCCTCCTTCCTTGGGGAAAGGGGGAGTAGTTTAAAGAGAAAAAAAAAGAAGAGAGAAAAAGAGAAAGGAAATCCCAAGTCGCGTCCCCGACGTCTCCGGGCCCCGCGGCCGCCCCACATTCCTGGCATTCCTAAGCCGTGACTCCCCGCGCCGCCCCGGCCCCAGCCCTGCCCCGGCCCCGCCGCCTCCGGCTCGCCCGCCACTGGCCCCACTCGCCCCCGCGGGACACCAGTCCCCTCCTTCCTTCCCTTACGCTCAGCCTCCCTCCTGCCCGCACCCCGCGGGCGGCAGCCGAGCTCAGCGCGCCCCGGCCCCCCCCCAGCTCCCGGCCGCCCCGCCGAAGCTCCCCGCGGTGGCCGGGCCGGGGCGGCGGGAGCGGGTCTGCCTCCCCTCCAGCCTCCCTTCCCGTTCAGCCTGCTGCGGGAGCGCACAACGCCGGAGCCGCCGCCGAGCAGGTAAGGAGCTGCGGAGTTCAATGGAGTTTGGGCTGGAGCGCGTCCCCGCCGCTTATCAGCCAGCCGCGCTGACTTTGAATCAGCCTTTTACTCCGCGGGAGCTTATGCTCTTCGGTGTGCAGCTACGAACGCGGCTGTTTGTAAGTTACCGAAATAGCTAAGTTTGGGTTACAAATGGCAGTCGGTGACTTGCGGTAAACAAGCCTCTGGTGGCCCTTCCACACGTGAATTCAATCCGGTAGGCACCCAGATAACGCGGCGTTTGTATCATCAAGAGGTATTGGAAGCAGCTGGGGACGGGCAGGCTGCTCGTATTTACAGCGCGGTGTGCCTGTGTTTGTCTTCCCCCCGCTCGGGGGTTTACCTTGTTCTTTGTTAGTTACAGTTAAGGCTAAAGTGGCCGTCTTCAGCAGCTCTAACGCCTAGTTGTGCAGGCAGGAATGACATCTACCCTTATTCCTGATGTGGCGGCGTCGATGAATTGTGAAGGTCTCAGCCGAGCTCTCTTTATCGGGCCGTATTTGGGACGAGCGTTAGATAATGTATGTGCGGTATGTGGATATTATGTGTGCTGGGGCTTTCCTATCGAGAACGTTGTAGCTCTGATTTGCATAAAATATTCGCATGTTGCCATTCATAAGCAACTCTTGGGCTGTTTGGGACTTTAATAAGGTGGGAACAAACACTGTAAGGTAACAGTAAGTAAATGTAACAGTAAAGGTTTGGATTCAGTGTGTTGTTACCCAAAAAGTGATCTGGGGTTTTTGGCATGTAGCCTGAAGCTGTAGCTGAAAGAAACGCTTTTACCAGAAGCCAGTTCTTTCTGTTGTCTTTAAACTCCGTGCGGATGATGGCTCCTGGGTTTGCTTATTCCAAAGGCACTTTTCTATGCTGAAGTTCTTGAGAGTTTGGAAAACTGTATGTATAAAATGGCTCCCCCCAAATCACAAGCCACCACCTGCCAACCTCCATCTTACGAGAGAAGGTAGTCAGGTCTTTTTGGGGGGTGAGAGCCGTTAGGGGAGGCAGTCCCAGCCGGACCTGCTCTCTGGTTGTCCAGCTCAGAGTGTGTCCTATCGAGTATGAGGGACAAAATAGTTTATACAGCTTTTGCTCTTGCCCTCTGGGGGGTCTGCCACTGACATTTAGTGCTTGTTACATGCTATAAAATACAGCGTGTGTTGATAGTATAAGGATGCAAATAAGCTTTAGGCCCTGCTCTGGTATTGGCAGTACTTTCCTCAACTTAGTTTGGTTTCTTCAGGAGGCTGTGCCAGAGTTGCTTACAGGCAGAGGGCACTTGTGTGTGTCTAATGCGTTGTGATACAAAAGTTGGGAGCTTTGCACATTTAGGCTTTGAAGCGCAGCCCATCAGCTAAAAGGTAGCTCCAAAAACCCGTGGCAGAGGTTGTGGCCATCCCTTCTGCCTCTCCATTTGCGTGGGAGAAGCTGGGAAGCACGACTATCTCCATGCAGACTTGGAGGATCCGGAGGTGTGGGTAAAGGCCAGAGCAAGGGCTGCAGGACTGATCTCTGTGCTGAGCAAACCGAGCTCTATGTACATATATACATATATATATATATATATATACTTCCAGTTTTAAGCATAACTTTCCAGTGTTTCTGTAACAGTAGAAGCAGCTTTGTGCAGGGTGAGGGTGAATTAGCAACCAGTGTCAGTACCAGTGACTGACTTTTCGCCTGGTCCTTCTTGTCCAGCAGAGGCCTGTGACTCAGTTGTAACTTACGTATGGAATGGCTTTCTATGAAGTGCATCTGCTTTGGTGTACTTAGCAACTTATCTTGGCCACCAGTGATTCCTCCAATTTTGGAGAAAGTATTTAATATGTTAAAAGACTTGTCTGCATGTTTCTGGTAACTTTGTGGCTTCTTTTTTCTACATTTATTTGGTACCACTGCAGCCAAAACATTTTTAAGCTAAAAGATGTATCATTCTGCGTCTTTTAATATCCGGTGAGGCTGTGTTTGATTAAATGTTGCTTAAGGAGCTCATTTTAATCTGAATTCAAGTTTAGCATAGATATATGCAGTGTGAAAAGTGTAATTGAACTCTAGCTCCTCAGCTGAAAGCGAGTTCTCTGTTGCAATGATTAGTCAGCTGAGGTGGGGGTATAAACTACTGATGGGATACAAAAGGTAGGAGGTTCTCAGCAGGCAGCACTGCTCAGGTGCATTTGGGTCCTGCTCCTGCAGAAGACCCACCCATGTGCTTAAATTCATGCTCATGAACAGTGCTTTTGAAACCGCAGAATTTCTTTTCTACCCATAATAATAAACATGTATACAAGTCTTTGCAGGAGCCAGGCTGTAATACTTGGTATGCAATAAATTTGTGCATGTGCATCCAGCTCAATTACAAGGAGATTTCAGTAAAGGCTTAATTTTTATGCTGAGCAGATGCCATAAAAGTCTTTTTTATGTCTTAGTCCATCATGGAGTGCAGCGTGCCTTGGCCTATTACACTTTGTGGAGTTACAGTGAGATAGATCCTGGTCTTTGAAAGCAAACCCTTACCCTGTGGATGTTCCTTCTGTGAGGAGCATGCCTGTGCACAACAGGCACTGAAACTTTATGTGCAAAGGTCTGTTTCTATTTGTTAAATCTAGTGGTTCTCTATACAGAGACTTTGTGAAAGCTGCTGCCTCCACCTCTTAGAATGTTTATTAAAAAACAGAAATGAAAGAGTAGGTCCTAAAGGAACTGAGACAGACCTGTGCTGAAGTCCAAGATTGTGGTAAAAGTATGATTTGGGTTCCACTGTCTAACCCCCATCTTCCTCAAAACTCAGCAGTTACTCACAGCTTCCTCTGGCTGTGCCAGATCCCATCCGTGTCCACAGCAAGCGTAGCCTGTCTTGTGGGGTGGCCATCTTCTGCTTAAGGCAGTCTGCATTTGGAGCTGAAGAAGTGATGCGTGAGGAGACATCTGGCACACTGTGAAGGAATCGGGCTCCTCACAAGTGTGGAAATAGCCTCAAGAACAGGAGCTACAGTTTGTGACTCCTCCCTTTTTCCTTTGGGCTGTTGCAGGGAGTGAGGAGAGCTCTGCAGTGGGAAAGCATCAATGAGGTGGATGTCCAAGTGTCCAAAAGCTGTCATTTAGCTGCTGTTTCAGGTTGTGTGTGTTCTGTTGACTTGGCCTTCGTCTCTCTTGTGAAATAGTGTGATTTGGAGGCAGTATTTTTGGGTTGTGTAGGATAATGGGATGGTCATTTTCCTTTTCCCCCACAAAACTGGAGCTTGCTGAGCTAAAGATGTATCAAGGTACAGCTTAATTATGAAGAATCAGAATTGGTTTTGACTATTAGTCCTTGGATGTAAATTTGATTCAGCTTTCCTTGTTGAGCAGGTACATGCACTATCCTCTCCTGCTTGCACCTATTGTGCTTAAATAAACCTTTAAATGATACTAATCTGTTCATTCACAGTTGATGCTTTGGTAGGCAAAAAATCTCGGTATTGGTTTTACTGATTCCTTTAAGATAGCACAGTTTGAGCTGTTTTTCGTTGGAATTAAGGAGAATGATTTTCACTAGCTAAATCTGGTTGGGGTTTTTTTACTTGTTAATATATAAATATAATGAAATATGTTTTGAAAGTAAATTTGCTCAATTCAAGGATGACTTCATGTGAAGGTTTGAGGGATTAGGAGCATTTTAATTTCACTGTCTTAAACATTTGATGTCCACGTAGAATCTAGTGGAATTTGTCCCAGGTTTAGTGATTTGGCAAGATTAGATTGTGGTCAAATCAAGGTAGTGTAACTATGCAAATTGAATTCCATCTGAACAATGGTGACTGGTATTTTTTGCTTTAGATGCAGAGGAAAGTAGAGAAGTGTTAAAGATTGCCCTTTAAAGTGCTACTCAAGGTCAGCAAATCCATGCTCAAAATGCTGTCTGGAGTTAATGATTCAAGACTGGTGCAGTACATAGCATGTAAGAGGAACGTGCACATTTGGGTTAAAATATATCCCCCTCCATCATTGCTGCCCTAATAGGCAGTCTTACATCCTATAAACTGTATGTGGGAGACTTCTGAAAGTACCTAAGGGACTATAAACTTAGTGCTAATTAAGCATAGATTTATCTATTATTAAGCAGGTTTTCTAAACCAAAGGGTATGTGATGTTGGATGGGTGATATACTGGGGAGAAGAGAAAACTGACCTGCTACAGCCCTGCTCTGATGAGCTGTAGCTGTTGTGGCACTCTTGTGTTCTGCTCATGTGAAGAGTTTAGCATTTGATCTTGGCTCAACACCAAGTGGGTCTTTTGGGAGCTACCACTCTCCAGTTCTGCAGGAATGGACTTTCGCTTATGACTTAGGAATACTCTTTTTTTTTTTCTTACTTTAAGGTAACGTAAACCTTAAAGCACTACGTGATGTAAAAACAAGTCTGAAAAGAGGGTGTTGCATGTGTATGTTGGTGATCTAATAAACTGGATGAATGATGGTGTGCCAAAACTTGCTAATGATGCACAAGTATTTTGATTAGGCAAGATTGAAGATGACTGAGAAATTGAAAAGGGAATCCAAGGAAGCTGGGTAAAAGGGAAGCACAGCAGATGATGTTGATAAATTCAAGAATATGCATGTTGGAATAACCAAATGACTCGTTCACATTACTGGATTGTAAGTTAAGTGTATTAAGGGAGGGAGATTTAAACAAGGTTTTATTGGAACATGTGCACCTCCTTAATGCTTAGCACTGGGCAGAAAAAAATGCCACATTTGTTGTGCAATGCTGTGTTAACACAAAGGACGTTATTAAACTGGTGCTCACATTCACCTGGAATAAATAATTTGTGGTCTCCTAACAAAGAAGATATTGGAAAATATTATGTGAAATTGAAGTGAAAATACTTGTGTGGTTTTGTTTCAGTCAGGTCAGGAGGTAGGATATATATGTACGAAATAGTGATTCACCCTTAATAAGTGATAATTCCATTACCCTTTGATACAATGGCTAGTTATAGGGAGTAGTTTGAAAGTCAGTGTGTATAATAATATACTTAAATAACTTCTTCTGTATAAGTAATTGTAATATATACTGCCAAAGCAGATGATGGATGCTGGAGAGGGACGCTTCATCATGGACTGTAGCAATAGGACAAGGGGTGATAGGTTAGACCTAAGGAAGAAGTTCTTTACTGTGAGGGTGGTGAGGCACTGGAATAGTCTGCCCAGAGAAGTGGTAAATACCTCATTCTTGGCAGTGTTCAAGGCCAGGTTGTACAGAGCCTTGGGCAGCATGGTCTAGTGTGAGGTGTCCCTGCCCATGTCAGGGGGTTGGAACTGAATGATCTCAAGGTACTTTCCAATCCAAACCATTCTGTGACTCTATGATATAAATGAAATTAAGAGCCTAGTAGGATGAGAAAGATAAGCAACTGTTCCTAGGGACAGGAGGAACAGTCACAGCTACAGCAGAAGGGATGCTAACTGCAGTGCTCCAGGGCACAATCAACACTGCCTGATAAGGGACTAAGACATTTCTTTTAGGGACAGATCATCCTATAAGTGCCTGCTATGGTATTTCATATGTTTTCTTACTGGGTAAGCTGCTGTTAAAAACAGGCTATCGGTCTCATGTGTTGACCCACTATAGCAATTTAATCTCTGTACTATACTGTGAATGATGGTGGATTTAATTAAATATTAATGCAGGTAGAATTGAAAGTTTTGGGATTTATATGTATTCAGTCTTGATGGAAAGTATATCTTAGCCTTTAAGTCTTTAACACAATAAAGTTTGATCTTTTAATTTATTGAACCTTGTTCTGATGCAGCCTGGGCCGGGGTAGAGAGCAGAAATGCCAGGCTTCATGTAAGAGGCAGATAACATTGGTATCTGTTATTAATCAGTTTGGTTATAATGATCAATGATTTCTAGTATGTGCTTTAATGGACAACTAGAAATACTTATATACAAATATATATATTTTGTATATATATACAAATTTGCACATTTTTATAAACATTTGTATATACAAATATACAAAAGGAATGTTTGTAATCTGTGTAGTTAATACAAATATTTGTGAGTTCTGTACCAATGATAGGTGTGTGTTTGTGAGAAATACAAGGATCAGGTTTTGGGGGTAGCTAGATCTTGTGCAACTTAGTGGGTCTTTCAAAGCAAAGGATGTCAAAGCAGTAGTATACCAACACCATGGAATTCTTGCAGATCTACAGGCTATAAATGCAAATCTGTTACAGTAGAGCAAGTGGGGATCATGACTGATCTGAAAATCAGCACCTCACATTAACAGGTTAATGTACGGAGGGTGTAAGCTTTGCCTCTGAAAGTTTCAGGAAGCTCTAGTGTAACTTAAAGTATAAAAAGCAAAGACCTTAGCAACTTTTAGGTGCTCTGACCAGCCATAATGAGCTGTCTCACAGGCTGCCTGCCTGCTGTCTGCAAAATCCAACGTGGACTGACTTTCTGACTTCCCCCCCTTAAAGGCTGAAGCTGTTTTGGGGTTAGCCTTGCACTGCTTTTCTGAGCTCAGAAAATAAGGTTCACGAGAAGGCCTTTGTTTGTGAAGATGCATCAAAGCGGTGGCCTCCTTTGGGGTTCCATCCTTTGACCCTTGGGCTGGGTTTGAAGCGTAGCTCCCCAAAGGACGCTGGGCAGGGCCTTGGCTGGGGAGAAGTTGGCTGTGTAGGAGAAGCACAAGGTTACCCGTAGTTGTTTGAACCTGTTTTTGTTCGATTCTTGTTTTTACAACTGAGAAAATAGTTTGCATTCCTAAGGTTTTTTAGATTAGCTCTTATCACGGAACTCCCTCTTTTGAGAGGAGACATTCACTACCTTGTAGATAAAATACCTTTAGCTTTTATTGATGATAACGAAGGTAGGGGTTTGGACAAGTCTGAGCAAAAGCAGGGGACTTTGCCAATCACAGATTTAACCAATAGAAGCCGGATCCCATTTTTGATGTTTACTGCTACATGCCATTTTCATTGCTACCCCTTCCCTCAGCACTTCCATTTGTTCTTTCAATGCAAAACTGTATCCTGTTGGTAGTGGAAACTCTGCATTTTCTGAGGGTGTGATATGCAGCACTTAGGTGCTTAAAGGTGAGACAATGTAAAGGAATTTCCTCACAAAACCTTGTGCCTGTTGTTTACCGGGACAGGGGGAGAGGAGAGAGAAAATCAATACATCCAGTGGCCTAATTCACCTCTGTGCTGAGGGTGAGTAAAACTTCTGATGCCTTTGGGGGGAGCAGGCCTTGAAAATCCTACCCCACATGTTAAAAATGGAGAGATTCCTGAGGAAATCTGCCTTCTCCCTAAAGAGCTTTCTGAGGTGCTCAATGTGAACAGATCTGCCTCAGGAGGAAGCGCTCTGATGGACTTTAGGGGCAATGGGAATTTATTTCAAAGGTCCTGGAAAACAGGCATGTGAAATGATGGTAATTCTTTTGCCCTTGGTTGGCATACTTTTAAGAGCTACTCAGTAAGATTGGCATCTGTTTGCATTCTTCATAGTGGTGTGAAGATTCAGTCTGTTTTGGACAATGCCTTGGTCAGTTTACCACATAAAGATGTTGGCTACTAACGTGAGGGGATGGCTGATGCAGTCTTTTGCTGGTAGAGAGAAATATTTGCAGAGGTTCAGAATGGGCAGTGCACAGGGCAAGTTTCTGCTTGTGAATAGAACAATTTACGTAGACATATTTGAGTGAAGGTCCTGTGATTCCTTGCATCTTTGCCAAGACTGTGTTGTGGGAATCTGTGACAACAGAGCTAAATCACAGTATTAATACTTACATGGTGCTGCTTCCCGCTGTGTTGATTCTTTCTGAGGACAGAGCAAGGTAATGACAGAGGGTTTTCTTGTGAGTCTTATTCCATGTGTCCCTGTTGATAGCCTGGTGCCCCAAAATGTATTTGTGCCTAGTTGGAAATCTTGTTCCTAAACCAGAACTGAAATATTGCAGGAGAGTATTAAGGCAGCTGAGCATTTAGCATCCAAACACAAAGTTATGTTTGTAGCTAGTAATTTCACTTCCAGTTTTATTAACTTCCTGCTAAGCAGGACATAAAAGTTCCATTTCAAGATGGAAGTTATTTTTGTTTCTTAGATATTTTAGGGCTTTTAGTATGCGGTTTAATGTTTCATAACTTAATGATCTGTAGAGAAAAGCATAAATAAAAACAATGCTGTATATGGAGAGTTAGATGTAGTTTAATAATTAATAGCTTTTACTTGCTTTCTGCATTACAGAATGTGCTGGAATCTTTGCAGATAGCTAAAGGCATAGTATGTGTCTTGAATTGCAACCTGAGGAAGAAGGGAAGAAATGGTTTGGTACAGTAGGCAAATGGTGTGTTGGGGAGAGCAGGTATCTATGTGAGGATTTGGGTTTCCTTGGTCATAGCCTGTCCTTCCCTGTAGCTGGTTAATTTCTCAGTTTTTCTGGTTCCTGTATTTAATTGGGAAATTGTTTTAAACACATGCATTTAAATATGCAAATTCAGAAAGGCTCATTTCCTGCAAGTTTCCACTTCAGTAATTAAGAGCCAGTTATGTCAGAAGAGAATTACTGATACCACCTCAGGACCTTGACTTCGTGAAGTGATGAGCATGCCCCGGAGCTGGAATGGAGGCAAGCACCTTTAAGAAGAATGCAGCAGCTTGGAGTATGGGATCGTCTCTACTTGCTCTGTGTTAGTTTTGATCTAGCGCTTCTTTGTTGCTGATGTAGTAACCTAAAACTTGCTCACAGAGCAGCTCTGAGTGTTCGTCTTATACATTTGCATGTAACTCTTCACTGCTGAAAGGGTGAATGATTAATGTGCTTAGGGTGTGCTTTCAGAAACCATTAAACCTTACCTAACGGTGGCTCAGTTGTTTCTTCTGACCTACAAATAAGGTTTATCCAGAGACTAATCTATTCTTACAGTTATCCTAGAACCTGGCTTAGGAATGACAGTTGTCACCCCTGCACTAAGTAATCGTTTGGAACATCGGGCAAGGCATGGGTACACGTAGAGACACATCAATAGCATCAGTTTTCACTGATATATGTAAGGTTTCTCTCCTGCTTTTGTATGTTCGGCTAGGGTTACAATAGAAGTTTTTAATGTGTAGCTTAACTGTGGATGTGTTCAGCGTCCTGGACAAGTGCCACTAGCTGTCTGCATGTGGCTGTGCAATTATTCACTTCCTTCCCCTCCCTGAGCAGTATGAAGCAGTTGTCACTGGCAGTACCCTGAGCTTGCAATGATAATACAGTAAGTTCCATGCAAGTAAATACTTTTAAATGCATGAGGTGTTAAGCTAACTGCAGAGAACACTGTCCACTTTAAATACCACTGAATTTTGCCTTCTCTGTCCTCAGCAGTGTGGATTTATCATGTAATTCATTTTTTACTTGGGATGGAATCAGAGCAAATGCATTTCTGTCTGTTCATGTTGTATGTTGCAATCAAACAGAGCCACAGAGGATGTGACAGTGACTGGGAAGGATATCCTCAATATTTTCTTAGGATGAAAAAAACCAGACTTGTGCATGGCTATATTCAGAAGGCTTTTTGCCATGGCCTGGGTGAGCTGTGGCCACAGTTCAGAAAGCAGAATGTGTGTGTTCTGTTGAGTGCCTTTTACAAAAGCTAAAATATGGGAATGAAGTCAAGTAACATTTAGAGCTTACATGTTGAAAAGGACCCTTTGGTAATATAGTGAATAAAATGTTTTTATCAGTCTATGGCAGAACCTAAATTGTTTATGAGGAGAAACTTCCCCATAAGTAGTTCTATGATTTATTGTATTAATCTCTCAGGAATAGCAACTGTGTTGTTGGGACCATGTTACAGTAACACGAGGCAGTCCGCTAGAACAGGCACTGGAAGGTCTGAGCCTCTGAGAGAACCAGGCAAGTTTCTGGCACTGGAATCACATAGGTCCCTTTCTTCACAGGGGCTTGAAATAATGAAGTCATTTTACAATTAATCCCATGTCATATTAGCTCCTGTGGTTGTTATGTTTCCACAGCTCTGTTAAGGGTGAAGATGGGTTGGGTTACTGAACATGGGAAAAAGTTGAGGGTTTGGGGTGGTTTTTGTTTGTGTGTTTTGATTCCTCTCCCCCCCGCCTTTGGGCATTTTATGTGCTTTTTTAGCACAGAACAGTGCTAAAATAGTACTATTTTTTTTTACAGTACTGTGGTGAAACAGGACTCTGAAACCAATCCAGAGATATTTAAGTAACTTGTTTTGGCAGAATTATGTTTTGGGGCCCTCATGAACAAAGTGGTCTCCTTTACAATATTTTATCCTTTTGTACCTGTATTGATAATGCTCTTCATTTGCTTTATCCTGACGCTTTTGAAAGGCTGCATATTCATTGACCCATGCGTATTCCTGCCTTGAGGTGTGATGTCCAAGCTGCTTTCATGGTAGCTACTCCTGGTGACCCGTTTCATCAGGCATCATTAGACATGCTCTCTACAACATGCTTTAAGCAAGGTGGTAGATGCATTTCAGAGAGGACCAGTATGGGCAGGAACTGTTTGAGTGGTGACTTAAATGCGTATTTCCTCCACTGCTATCTCAGTGATTTTACTGGCCTGTGTGATGATGCTTGTGTAAAGGGGTCAAACCTAAAAGCATTTCATTGGTGTAAGGAACTGATAGTGCTGAGTATTGGGTGTTAGCTGCAGCAGAAGGGGCTGTGCACCAAACAGTGCAGAATCTGTGCTGGATGGTGTTGTAACAGTTGGGGGCTTATTAAGTCTTTATGCAGCGAGTCCTGTGCCTGGTAGGAAAAGGCATTGAGGAGAACTTGAAATTTGTGTTGTTCTTTTCCTTTGTAGTTTTGTTTTAAAAGAGAGTATATCTCTCATCCCTGTAATGGTAGAGAAATATAGGAGAGGCAAATGAAGTCGGTAAAATACCAAAGGTAGATAGTTTAAGAGTAGTTCTGTCAACTACTGAAAACCATTAATCTTTAGCCCCCCTCCAGATGTGATGTGTTTTGTTACAGGCTATGTACGATTGCATCATGTACTGCCTATGACCACAACCACTGTGGCATTTTTCATTGGATAAGTGGTGTTTAGACATGGCTGTAAGCTTTACTGGCGCAGTTTATATCTCTCAGGAGTTAGAAATATATCGGACAAATTAAAACTCCCTTTGGATTTAGGAGACTTTGAAATACAGGAATCAGTTCCAGTATTTTATTGTAGTATGTGTTTATGCCTTTAAAGACTACGTGTCAAACCTTTTGTATTATATTTTCAGTGATTTGTATAGCTTCATTCCCTCTTGAATTAAGGAATGTGGCAATAAACGGTGGTTCTGATGATCTGGCAGGAGTGTAAGCAGAAGACGTTATCGAGTGTGTGGAAGCAGTTCCTGTACTGAGTTTGCTCAAACATAGATGCATTAGCTCATGAACAGCGAGAGCTTTCAAGGACAAACTGCAAGGCTGGAGGAAGTTAGACACAAAAGAGTGCCCGATTGCCCTGTCTGGCGAGACTGACCACTGATTATCCTTGTTCTGCCAAGATCATGATGACAACTGTGCTTTATGTCCTTTGGCCAGATAGACTATAAGGCAACTGAGACTTTGTTAGGTTAAATTCAGACCTCTTCCTGGAGATGGTTATGGAGCCAGCATAATTAGACCAAAAGGGCTCAAAATCTCATGCAAGAAGCCAGCACAATACACATGGATTCAAAGATTTGGAAGTTTAAGTGCTGCAGTTGAGTACATATTGGCATTGTAACACAGCTCACATTGTTACGTTACCTGCTAGGAGAGCGGAAAATTACAACTTGGTTATTCAGGGCTGTAGTGAATCTCATCAATACCTCATCCTCCTGACACATCTGTCAGTGTGGTGGTGTGATTATTTACCTTGGCACTGCAAGCTCCAAGCAGGAAGTCCAGTTGGTGAGCGCTGCATCCCAAAGCCTCCGGTGTCTGCTTACCAGCATAACCTGCAGCCCTGCTTAACAAACCAGAGAGTTTGTGTGAGCAGAGACTTGCAGGATCAGGACATCACTTTGTAATAGGAAATGGCATTTCCAAAGGTGAGTGCGTGGAAAGGGTCAGTAACTCTTGACAACTTGTTGTAAGGGAAGTTCTGTTGGAGGATTATTACTTGTGAACTCAGTTGCAGTAGGGTTTTTTTTCCCCAAACAAAAAACCTGTAGTGGTCAGACTGATGTGCTCAACCTGAGATCTTTTAGCACTGGTGTTAGCTGTGCCTGGGAATAAGTAAACACCTACAATCATCTCTGGCTTTGTCATCTCTCTGATAGCGTGCTTGCTTCCTGTGTTACGGCAGTAATCGTTAGATTAGCTGTGTTTAAACTTCCTGTCTCACCAGGGCTTTTTCCAGTACTTTTACAATATCCTTCAGGAGGTATCAATGTCGTGTTTCTGGAACAAAGGTTTTGCTTAAATTAGTGGGCTTTCCCCTTTTTTTTTTACCCTCTTAACTGCATTCTTTCTTTGTCTAAAACAGCTTTCCAGCTCTGATACTTTCTCAGGTTTCTTTATTCTTTTTTAGCTTTATTTTGTGGGCAATAGCAGATGTTATTGCAATGATATGCAGGCTAAAAAAGCACAATACTACTTCTGTCTGCAACTGGTACTCGTTAATAACTTGTACAAGAAGCTGAACAACCTATTTACTTATATCACTTGTTATTCTTGCTCTGTGAAGTACCCCAGGCTTTTCAGTGAACTTAAGTGTGGTGCATGTGCTGTTGGAGCAGTGTCCTTCACTGTGCTGGAGATCAGTGCCTTGAGTTTGCATGAGTCAAGAGAGGGCTTTAGCCTGTGGGATTATGGTGTGGGGATTTTGGTTGCTTGCTTCTTGCTTGCTTCCAGTGTGTGAGATGTCTGTGTATGAGGAGACAGGTAAACTCACCTATGTGATATCTCAGGTTAGGCAATAAAAATGGCATGAACTGTGTTGTTCACCTGCTCTTACGAGCCATTTTACTCTTGGCATTTTGTGGGGATGCTGCTGCTTAATAGATCAGTACTGCTGCTTAATAGATAATAGACCCTTCAGCTGTGAACTCTAGCTGGGAAAATAAGTGACTGAGATGCACAGCATCATTATGCCTGTTCAGGGTAGACATACTGAGTATGTAAGTCTTGAAATAGGTAAGTTTTAGCATATTCTTTTACCATTAAGCATGAAAATTGTGGGCACTGAAAATAATCAGGATGCTGCATTTTACCTGTTCTGGTTTACTGACCAAAGAAAAATCTAGGCATGATGTTTTCAAGCAGAAAGTGGAGCTGAATTTCCACAACAGTGAGGTAGAACTCCTCCGGGACAGTCTGGCCTTAGATACACCATGGGCAAACACCTTGCTGATGCTGCGTACCCAGCTCAGCCTTGTAGAATCATAGAATAGTTAGGGTTGGAAAGGACCTTATGATCATCTGGTTCCAACCCCCCTGCCATGGGCAGGGACATCTCACACTAAACGATGTCACTGCATGTTCCTTATGCTTAAGTCTCATTTTCCACTAACAGATGCCATTGCTTGCCAGAGTGGGTGTTTTCCTGTAATGTTGGTGAGACTGCAGCTTTTAGTGTAAGTGAAGATTGAAGTGACACTTGAATGTGAAGGTCTTTAGGCTTGTCTTTAAGTTTTACCCTTCTGATTATACTCCTTTGGCTTTGCAAATGCAGCTGCTGCCTTGCCAGTTGGTGTTTCTGTGTGGATTTCCTACCAACTCTTATGTTGTTGCTGTCGAGTTCGCATTAGCTCCTTTGGTGTTCTTTTGCATTCAGATGCAATACTGGGTTTGGGAGTTATCAAGATAATATTTAGGGTTTTTTCATATTGCATTTTTTTGGGATGCTGAATATGTTCTTGATTCATTCCATGTGAATTGTTACTTACAGTTTCCCATGACAGTTTCTTTCTGTGTTCGTTGATTCATTCATTGCATCATCTGGGTTCTTGCTATATATGCATTTATGGTAGAGCTGAATGGGAGAGTTTGCTCTGGTTTGACACCAGCACTCACATTCATCCACTAACTCAATTCTGTGTTTATCTAAGTTGTGGCAGGGGCACTGTGGTATCAAATCTTGATTTTGCTCCATAATGATGCTTATTCTTTGCAGCTACAGTCATTCAATTTCTTTGCTTCTGTTATTTTAGAAAGTGACAGGTTTATGGTTTGTATTTTTAGCCTATGATGCCAGTAATACGCAGCCCCTTCCTTCCCCTTAAAGGATAGTTTCAGGGCATGCAGATTGGTTTCTTCCACTCACTTGCCTGTGTTGTGCTTTCATTTAAGCATCATTGTCTTTATGGGAATTAAACAAAAGCCCAGTTAGGTCTCACACTATATTAGAAAGGAACTTGCCAGGATTTGAGAGTAGAACAAAGGATGTTTCATTGACAGATTCCTTCAGAGGAAGATGTCTCCGTGGAAGTCTGCAAAGCAGCACACGTGAAGCTATTGTAGTTATTACTAGATGACCTTTGAAGGTCCCTTCCAACCCAAACTATTCTATGATACTCACAGAAACTGAACAAGTGATATTTTTGTTTTAAAAGTTATCACTTGAAGTCGTTTGAGGAGTGGAAAGAGAAAAATGAGTTAGAACAGTGTTTTTTTTCCAAACTGTGCCTTGCTGTTGGCATTCCTTCTGCAGAGTAAAGTGTTTTGGGAAAGGGAAGAAAACACACAAGATGAAGAGGAAACAGCCCAGAAGAACCTTCTTCTTCAACAGGAGTCTTTAGATGGTTACAGGACCACTGCCTTATTGCCTCAAGACTTGTGAGGAGTCTGAAGAGAGAGCGTTCCAGTTGGGTCCACAGCTTTCTCTCTCTTTTACCGTTAACTTTTATTTAAAGCCAAGGCTCTGTATCACTGTATATCAAACCCAAGACAATAATTGTCAACAGTTCCAAGCACGTGTATGCTTTATGATGTTTGATTTCCACCGAGCCATAAACACTTTGTCCTTTACCTTTTACTAGCTATTGGCTATCCCTTGTGGACAGGAAAGCTGTGTTTAATGCTTTGTAAAGTGGCCATCAGTTCCTTGCTTTTATCTCTCTTCAGCATAAATTATTTTCAGCAAGGCCACAGGACTGTTCTGGCCAAGATTTGCAGGTGCCCCTTGTGAAGAGCTATTCCAGGATAAAGGCTTAATCTGACTGTTTCTTTCCTCCCCTCCTCTCTATTTCATCTCTCCTTGAAGAACACTAATCCTGAACCGTAGGAGCCCATGGCTGGTCTCCTCCCTCCTCCATGGCTCACTTCTGGTGTGTTTTTGTCATTTTCAGAATTAACCCTTGCCTGGATAAGCCAAAGCATATTCTTTTACCCTTAAGCTTAGAAACCTGGTGTGCGCTGCCATCGCAATATTTCTAATGGGAAATTCAGGCCCTAATTATCAAATTAGATGCACATTCTGCTTTTTTTGGCATGACTTTCCTTCAGCCCATCTGTCAGGTTGGCACAGTGCCCTCAGAAAGTAGCCGACCAGTTTCAGCTGAGCAGGGGAGCCAACCGAAGATGGGTTAAGAGAGGCAGCCCGCAGAACACTTTATGTTCGAATCCTCTTGCCAAAAGCTCTTCCTGTTTGCAAACAATGTCAGCTTAAGCCCGTATGCTTCATTACATAGGATGACATCTGTGGAGGCAGATGCAGGGGTGGCAGTACAAATGACATATGATAAGGAAGGGCATATGCTCTGAAACCAGATACTGCTCTGAGCTTCAGACCCTGTCTGTGCTGCATGTGTGTGCACGGGAATATAGATTGCTTGTGTGTTTTGTTGTGTGAGTGCATTCATCAGCCAGGATTGGACCTGTGAAGCGCATCACAAGTTTGCAGTTGTGTGATTTGGTTGTTGCAAATCATTAGCCCAGATCAGTGTTTTGCTTCAGTACTCTTTGAATGGTAACGTGCATTAATGGTCCAGTGGTTTGCACCGTGTAAGGGGGCACATCTGGGGAGTGCCAATGAAAGGGGTGTCTGGTGTTGACACAGGATTCTGCTGGGAACTGGCCTACTGAAGAATTTCGATATTACCTTCCAAAATGTCTACTTTAGAAATATTTCCTTTGGATGTGAATTTTACACATTTGGGTAGAAGAGGTGTGAAAAAACCTTTGGCTTTGAGCAATCTCTTTGCCCATTTGTTAGGTAATGCTGCTTTTTCACTAGAGGTCAGGTTTTAATCTAAAACTATTTTTCTTAAGGACCTTTTCTTTTTGCGTTTCCAATGTGAAAATTACATTTAAAAACGAGAACTTAGTTTTAGTTATGGAGACTGTAAAGAGGTAACATCAAATCAGGATCTAGTGAATGCTTTCTAAAGTGACCTTCACATTCTAAACGTGTCTGAGACAGAGCAGTTTGTTTTTTCCTCTTCAAAAATGTTTGTTGTTGTAATGTGTACAGTACAGCAACATCGGCACAGACAACAAAGGACACAGGGCTCTTCTTGGAGTCTTCCAGAGCAGCCATGTCAACGAAGTGATGCAAAGTTACGGGAAAGGAGAAGGAAGAGCAAGCAGTGGCCCCAGCAACCTCAGGGACGTCAACCCTCTGTCCTGAATCTGGGAGGACATAAAGGTGGTTCCAGAAAGTCCCTGGTGAAAAGGAAAGGAAAGAAAGGAGTTCTCCAGTAAAGTGGTTTTGGTTGCCGGTGCTGCTGCCTCCAGAAATTCCAAGATTACACTTGAAAGAAGAGTGGTTTTGCAGTGACAGTAAGGAAGCAGAACAGTTATTATTAGTTATAGAGAGTTGGTCTCAATCACAGCAGCACCAAATGGGAAGGGAAACAGTAAGTGAGTGTTCCCATCAGTTTGTGGTGAGATAAGGGGACTTCAGTGTATGTGGAAGAAGTGCCCTTCTCTGCCCTTGATCTATCATGTCAAAGGTATCAGAAAATCAATCACTATATTTAGACCTTGGAGGAGAATTGGCACCCTTCCTGCTGAGGCTGATGGAGAAGGTATTAAGTTTTTGTTAAGTGCACTTTGCGTGTAACCCACCTTAACAAAGCTGAAGGTGCTGGAGAGGGGCCAGAGAAGGGCAGCGGAGCTGGTGCAGGGCCTGGAGCACAAGTGTGACAGGGAAGGGCTGAGGGACCTGGGGGGTTCACTATGGAGAAGAGAAGGCTCAGGGAGGACCTGATGGCTCCCTACAACTGCCTGACAGGAGGATGGAGCCAGGAGGGGCTGGGCTCTGCTCCCAAGGAACAGGGATGGGACAAGAGGAAACGGCCTCAAGTTGCACCAGGGGAAGTTTAGGCTGGATATGAGGAGCAATTCCTTCCCCAAAGGGTGCTCAGGCATTGGAACAGGCTGCCCAGGGCAGTGCTATAGTCACCATCCCTGCAAGTGTTCACACACCGTATAGACGAGGCCCTCAGTGCCATGGGTTAGTGGTACCCTTGGCAATGCTGGAATAATGGTTGAACTTGATCTTAAAGGTCTTTTCCAACGCTGTTGATTCTATGATTCCAACTCTATAGGGAAAGATATGTTTAAACATTTCCACTTTGGTTTCCATGGTCAGCAAAGCGTTAATCTCAGCACCATGCAAAATGCTTTGATGCCGAGGTGTATCCTAAAGCCGTGTTAGTGATGTTCACAGGGGAGTTTCTTCTTTCTGTGAAATCTTAGTGTGACAGTACTGTTAGCTTGGATCAAATGTGGTTCATTGAATTTGCAATGCTGTGGTGGGGAAACTAATCTGGAGGAAGAGGATTTCCGTAACCATACTGATACAATCACTTTCTCTACACAGCTTCCCCCCTCCCCCCCCACACTTTCAGAAGGGTAATTTCACTTCCAGTTTGGATTAGGCAAAGGAATTCTCCAAAGCTTGTAGATGAGGCCCTTAGTGACATGGTTTAGTAGTGGCCTTGGTAGTGCTGAGGGAATGGTTGGACTTGATGATCTTAAAGGTCTTTTCCAGCCTGGTTGATTCTATAAGCATCAGTTGCTGTGGTTGGTTGGGGTTATTAAGAAAACTTGAGCACATCATTTCTGCCTCTTATACAGCTCAGCTGTTTTATCCGTAATAAAGGGTTAATAATGAAGATGATGATGCCTGATTTTTATTCTCCCTCTTCTTCTTCTTTTGGTAGAAAAGATGCTACCAAATATCTTTTTCTATATACTGTAAGGTAAAGCTCAAGTTACACTCATTTAAGTGCCTTCATACAAAAGATACAAATAGCTACTTCTCTATTGAATTCTGAACCTGATTTAGTAGCTGCAAAATGTGATTTTTGATAGCTGTCAGACTAGGTGAAAATTCAGTGCAAGTAACAGGGATTAAATTGTAGACACAGACATTTGTGCTGGCATTTCTTTTCTCACAGTATTGAACTGCTAAAAATGGCTCCTATTTGTAAATAGGGCATATTTATATGACATTACCTGGGTTTTGCAGTACTACAGTGCTTCTGGTGCATTTCATGTCAATGATTTTTATAGAGCTTGCAGAAAAGTTGGCCTTATTTTGCAAGAGGTCCAAGAGGATACCCTTATAACTCCCTTTTTTGGCCTGGCATAAGTCTGGGGTACTTAGTTATCAATGGATCTCTCTGCATGTACATCTCCGTGCACTGTTTTCCTATGGAAGGATCAAAGAAGTGTTTTATTCATTTGGTTACATGATGAATCGCAGTTATTGCTTAGGCAGAGTAGCCAGAGGGAAAGCTTTGGCTTTGCTTGGCCTGCACCATATTTTAATGGCAGTGGGCAGTGGAGGCAGTGGGCAATGTAAAATGGAAGAAACTTGCTTGACTTCCCCCTTGTTTCTTCCTTTATAGAATGGTTTGGGTTGGAAAGGACCAACCCAAGGATCATCCAGTTCCAAATCCCCTGCAATGGGTAGGGACACCTCACACTTGACCATGTCACTGAAGGTTCTGTCCAACCTTGCCTTGAACACTGCCGGGGATGGAGCGTTTACCACTTCTCTGGGCACCCTGTGCCAGTGCCTCAGCACCCTCACAGGGAAGAGCTTCTGCCTTAGATCTGACCTGAACTTGCGCTGTTTCAGTTTGAACCCATCACCCCATGTCCTGTCGCTGCAGTCCCTGATGAAGAGTCCCCCTCCAGCATCCTTGCAGCCCCCTTCAGACACTGGAAGCTGCTCTGAGGTCTCCAAGCAGCTTCTCTTCTCCAGGCTGAACAGCCCCAGTGTTCTCAGCCTGTCTCCATACTTTGTGTGTCAATGTTGCTGTGCCTTCTGTATCGCATTGCTGCCACAGAGGCAGATTCTGGGCTGTTTTTATGTGCAGGAGATTTCTGGTGGCCTTTGAGGTTGGTTTGTGTTGATGGGACAGGAAGAGGAGGCATTGCAGGATGTGCTTTAGCAATGGGAATTGTCTTCAGTATTTACTTTAAGAGCATTGCTCATCTTGCCTCCTTGTGTTGCTGTGAGGTGTTTTCAGTGTGTTCCTTTTCCCATGCATGATGAGGATGTATGGGAAAAGGAACACTGACACTCTGCCAGCCGTGGGATCAGGCTCTCCAGGCCAAGCCAACCATACAGGCTGCAATTTTTCCATGTGATGGCAATTTTAGGATCAGCATGCTGGGAGTTCTGAGGAAATCCATTGCCTGGTGCTACCAGCCCAGCAGCTGCACGAGACTTGAAAGCTGTAGTCTGACACACTGGAAAAATAAGTTGTCATTTCCAAAACCTCTCCTGTCAGTGCTCATTAGAGAATTTAGATGTTATGAACCTCCTTGGATAAATCATCTCCAGTAGTGATGGCTTGCTTTGAAAAGGTTCTTTGCTTGCCCCTCTCATACAGCAGTGGCAGCTATCTCGAAAGGAGGAGTTGGACAACTCTGAGATATCACCTGGAGCAATGTGAGGATGAAAACAAATCTCTCCCAGACAAGCACTGAGAGAAATTCCAAAACTTGAGAGCTGCCTCATCCCACTAACCAGATGCTCTGCAAGTGGTGAGTACGTTGACATCGGCCAGCAATGGGGAGAACAGTGAGGTGTATGACTTGCTACTTTGCAATGTGCTAAATTAAGATAACACATCTACTTCAAATAGTTAGCATCATTGAACATATATATATAAGTAGAATAATGATAGTGCCTACATTGTAGTCGCTGAAGAACAGAGCAGTAGAACATTACCAGAAAAAAAGGAATTTCCAAATCATCATGGAAACAGTCTCTGCAAAGGCAATAATGAAGGGAATACAACTTGCAACTTAGCAGCTCATGGTTGTTATAAGATTCACAGTGGTTTATGGCATTGCAGATCTCTCCTAATGATATCAGTCCTAATCATGATAACTAATGATAGAGGAATCCTCTGCTGCAGATTGCCTGCTACTGTGATCATGTTGTACACAGTGCTTTGGAGACAGGGGAGAAGAAATGGCAGCAGCTAGATGGCTACTTGGGCAGCACGCAAGTTAAACAGCCGACATCTGATGAGCCACCCTCCAAGTATGTGTGATTGAATGATGGTTAACTGATTGCAGCTGTTGATGAAGACCAAATGTGTCTGAAATGTGAAACACCTTATATTTGTAGGTAGTGAGTGCACTGTAAAAACCCATAGTTTACACTTAATATAACTGTCTGCAAACAACCCCCCACTCCCTGTTGTCCTCAGGAAGAGGTGCATTAAGTAAGTGTTTGTTGTTGCCAAGCGAGTATTTCTACCATTTTTAACATTGTTTTGTAATGATACTGAGCCTTGATGAGCTTTGCTACACCTGGTTGGGTTTGGGTTGTTTCCTTTTTAATGAGGCAACCTGCCTGTTCAGAGGTTTCCACACTATCTTGACTTAAAACTATCCAGGCTTTAATTGTAAGAGCAAAATGGAAATGTACCAGCAATTTTTTACGGTCCACATGTTTAGCAAGAGAAAAAAAGAGTTCAGGTTTATGGCCCAGATGCTAAGCAGGTGAGGTATTAGCATAAATCATGGTGAGGTATGTGTTGGGAGCACATAGGGTAAGGATTGGGGGAGTTTTGACCTTGCTGATGCAATAGCGAAAGGCAGAGGTTGCTGTTCATCACGAAGTTTTATTTAGCTCTATCAGCTTTTAAGAGAGAACAGAATATCATCCAGTAAGCCTTAAACAGCTATTATAAATAATGAATCATTTCAAAATGTGATTATGGTTGTACTTCTGTAGGATGCAGGTTGGGCCTGGGCATTGACAAACAGGCCTGTTGGAGAGGCAGAATGCCACCTCACCTCCTGCAGCTGTGTTGTCACTGACCTACGAGCAGCTGGTTATTCAAGTGCTTAAATATAGATGGAGAAGCCCTACTAGTAAACAGCTATCTAAACCATTGGTGTTTCCAGTACAATACTTAAGCCAAGATTTACTGTTGCAGAACGTGTCTGAGGAGCAGTGATGATGCTGTGGATTAAAAGAAAATCAGTGAAAATACAAATAGTGAAATTCTGTGCTGGATTCACTAGCAGTGACTCGTTGCTGGAATGTGAAACAGTAGTCCAAAATTAGTTGAAGTGTTTATACATGGATTATTGAAGTGATGAAGCTGTTTGGAATGTGGGGTTTTGAAACAACTAATCCAGGGCAGTGCTTATGCTTCGGTAGTTTTGTAGCTGCTTTTGTATCTTTGGAAGGAGTTATGACCATTGTTTCTGGTATTGTGCGTACTTAGTGCACAAGCTTTTAGTAAATTGCCATTGTTAGACTTGCATCTTGTTAAACAAACATAGATTGAAACAGATTCTGTGCTGTAAAAACAACCGCATGCAAGCCAACTGCTTTGTGCATGTGGGTTATGTATCATTTCCCCTGGGGAATTAACAACATACCTTCAGCTCCACTTTTTAATTTGATTGAAAGAGAGAGCCTTGCACACTGAAGAAGAAAACCTCTTGGACTCTAATCTCTTAATCTCCATAAAATGCGTGAACGTTTAGCTTTGATAATATATGAAACAAATCTGGTGGTCCGTAACATTTCTGATGTGCATTCCCCCTTTTTTGCAGCAAAAAGAAATCAAAGCAGACATAAACCAACATATGACAGATGGGTCAGCGTTGGTGAGCTCTCAAGCATGAAGGAATTCCATAGCTCTAACTCTCCCTTCTAATACACTAGTTGAAAGTCAGTTTGGTGGCCTGGTGATGATTCCTTTGCTGATGTTACATAGTTCTCCTGCTAGCGGGATCGCTATGCACCTTGTGGGCTTCTGTATTAGGCCTTTCTGATGCTAGAGAAGGGACTTTCAACCCTGTTTCCTATCTACGTTTCCAAAGGCAGATAGTTCTTGGGGATCCTGCAGGATGCAAAATGGAACTTACTTCCCTCCCGCCTTCCTCCAGAGTAGCAGGAGTGAACTGAGCCCTGGTTTTGGCACATACTCATAGGTGAGGTGATCTCCAAACGTGTTGTAACTACTCCGCTATAATTATTCCTAGTACAAGGAGGTTCAGCTTCTGGTTTTTAAGTCTTTAGGGCTGGAAGAGTGTTTTCTTGTTGGTTATGTGTTTCTTTTAGTAGATGAGGTGGTTGGATCTTTCCATTGTAAGTATCTTGTACAACTAACATGTCCTGGTTGCCTAAATGTAGGCAAAATATCCATGATTTAGAAGCACTTTTAGCTCTTAAAGTGGATAGCTGCCACTTTCCCCTGCTATTTTTCCAGCCTTTGGAATTCTTACAGTAAGAATGGCTTTGGAGGAGGATTGCCTGCCTGAAAGGCCTGCTCCAGAAATACTTGTAGGACCTACCTAAAGCAGAATAAGAAACAAAAACTATACTGGTGTTACATGATGCGTGGATTAGATTAGCAGGAAACTGGACCATGGTTAACTTCACTGGTGCGTACTGAAAACAAACCGAACCCCACACCCACACTGCTGGTCTTGGTCTTTAAAGTTCTGTTGGCAAAGCTCTGCCTTTTAGGAGTGGGAAAACAAGTCAGACCCACAATAGACACAGTTACGCTGGCAAAAAGCTCAATGTAGTCTCTGCCAGTTGAATGAAATCCTGTTGCTTATGTATTTTATTCCATTCAAGCCTTGGCTACCCCTTCGCTGCCCCCCATCCCTTTTTCTGCAGCCCAGCAGAAACTGCATCTCCAGTAGTGGGGTTTGTGGAACTAACACTGCCAGTGGAATTCCTTTTGCACGTTGGTAAGCCAACAGAGGAGCATTAGCATCATCTCGGAGAGTAGTTTTTTCCAGGAGGTAAAGTGAAAAATGCTGTCGGAGGGGACAGACAGATCAGTTGGGTGCAGAAAATGCATGGAAAGAGCAATGCAAGTCCTGGCAGAAGTGCCAAAGCCTCTGTTGAGATTCTTTGGGACCTGTCACTCTTTGTGCACCGACTTCACTTTCTCAGTGACATGGGTTTGCCTGGAGGCAGCAGTAAACCAGTCAAAATATAACAGGATATCCTGGCATGACAGGAAGGTGATCTCGGGGCTCTAGGTCTCCCAAGGCTGGTGTAAGCTATTACTGTGTAGAAGCTCCAGTTTTGGAGTGATTTTTAATGGGTTGTTCGGTTTTGCTTTGAAAAGAAAAAGTTGCATGGGTTTTGCACACCACCAACTGCTCATGGAAGATAAGGAATTGCAGCAGCCAGAGCTTGGGATTTATTGCTGTGGTCAATTTCCTGTTGTTTTTAATCGGATACGGCCCCTCTCCTTCTGAACCAGTGAGCTGTAGCAAAGAGACTGTATCGTGTTGCAAAGGACTGGCTGTCGGGTCGTGAACACACGCTCATGACCGGGATTCAGGCTTCCAAAGCAACTTTAGAGCTGGTTTGGTGTGTTCATGGACACGTTTCAGCTCCTTGTAACAGGGATTGTTTTTGTGTAGGAGCCTTTGGTTTGTTTTAAAGCTATATAGAGAATTTATGGTGAGGTTTGCTGAGGGCAGACAGTGGAAAACAAGGATTACCTGACTGTTAGGGTACCTTTGGCGCAGCGCTCCTGCCTGGGTCACTACATGGGTTGGAAATCAGGGAATTCTTGGCTGGCTGCTGGGGAAGAGATTGGCTGGGAGCAGGGGCAGGAAATCTGGCTGGTAAACTTCTAGCAGATAAATTTGGGTTAAAAAGCAAGGTTTTAACGGTGGGGAATGAGTGCTGTTTATCATTATGTGCCTTTGATTAATTTTATTTGGATTCTTTTGTCTATTTTCAGTCAGAAACATTCCGTAGTCAAAATATCCCAATGTTCTCATGTGCGATAAAAATAAGGAAACAAAAAAATTGAGCTGGGCACTAACAAAGAACCACATAGAGAGTCACAGGAGGGAGATCATCTGCTCTGTAATCTAGGTCTTGGTAGGTCTCTGAGAAGGGGGTGTTAGTGCCCTCCGTGGGATGTCAGCATAGCTTGCTGGAATTATGCAATGCAGTTGTAATTTGGCAAGCTAAATTCATCATTGTAATTCTTCAGTGGCTATTTCTGGACTTTATAGTAAATTTCAGAGCTGCCCTTGAAAGAATGCTTTGTTATATTGTTTTTCAGCTGGGTTTTCTGCAGACCTTTTGAGGTTTCTTTTTGCTGGGTGGTTACTTTGTCCTCAGACCATCTATTTAAATTTTAGTAGTATTAATGAGCAGTGAGCTTCATTTTAGTTGTGTATCCTTTTTTAGTAACCAGGATGACTGAGCTGCAAATCAGATTGAACAGGAGGTGCTTTTCTGACCAGTATTTCACCAACCTTAAGGGCAGGGAGATGCATCTCTTGGCATTTAGAAAGTCATGATTCTTGTCACACTTTTGGCATTATAATAATCCAATTATTTTACCTTTTGCTGCCCTTATCTGTAAGATTCTCTTGCCTCCTGTTAATGATACTGTCAAGAAATAAACCCAAGCATTTAGGATAATCCCAAGATTGCCAATTTGATTTCTTGTAGCAGTCCTTTAGTATGTAATAGTACAATCCTGTGGGGAGTTCCTGTGTGTAAGAGCTGGGGAAGCAAAGTAGATAGAATTTTCAAGTGCAGATGAGCTGGTAAGTTTAAATAGGATTCATCATGCCTTGAGGACTGGTAATCCTTTGCCTGCTGATTCTGGACAAGAGATCAGAAGTCCAGGCAGGTTTCAGTTCTCAAAGTGAGGTGGCAGTTCTGGTTTTCATGGATCCAGTTAGTAGTGTGTTTAAAGAATGAGGTGTTTTCTAAATTCCATAACACAGCTCAAAGGTATATCTGAATTACAAAGCTTGTTCATAATTAAAAGTAGCTAACTCTGTTGCTAACTACAGTTTGTAATGCTAAGGAACCACGTTCTGTTGACGGGAATACATTTTGCTGGTAGTGGAGACTGGTGACTTTTACTAAGGAGAGTGCTGCTACCCCTATCAGCTGCTTAAGGTAAATATAAGGGCCTTTGGCAACTGTTTTCCAGCACTAACACTCTTTTTGTAAGGAGAGTCTGGCCTGTTGCTCCAGAACCTATAACATACAGGGGCTTTCTCCATGTTGTCTCTTTATATGCTTGCTTTATGCTGTTTACTGGTACCTTTTCATACAGAAGCAATATGCACAGTAGTGAACATCATTATTTTCCTTTAAGGATTTCAATATGTTCATGATGTTGACTAGCACTGAAGAAGATAAACTGTAACATTCAAGCGTGCCTGATTGGTTTTTATAGTTAGAATGGGAAACGGTTGGTACTTCGCATCCAGAATACTTGAAACCAGTGCATGTCTCAAGTGTTTTCTGTAGCTTTGTTTCAACAGAAGATGCATTCTCTGCAGAAGCCTTTGTGTTGTCAGTTTGTGTTCAAAACAAGCTGTTCCATTTCAGACATCTTTGTACTAGTAGTGCCCTGTGTTTCCTGGCTAGATGGCTCATTCAAGCAGGTCTGTTGGCTGCTTATAGTGTTCCAGACCATCTGCATTTTATATTCAGGTGTTTGTTTTTAGAGCTGTGACTTTCTTTCTTCTTAGGAAACACATTTGAACACATTTCAACTGTTTCTCGGGTTATTTTGGTTTTCTGTCTGTATTTCCTGTGGGATGTTCGCAGTACATTTCACCTGCTGGATTTTACACCTTTTTGGTTGCAAGAGCTATACTATGTAAGTGTGCTTGCATGCAGTAAAACTATCTAGCTCTCAGATTCTAGATATGAAAATCCCCTGGTTAAGTTTCTGAAGACATCTGGCCAGATTTGTGGAGTCATAGTAATATCAATCTCAGTGCTTACTAACATGACATAGAGTTTGAAAATGGCTGCAAAGGCTCAGAAGGCATTATTCTTCTCAAAGTGGTTGTGTTTTAGACAAATTAGCCTGTCAAGCTGGCAGTCAGATGTGGTGGCCTTGACTGTAGTCAGTCATCTCAGACTCATGGAAGCCTTGTTTCCCTCATGGGCACTTGCCCAACTCAGTCCTTACCACCTTCTCCCCACGTCACATACTGCCATAGTTCCTTTCCACAGGGCTTGTAATAACTGTTTCTGACCATCTCTTTCCCTGCTGCTGGAGCAGGAGAACTGTTTGTCTTTCTAAAATTAGATATCCATGGATACATGTAATATTTTTCTCTATTTGAACTTGGCAGTTTCAGTTGCATATGGAAAAGAAAAGTGTGTTCCATTACAGGAAGTCTGCATGCTGTATTCTTCAGTTACAGGAGGATAAAATGTTACATGGAGTATTTCAGTCTTTGTTCTGTAGAAGGAAAACAATACTTACAAAACTAAGTTTATACTAATGTCTGCAGCCAGACTCTTCTTCTGTTGTCATTGTGCAGCATTCAGGGTACCACCCTACGAAGGAAAGCTAGCTATATATGGGATACAGCAAGGGCACATGATTTTAATACCACTTCAGGGTTTTTATTGAATTCCTGTTTTGTTTCTCCAGCTGAAAGTGGGTGTTTGAACCTCCTCAACTGCGTGGACCATTCTTTAATGTAGGGCATCTTGCCTGAACATCTGTCTTCAATTCTCAAGGTTTCAGACAATCTTCTCTTGCTTGCAGTTTGTCTTAAGACACCACAGGTAGCTGTAGTAGTGGTAGGAAATTATATATATAGTACTTTATTGCTTTTCTTGGCTATAAAAGTAGTTAATTTTGTTTTCTAGAACCCCTTAAGTTGCATTAACACTGTTCCAAGGACAAGTAAATTGAGAAGTTGGGATGCTCTTTGGTGTCTGGAGTGGTGGGCAGTCTTGATTCCGGAACGGGCTACTTCACCTTGTTAACTTCTTGAAACTACCGTGGTATTTGTTCTGGTTTGTACACAAATATGTTGTTCTTACTTCTGTGAGGTACTGGGTGATAGGGATGCTGTTAAGGTGGTGAGGCACTGGAGTGGGTTGCCCAAGGAAGTTATGAATGCTCCGTCCCTGGCAGTGTTCAAGGCCAGGTTGGACAGAGCCTTGGGTAGCGTGGTTTAGTGTGAGGTGTCCCTGCCCATGGCGGGGGGGTGGAACTGAATGGTTAAGGAACTTAAGGTCCTTTCTAACCCTAACTATTCTATGATTTTATGATTCTAATGTGAACTTACTTTCATGGAGTAATATAATTGCTCTGAATAAAAATACCTGCATAAATGGATTAGCCTGACTTTCAAAAACAGGTTATCAGTAGTCGTGTTGCACCTCTGCACTGAAGGAGCTAAAACATAGAGTTGAGGTGGTTTCTGGCTTTGTTTTGGTCAGTGGTGTTTACTAGTTATCTACAAAAAAGAGGTAAATGAGGTTTGACTGCAATGGGAGAAAAGCACAGCCTGAATAGGTGACAGAGTTTAAGAGAAGAGACTGCTCTTCTAAATTCTGCATGTTACATGGGATTCGTGCCACCCGCTCTTTTACTTCTTCAGAACACTTGAAGCTTGGACAAATCAGCCAACAGCTGCAAAGTTTTTACTGCCCTTTCCCATCTGCATTGAAGAAATGTTTTCTTTATGCTCTTTGCTTATCTTTGCCAGCCTTTTCCTTCTTCTCCCACTCTCTCTCCACTTTATGCCAGGCAAAGTGATGGGTTTTTCTCCTTTAACTTAAAAATTTAACTTTCCCATTGCTCTAACTTTAAAGAAACCCAACTTTCTTCTGTAAGGCTAAATACTTTCATTCATCATGGTAAGGAGAGGGTGCTGTTTGAGTCTTACTAGCAGGCAAAGCGTTGTTTAGCCCAGTGACCCAAAGAAGGAACCTGCATATGAACTTGGCTTTGTGGCTCTGCTAATATATTTAATTTCATTGTAAAAGCATAGTAGCAGATTTTGTGCTGCCCGTGTCACTGTCAGAAGATGTGTGTCTGCCAATGCATGCATCCTACTGCCAGTTACAAGTGATTGCTTGACCATTTAGGGATAGTAAGGAGGGATTTGGGAATTGTCTGTTGTGAGTAGCTTGTGTCAGGATGCTGCGTCTCCCATGCTGGCACGCATTTGCTGCACTGAGATCTGAAGATACCTGTCACTTCTAAGAGTTTATGTTACTGCAGGTTATTTATGATTCAGCTGGGATACCACTTTCAATAGCTGTGAACACCTAACACCGTGTCCTGCAGGAGCTAGTTGCTCAGATGGGATAATGCGGTTAGAAAGATGAATAAACCCTTTCACAGCATTGCCTTTAATGGTCCCCAGTGACACTTTATTTGAAAGTTAATGATTGATTTCCTCTTCCAGAACACCTGATGGAGTAGGAGGAACACAAAAAGAAGCAGGTTCTTGGACTGTCTTCTACACTTTCTTTCTGTCAGTCTCCTATCTGTGAGGGTTTGTTGTTTGGCTTGTTTTGGTGTGGGTTTCATGTCTGTGTTTTACTTCTCAGCTTTCCTATAAAGCCTTTTTTACCTTGATCCAGTCGTAATGTTTACGCTTGGATGTTTTGAAGTATTTATTTTTCAATTGGCTTTGTGATTTGAATAGCTTCATATTATTTTTGGCATAAACTGCAGTATTAAGGGCCAGCAGTATTCTACTCTGACAAGTTTATGTATCAAAAGTTGAGAAGAAAGACTGAAAAAATGTGATTTGGGATATGTAATGCATGGCTGCCAATGAAAACTGGTATTGTGAAATCCCATGAGGATATAACCATATTCCATTACATTTTCTTGCCTTGTCACTGAGAGAAACATGAAGGTAGACAAGCAGTTATTGAAGCACATGACGTGTTTCTTGCTTCCAGAAACTTTATAAAAATAGCCAGGTAGAATAACAATAACTTCATTACTCTTACAAGGATTTCCTGAATGTGACATGCCAGTATATGACTTTGAACTTTAGTCTTGCTTAGAATGGAGGTTGTTTTGAAGATAGCCCTTCAGAAGGATTCTCCTATTTATGCTGTGTGAATGCCTGTGTTATATTTAGGCACTGAAAATACTTTTGGACTGAGTGTCCTGTATTCTGCAGTGGGGGGGCCCTGGGAAGATAGGAGCTGTGCTTTTTTTCATGAGCATACTTAAAACTCCTTCCCAGCAATCCTCTTCCCTCTTTGAGAGTCAAGGCTGGACTCTGCTGCCTCCCACAAGAGCAGATTAGAATCTCTCCCTATGCTGAGATGCAGGACAGTGGTTTATACTGTACCCATAGGTTGCAGTCAGAATTGAGCTGGATACCTTTCCAAACCAAAGCAAGGCAATGTCATGTCAGTCTCTTTTTCCCAAGTAACAAGTGATGGGACAAGAGGAAACGTCCTCAAGCAGCACCAGGGGAGGTTTAAATGGAGATGAGGAACAATTCCTTCCCCAGAGGGTGCTCAGCCATTGGAACAGGCTGCCCAGGGCAGTGCTGGGGAATGGTTGGACTTGATGAGCTTAAAGGGCTTTCCCAGCCTGGTTGATTCCATGATTCATAATGCCTGCTGTCTTCAGCAGGTGGGCTTCATTTCTTCTTTTTTGTTCTTCTCAAGTAGAGAAGTGTGAACTTGGAAATGGAAAACTGAAGGTCCCGAGTCTGGTTTTGTATTTCCATTGCAGTCTATCAGTACCAAGAAGGAAGAGTAGAGCTGGTGCTCTTCATGGGGACGGTAAACAAACTGCAGGGGTTTCTCACTCCTTCCTCTGTGTGGGATTTGAAATGGCTTGATCTGTCTCTTCACGCCTGGCATCAGTGCTGTAAATAATTACCCTATGGCCTTTTGGCCCTTGGTAACTCTTTCAGAAAAGCACAGCTAATCATTTTATGGAAAAGGCAGTTAATTCTTGGCAAATTTGTCTTGGAGCCTTGTCTCTGCAAATGGAAATGATGAACTTCAGCAGTGCTGAGCAGCTTGGATGGAATGGCAGTGCCCTGCCGGCTTGGCGGCAGCACTTCCCTTTTCCCTTCCACTGGTACTGTTGCCTTGTATGCGGTAGATATTGCTGTAGGACAGCATCATGTGCAGTCTTGTCTTATCCCTTTTTTTCATCACATACAGCAACTTTTGCATGAGGCCTTTAGTGACATGGTTTAGTGGTGGCCTTGGCAGTGCTGGGGTAAAGGTTGGACTTGATCTTAAAGGCCTTTTTCAACCCAGTTGATTGTATGATTCTATTCTTGCTATCCATCTCCTAGTTTATGGGATTGCTGTGCTGTTCATTGAGCTCCTTTAAGAATGAATGTGATCTGTTGGCCATGTCCACATAAAGCTGCAGAGGAATGTGTATATCAGGCTTCAAGTTAAAGAAACAAACTGCTTCCCACTTGCTAACCAGAGACAGAATTACAGGAAGGGCTGCACTGCATGGGCTTTCTCCACTTGCTTTATTTCTGTTCCTTGTTTCTTCTCTTGCTTTTCCCTGCATTGCAGTTAATGCTGAGTGTAAATGTTAGGGATACCTCATTGCTTTAGACTTCTGTATGTTCAAATATGAGAAACCAAAAAAAGAAAACATATAAACAGGGTTATTTAACTGTTTTTTATTTTACTCCACCTTCTTCTGTTCTGCTGTTTAGGTTTTGTACTTGTAAGAAAATAAACTTAAGTAATCTATCTATAATATTTATATTTGTCTGCATTCAGTAGAACTTCAACAGCCACTATGGTGGATCAAAGGCCTATTTGTGCCACTTTTGATATGCATGTACAATAAATACACCTACCTGTGGTCATACAGAAGATGTTTTGATTTTGTGCAAGTTGTGTTTAGATGGAGGTTTCTTTTTTTCATATGAGAACTGAAAGCCAGGCTAAACTCTGTGGTTTAAATCTGAATTGCTTGTGAAGAACAGCAAACCCATAAAATGGTCATGTTAGATGTTAATGCTTCTGTCTCTCTATTTCAATATACAAAGTCTATTCTGTGAGCTAGGGAGGGTCAGTTTTGGTCTTTGCGTTCTAGTCATGCTAAAATGCTAACGTAAAAATGGATTAATGTGAACAAATAATAAAGCTCTTTTATTTTAAAGAAAATTTTCCTTTCAACTCATGGCTAAATTAAAACTTTCTGCAAAGCTTTTTTTCCCTCTGAAGTGTTACAAAGCAGCTGCCTTCTCTCATAGAGTCGGCTAACAAGAATTGGGCTGTAATCTCATTAAAAGCTGATAACGTCAAGTATGACTCCAAATAAAGCTATCATCATATGAAAAGGGTGAGTAATTTGTCCAGGCTTATAGGGAGTGGTGGTAAAGAGTTTATTGAAGCACTATTCTGAAAGCTGAGCAGAGAATGGCATGCCACAGGTTTTACAATTTATTACAGTGAGCTTGTGTAGAAAGCTGCAACTTGTATTTTGTACTCCAAAACTAACAGAGTTTTACTAGCCTTCAGTGCAAAGCTGTTCTCTTGAGGAGAATTAATGACAAATAATATGTTAGGGGAAAGAAGCCAATCTAAACTTATCAATTATAGTGCTTTTACAAGTAAAGAAGAAAATCACACCTTTTTACAATGAAACAATACGGAATCAGAGTTTGTACAGTTCCTTCCTCTGCCAGTGCAACTAGCAGCACTTATTGGAATGCTGTGGAATTATATGTGTAATTTTTCTCCCAAACTCCTTTGAAAACTTTTGGAAAACATACTAGCGTTGAAGGATTCCCACTGATAGCTTGAGTAGTATTTGAGGCGTAAGAGCTTCCTTGTTGAAAGTTCTTAGGCAAAACCATGCCATCTGTTGTTAATAATAACTCCTATCTGCTGTCCAGCTCCCTGATACCAGGTAATTGTGTTCAAATCTTGTTTATCAGTGCGATCTGCAGCAGAGATGAAGGAAGAATGCCAAGGGCTGCTCACAGAGAGGGGTCCCTTTGTAGCCTTGTGGTTCTGAGGCACCAGTCAAAGGAGTCAGTCGCTTCAAAGCAGGTCCCCCCCTAACCCTGCCTTTAGCCATAAATCTTTCTTCTCAGTATTTTGACTCTTTCAGGCTAGTGTTTAAGCCCACACAGTGGGCAGTGGAAAATAATCCCTTACTACAGAAAGAAAAGTCCTGTTAGCTCATTTCCGGCAGCTATTCTGTATTTTAGATGAGGTGTTTTGCTGTCGAAACAAACGCGGTTATTCATAGACCATGGCTGTGTGATTTACATCAAGGCCTGTATTCAGTAAAGATAACAGATTTACTTTCTTCATGTATGTGCACACAATATAATCCTCCTTGAAGGAATTATTTCCATTTTGTAAAAGCATTTTGTAGCATTGATGTTTTAATGCATTGAGTCATGGAGAGGCTTTCTTCCGTGCAAGTTCAGAAGCTCATGTTATGATCGTGGATGAAATATCTACGTATGTAACTAAATGTGCTCAGTTGTGAGTTAGGATGCACAGTGTGCATGCTTTTACCGTGTTATTCCCCCCACTTCCTTTTCCTCCATCCCATCACACTTGCTTACCTGGAGCAATACTTCCTCCATTGCATTATCCTGATTCAGTTGTGAATAGCTGTATGAAATTAAGTGAGCCTCTCTTGGGAATGTACACCATTGCTCTGAACTTCCAGAAACTGGATAAGATGTTATCATTACAATAAGCCGTTGGGTATGGGTCTGACTTCACTTGGTGCCAGTCTGGTTACTGACATCAGTGAGGGTAGCGCTGCATCCATAAGGATCCATAAGGAAAATGGTAGGTTTGGAGCTGTCACGCTGTTGACATTTGATATGCTGCAAGTTAAGTGCTTCCTGCTGAGTTTTCCCTTCTCCCTCAGTTATATGTGTGATTCTTTGGGCTTTACAAAGAAAACATTTTCTCTTCTTGTGGGTCAAGGAATTGCAATATGTTGGAACTTCCTTAAATTAAGAAGGTACCTTTTTGACTTGTGCAATCTTTAGAGTTAAGGGCAGGATGATGCATTTTAGCAATCTGTAGTTCTAACTCAAGTTTTCCCAATTTCTGTTCATTTTAAAGACTATAAGTTTCCAAAATACGTATATGAAAGGAAGCAAACCACAGTGAGAGGTACACAGGCATGCCCACTCTTGGAGCAGAAGTTGTAGAAACTCACATGTATAAGCCACATTCGCATCAGAAGAAAGGCAGGAACAAAATAGCACACCTTTATTAAATGCATAGGACCATATTTTGCTGGGACTGTATTACCCTCATCTGAGGGCAGCACTGCATGAACTGCATGCTTGAGAACAGATATTTTTTGCATTAAAGCAGGATAAGTGATGTTTGAACTTCTGTTGTCACATTTTTGACAAACTTTTTATCCCATCAATTGAAATCAAAGAATAACCGGCACCAGTTGGTGCTGGTGGATGTTTAACTAGTGTGAATGCACTGGGGTGTATGATTTTACGCTGACACTTGCCTCTGTTAGAGCTATTGCTTCTTCATGTTGTCCTGTGTTCAGAACTTAAGTTTTACTCATGTCTTTGTAACAGGAGAGACTAATGAAAACACGGTGTAAGGAGTTTTCCTGTGGTTTTAACTAAGCGTATCCATCACTGTTTTATATGGCTATCAATCACATTTAGCAGGAAATGTAATCTCTTCCAATCGCTATCGCTCAAACAAGTCTGAAAGAGTTGAAAACGTGTCACAGAGGTGACTAGCTGAAAGGAAAAGTACATGGCACTGATACGATGTTGCTACTGATTGTAGCTGGGGGGGTAATATAGGAATACAAATTGAACAATCTAGTCAACTCTCCTGAGAGGTTTTGTCATCTGAATATAATTGATTTTAAATGGTTGACCCTTACAGTAACAGTTAAGTTTCCATGATACTTCAAGTATTTAGTGTAAATTTAGGATGCAGGGCCTTATGCTTTTGGTGCCTTTCTTAGACAGCTGGTGTAGTACCAGGCCTGAAAGAAGGATGTGCCCAAATACCAGAGTGTTGGTTTGACTTCTCTTTTTCTGAATGGTTTGTCCATGTTGAAGATATAGCCCATCTAGAGTCTGTAATAATAACTTTTCTTAGGGGCATTCAATTACAGAATAAATTGCTTTATTTGGGGTAAAAAAAAAGTGCTGTCTAAATCAGCTGACTATTTCACATTTTATTCTTAGACTTTTATTCTACCATAGCTTTGCCATACAGGAAGAATGGAAATATGTTCTAGGAAGCTCCTTTGCCTGCTGAGCCCAGGAGCCTGCCTTGGGCTGTGAGTTCAGAACTTGCCCAGCTGATCTGACCAACTGGTGTCAATGAATGCAGCACTGCTCTTATTTTTCCTCCTCTGAGGTGTGTGATTCTGCTCTCTCCCCTGTGCCAGGTGAACTGCTCATGCTGGGCTCCACCGTGAGCTATTTAAACACACTAACCAAGCTGAAAGGATCCCGTTTTACTGAGTTAGGGACATAAAGTGGGGAAGAAAGCAGGACTTTCCTCTCATTCCTGGCAGTACCCGAGCATCCTAGATGAGTCTGCCTCAGGGGCAAAACTGCATCCTTGGTCTGGTGCCATCCAGGCACCAATCACTCTTGGCTGTTTCTAGTTTGAGGTCTTGCAATAACACAGCCAAGGTGTGAGGTTGTAAATAGTTAACTGCTGTACCCTGGTGACCTAAAACCTGCCATGGTGGAGAGGTGGAGCTGCTGCAGATGCTTGGCATGGGCAATCAGGCAGCTTTTCCTACTTGAAGGAAAACTGCTGGGGTTTGGCATTTCACTTTGTTGGGGTTTTTTTGACTTTTGAATGCAAGGTGTACAGGTGAATGGTAAAAACTCCAGCTTCATTACTCGCACTGTTGTGGGCTAAAGCTGGTCGCAATGGCACCCCCACTGTCACTTAGGTATGTTACTTTATGCAGGTGTTACTCCTAACTTGAATGCTTACGGTAACTCAAAGAATCCTTCACAAGTAGTTAGAAAGACCTGTTGAGGGTATTCTGGAGTGAGGAATAAGGAAATTATGGATAAGGCTCTCATCTGTGGTTTGGGAAGTTCACATCTTTTCTGTGAGAGACTGTTGGACACTCAGATCCACAAAAATACTTGTTAAGTGTGGACCTTGATGCTGAAGAGTAATAGGTGTTTGCTTGATAGATGTATCCACACAACTCCATAGTTCTGTGGATGCACAAGAAAGGTGTTTTCATGGAAAGAATGGTTCTTTAGCGTGGGAGGAGGGAATAACAGAGGTGCACCTACTAACATTTATGCACTTCAGAGTCAGTGAGTACATTCTCTTGGAGGTATTGTGACAAAAAGAGAAGAAAGGGTAGAATCTTAGCTGGCACAAATTGGAGTGGCTCTTTTGACTTCATTTAAAGCTCTCTGGACATTTTATTTAGGCTACTAAAAGCAGAATCTGACCCAAGTCGAGTACAATGACTGTGTGAAAACACACAATGGCTTTGATAAAAAATCCCTGCTGCAGCAAAAATAGATCTGGTGGGAAATGGAAATTTTCCTGGGAAAGGAAAGCTGTGATGGAATTGGGAAAGTAGAATTGTAAATGTGTGATTTTGGATCTTTGGCCACTGTGTATTGGTGTCTGATGGCGCACAGCAGTAGCAGCAGTAGCAGTCATCTTCTACTTTGAATGTCTTAGAGAGTCCTTGGCATCTATTCATGCACACAAGTGTTGGGTTTATTACTATATGGATCAGGGTAATACCTAAATCTCCCCCAGATTTAAATGCCTGAGGATGAGGTCCCTGTCTTGTGAGGGACTGTAGAAGCAAGTAGTTGAAAACAGCGGCCTTGTAGCTTAAGGCTTGTATATGTAAGGGTTAAAAACCCCTTTAATCTCTGCAGAGATGGATTTGACTCCTGGGGGTTTACCAGGCTTTATGGGAATTCCACTCATAACTGGGTGGGATGCAGACACCTCGCCAGCACAGAAATACGCCACACCGTGCTCTACCTGCATGAAACTCGCACATGAGAGCAGTCAAGGCAGAGAAAGCTATTCCACAGAGAGAGATCTCCTCCTCTAGACAGAGCCCGGCTAGATGGAGATGGGTTGTGCCAGACTCCCTGTCTCCTGCATGCTGTTACTCTTCCCTAAAACTGTAGGCTAGCACATCCCTTGCCGCTTGCATCACATGCTGTGGTCTCAGGCCCAGCCCAGGGTTACATACTTCTGTTAGGTGTGCTGCTGCTCCTGCAGTCTTGGAATGCTGGAGGGCTGCCATGTGCTGTTGGTAAATACAGGCTGCAGTTTGACAGTAATCGCTGTCTTCCTGGAGTTTCAGAAGTTATCCACAGAAGCAAATGAAGTGAGAGCAAGCATTCTGCTTTCAGCGCCTTTCCTATCGGATGCTCCTTTCAACGTGGTTCAGTGTATTAACTCTGTAATAAAGAGCAAGTCATGTACTTGGAAATGTCCTGAGAGAAGAAGTCTTTCTCTCTTCTGGCCTTTAAAGAAGTTTAAGGAAGCAGGAGAGTGCCCTGTGACTGCAGCAGTGCCCTTCACCACACAAAGCAGCTTCTGCCCCATGGCCTCTTCCTCCTGAAACTCATAGTGTCTTCCCTTGCTCCCCCCAGTCCATCTATTAAAACTACTAACTTCTGGCCAGCCCCAGCTGACTTGGGGGAATGAAGGAAGAATTTTTCCTGTTTCTGCCTTCTTTGGTTTTAGGTTTGGAAAAGTCATAAAATGTTCATTGGTTTGCGTTGTGTGTGCTAGTGGTTTGACCTGGTTTCACTGTAATGTCTCATAAAGGAAAGAAAAATACTGGTTTGGAAAGGCACACATCTTTATCTGCATAAGGAAATCTAAATCCATAAGGAGCTTTTGTATTTCATACAGAAACTAAGTAAATGTTCTTAAAAAACAGAAGCAATCCTGTGTTACATATCACAGTGTGAATCTGACCTAGTTCCTCTTGCAGGAGTGGCCTTGCTGATAGGTAGAGCTATTGCAGTGGTCATGATTAGGCTGGTTGCTGATAGGTAGTGTTAGTGCTCCAGGTCATGATTAGCCTTTTCCTGCCCGAACCATTACAGCTGTGCCATCTGCAGCTGGAAGGTGTTTCAGGTTGGTGCCCAGGTTGTGCTTGGGAGATATTCTTTGTTATACAAGGTGTGTTTTCCTACCTCTGCGTGTTTGAATAACTGTATTCCGTTGCTGAGCGATGGGGGAGTGGTACCAACTGAAAACTCTTTTGCCTAGGGAAGGACTTCTTGTGCAAGTACTCAGTGGCTTTAAGCGGAAAGAGGGGAGATTTAGATTAGATATTAGGAAGTTCTTGCCTGTAAGGGCGCTGAGGTGCTGGCACAGGTTGCCCAGAGAAGCTGTGGCTGCCCCATCCCTGGCAGTGCTCAAGGCCAGGTTGGACACAGGGGCTTGGAGCAACCTGCTCTAGTGGAAGGTATCCCTGCCTGTGGCAGGAGGTTGGAACTGGATAAGCTTTAAAGGTCCCTTCCAACCCAACCCAAACTATGATTCTGTGACTTCGTCTCTCTTCCCTTGCAAGCTGCAGCAGTGGTATGAGGGACTGAAATACCATTGGAGAGATCATGCATCCATATCTGCTGCCTTTGCACACGCAGTATGCTGGTAAGGCTTCCATGTGAAGTAAAGCGAGATAGGTAAGCTTGTCTTGAGCTGAAATGTAGAAGTTTTGTATCAGGGACCATCTTTAAGCTGCTTTCTAGCAGTGGAAGAAAGAATCCAAAATAGTTGAAACATGGAACAAAAAGTGTAAAGGAAAAAAACCCCAAAGTTTGTAAAGAGCTCAGTCTAGTTTCTCTTCAGAAAAACAAATCCTTAAATAGAGGGTATCAGTTTAAAAGTTGTCATCTTGATGTCTTTCACACTTGAAATAAATCCTTTTTTAGAATTAGAGTAAGTTCATGTTTATTTGATGAGCTGTTTAGAGGCTTGCTTTAGTTTCACTGGTTTTATTTGGTTTTAAGTGATAGTGTGAGTTTGAGAAGCGTTGTGGATGCCATCATAGTTGTGTTAACCTGGTTGGGGGCATTGCCACTCTTGGTTAATCCCTTAGCCAGGAAAGGAGATCCTGTAATGGGATAATCCTTCACTTGAAAGACCAAACCCTTCTGTTTCTTGTCATCATCTTCTTTTCTCAGTTGTCTGCAAAATAACTGTGAGTAAAAATGGATGTTCCTGCTGCTTTTAAGATTATACAAACAAAAACACTGGTTGCTTTAAGAACCTGTATGTAACCAGGGCCTTTGAGATCTTCTTTAGGAAGCTGACCAGAAAACCCAAGTGGGAAGTTGGTCATCCAGAAGAAGTGTAAACAGGAAAGTTAGATATGTGCATTAGATTGAAAAAGTAATTGTTGGTACAGGCTGGGCTGATCGGAGCCATTTCAAGCTGTCTTGATTCATTCTTTAACCACAAACTAAGTGTGACAAGTTGTACGAAAGAGCTGTCATCAGGCATTCATGTATACTTAAGTGAAATGAAAAAGTAACCCAAACCCTGTTGCACGAAGTGCATTGTTATCCCATCTGTATGACTGACTCATCACCTTCAGCGGAGTTAAAGGAAAACTCCTGATACTTTGCTGCTTTTGGAAGAGTGGGGGAAGTATTTGCCTTGTTTATGGTCAAGTAATTCATTTGCAATCCATGTCAATGTTGCCATTGTACAAGAATTAGTGGGTTTATTCCAGAACAGCATGTTTGCACACATGTCTTCTGGAACAGCTTATCCTCAGAGAGCTGTAGTGTTCCATGTGCCTGGTCAGCAAGGCCAATCACATTGGCTTTTTGTAAACTGACATTGATTTCATAGAATCATAGAATGGTTTGGGTTGGAAAGGGCCTTAAGGTCATATAGTTCCAACCTCCTGCCATGGGCAGGGACACCTCACACTAGACCATGTCAACCATCCAACCTGGCCTTGAACACTGCTAGAGATGGGACCATTCATCACTTCTTCGGGCAGCCTGTTCCAGTGCCTCACCACCCTCATAGTGAAGAACATCTTTAGGCTGCTACTAACTGTACAACTACTCTACAGAGGCTGACTCATACTCTGCAAAGAGATGTGTGCAGCTAACAGTAATGAAAGGGAAGGTTATTTTTAGGCTAGCTAAAACTCCCCATGTGTCTGGCTTAGAATAACCTGCAAAGCCAGAGACTGAACACAAATGCTGTTCTTGATAAGATGTAGTTCTCCACACCCTTCCTTGTTTGTAATTTCCTTCCATTCTTCCCACTTTTCAACCTCGTGCTGCAGTTTTGGGTACGTTTCTCAGCAAGATAATTGCCAAATAATTGACTAGGGGTTAAAGCAGTAGCTTGGCCTGTGTGTTTTAGTACCTTAGTGATGTTGGACAAGCTGGCTAATGTTTGTTTCAATTCCTCTTGTTTGAGTCATGGCTCACCAGGTTGTTGTAAAGATGCATTCATGTGTCTTGGATGGCTTCTGATGTTAGACATGCAAGGTATAGCAGCTCTCTCGTGCAGTCCTATGAAAATAATACATTATTTCTGTCCCCATGAAAGTTAGAGTGGGAGATTAAACTACAGGAGCTAATGTGATAGGTTTTTTTGCACTTCAGTCAAATAGCACATGCTCCTTCTCAAAGCCTCTAGGTTTGCTCTGATGAAGCTAGTAGACTACCAGGGGAGTCGCACACCTAAGTGAGAGGGTTGCTTGTGGTTTTCTCTTTCTGTGTTTTGGGGTTTGTTTTGTTTTGCCTTTACCCCTAATAAATGTGAGGATATACTGGCTTTGGAAAATACACTGACTCAAATAGGTGATGATTCTGTTTCTAGTATAACGATAATCCCTGTAGTCAGTTGGGCTGCTTTTAATGATCTCCATAGCAACTACTTGCAGTAAAAAGTGAAAATAACTGAGTCATGCAGTTCTCTGCCAGATGATACACGTGAGCAATGTGCTAATATCTGTTTGAAACGTCACACTGGGCTAAGTGATGCCTACTCTGCTGGCAATGCTTTCCAGGCCTTCTCCTAAGCAGCAAGGAAAGGGGAGCTAGCTTTTGTTTGCGGAACTATTTGGTACAAGGAATGGACTTTTAAATGCCAGCTTTTGTGTCCCTTCACTTCTTGCTCCAGAATATTCCAATGGAACCAGGAAGGCTTGGTAGCAAGTAGTTTGCTTTTTACTCCATTCCTCTCTGCACGTGAAAAATGTCATTTTAAAGCTGTAAATGCTTTGGTTTGGTTTAGTTTGGACCTGCTCCTAACTAAGCTTTGAGAGAGAAATGGATCTCACAGATGAGTATCGTAGCTTCCTTAATGTCCTTATTTCTGTATCTCTGCTTCTTCTGTCTGCTTTGTATTTTGGCTTCACAGTTGTGTGTGTCCCTAATAAATATCAGGAGTAGTCATTAGAACCAGTATCTAGAATATGTGTTCTCTCCCTCTCACCGAGTGTTATCATGGTGTCTGACAGCTGTCTTCCTGCAGTTACTCATTCCATCTGAAAGGGTGAAATACAGAATTGCTTTGGAGCTGGAAGTGAGCAACATGTCAGGGATTGCATCAGAGGAGCCTTCTCTGAAATGGCTTGGATGCTTCTTGCCTTTCACATGCATACTTGGGGGTTTATTTTTTCAGAGGTGCATTTCCTGCTGGCTGCAGCCAGCCTTTCTTCTTTCAGAATCACACCTCTTTTAAATGCCTCTATGCCTTCTCTTTTTCTAAGCTAGCTTTCAAAGCTGGCCCAAGGGCACCAAAACTTAACTTGAAGATTATGTTATGGACCCCTGTGGTGGGGGTAATGGTGGGAGAGTTAGCACCTCTGGATGCCTGCCCTGGAGAGCTGCTGTTTGTTCTGAGCTTCTCAAAGAAGGGCTTTGCAATTAAATCTGTGCTTTGCATTCAGTGCCAAAAGAGAGTTTTGAAAGATGTGTTGTATGAGGTGTTCTTCTGGGAGATGTAGTAAGTGCCTGGCAGTCCTGTGCATGGAGATGTTTAGTCTATGGCTTAAAATGTGACTCTTTTCCTTTAAGCTTTTTTGCACTGAGCTTTAGGAACATCTTGTTTCACACTTAACTCTATGTATTTGTATGTCTGCTGCAGGAATCCCTTGAAGCTCTCCCTGGGAATGGACAGCTACCTCTATTTCTGGAGGAGAGTCGTGGCACTTGAAGAAGCCTTCAAGGCGAGTCGACAAGGGTGCTGATAACTCTGGGAAGAGCACAGGGAAGGGGCCGCCTTCCAGGCCAGCAGCCATGCCTTTCGGGCTGAAGCTGCGACGGACCAGGCGCTACAACGTCCTGAGCAAGAACTGCTTTGTGACAAGGATCCGTCTGCTGGACAGCAATGTGATCGAGTGCACCCTCTCCGTGGAGAGCACGGGGCAGGAGTGCTTGGAAGCTGTCGCTCAGAGGCTGGAGTTACGTGAGGTAAGAGGATCTTGGGAAAGACCATCTGTCACTGTATAATGTGACACGTTTTGATCCCAGTTGGGCAAGCTGTTCATTTGAATCGTGGTATTCTCGGAGCTGGAGCTTGGGCAAGCATACTCTGGCTGCATGGAAACTGAAGGCGGAACAGCACTTGGGGTTCTGTGCTCATTCATCAGAGCTCTGAGAGCTCTTTGTAGTGTGAAGATGAGCTTGCTTCTTCTCTTAGAAAGAGATGGGTGTTACTTGTTGAACTGCGATGCCAAGGGCCGAGTTACAGTGAGTTTTGACTGAACCTAACCCTGGTTTCACCAATGCTGGTGACTGAATTATGCCAATGGGAGGGAATCACTGGCTTTTAAGCGTCCACCTTCCTATCCTTGTTTCAGAGAGAAGCAACAGTTGTGTTAACACCAAGGCAACCTGTAACAGTTTGAGGGTGGTGTTTTTTTCCTTCATTTAGTTTAACTGAAATATTTTACATCTGAAACTCTAAAAGGCTGCTTTTACATTTCCAGTGCTTCTGAAAAGGATGAATAACTCAGTCTTACTTTCTTAAAGACTGAAATCCTTTATTGTCTACTTCTCGCTGTTTGGTGTTATTCTGAGTGTTGAGATGCTTTATAGAAATCTCTCTCCAACCTGCCTGGCACAAATGAACTGTGTTATCTTACTTTCTATGGACTCCTTACATGCATCCTGCATACTTCTAGGCTTTTGCAAATCACAAGTTGAAAACCACGCTTGGAAGTTGCTGCATTATCATGACTGTCCTGGCTGATGCTTTCTCTATGCACAGCTGGGGAATCTAATCATCATAGAATCAACTAGGTAATCTTGCAGTGTGTTACATTTGTTGTTCCATGGCAATGGAGCAACAAATGTAAGACATTAAGAGTAATGCTGGCAGCTGGAGCGTGGCATACAAATAACTAGTGCAGATGAAAACCAAACAAAAATCCCTTTTTGTACATCAGTAATGATAAAGAGTGAGAAAAGAATCTCTGTGTGTGTGTGTGTGCAGAGTAGTCAGGAAAGGGCAGACTCTGAATATTGCATAATAATTTTTCTTTCTTGGATTTTACATAGATTTTGGTAGAATAATTTTCCCCCTTCCCTTCTAGGAGTCAGGATTTCCCAGAAATTGCTTGTTTTCCTTTCTTTTTATTCTTTTTTTTTCTATTAGTGCTGCTTTAGGGTGTCCTCACAGAGAGGTCAGGTCCTTCCCTTCAGTGCAAAAAGGAGTTAAATGAATGATGTGATTCTCCTCATATTCCTTGTGGGCTTATAGAAACATGGAATGATTTGGATTGGAAAAGACCTTACGATCATCCAGTTCCAACCCCTCTGCCATGGGCAGGGACACCTCACACCAAACCATGTCACCGAAGGCTCTGTCCAACCTGGCCTTGAACACTGCCAGGGATAGAGCATTCACAACTTCCCTGGGCAACCCATTCCAGCGCCTCAGCACCCTCACAGGGAAGAGCTTCTGCCTTGGATCTAAGCTGAACTTCCCCTGTTGAAGTTTGAACCCATATCTACTTGGTAGAGTAGAAGTCTGGGGGCTAATGGCTCTCTCTGGAGCTTCACCTGTGTTTGTGCACAGCAGTGCCGTGTGGGTCAGCATTCTTTTCCACAAAGCATGTTTTGATTTTTTGAATGTGTTTTTTTCCACTTGGGAACAAAGCCTGAAGTTTCGGAATTTTCCAGAGAAAAGAGATTGGGCAGTAGAGCAGCAAAGGAAGTTGTTCTGCTCAGTGTTCAATTCCACAGGCTTCTTCTGTTGCTTTGGTTTCTTTCATTTTCAAACTGATTTGTGTCATGCAAAAAGAAATATGTCAGCAGAAAATGTTTGTGTTTCGAGATGAAAAATACTTTAACAACACAGAAGAGAATGCTTTGATGTTGCTGGAACACTTTCCCCTTCTTTCATTACCCTCCCTGCCTTTTTTTTTTTTTTTTTTTCCAAACAGTTTTGGCAACATTGAACCCATTTTGTAAGGTTCAGATTTCAACAGGAGAGCAGTTTTTGACAGAAATTGTTGCCTGTCTTTTTTTTTTAATCTCCTTTTCTGGTTGATTCTGGTAGCATCCGTTGCTGCTTTCACTGTTTAGGGGAGAAGGGAATTACTGACCTCTTTCATAGAATCCTAGAAGAGTGAGGGTTAGAAAGGACCTTAAGATCATCTAGTTCCAACCCCCTGCCATGGGCAGGGATGCCTCACACTAGACCATGTTGCCCAAGGCTCTCTCCAGCCTGGTCTTGAACACTGCCAGGGATGGGGCAGCCACAGCTTCTCTGGGCACCCTGTGCCAGCGCCTCAGCACCCTCACAGGGAAGAGCTTCTGCCTTAGATCTGACCTGTACTTGCCCTGTTTCAGTTTGAACCCATCACCCCTTGGCCTATCACTACAGTCCCTGATGAAGAGTCCCTCTCCAGCATCCTTGTAGCCCCCTTCAGACACTGGAAGCTGCTCTGAGGTCTCCACGCAGCTTCTCTTCTCCAGGCTGAACAGCCCCAATGTTCTCAGCCTGTCTCCATAGGGGAGGTGCTGCAGCCCCTGAGCATCCTCGTGGCCTCCTCAGGACTTGCTCCAGCAGCTCCATGTCCTTCGTATGTGTTCTCTTAACAATTTTTGTTTGTTGCTTTACCTTCATGTTAGCAATACATCCATGAAGACTATTTCTTCTGTCCACATACCCCTATTAAAAAGCCAAAGTGCTTGAGATTACTGTAGGCATTGTTGTGAAGGACTGTCAGTTGTGATACACATGACTGAAAAACGGTATCTAATGGATTATGCATATTTCTGTTTGATCTCTGGGGAATGCAGCTCCCTCCCTGCCTGAGTCAGGGTTCAGGGGTAGGTCAGTAGAAAGTGTAGCCATGTAACTACTGTAAAACCCAGTTTTATCCTTTTCAGCAAAGCTCTTTACAAAGCATCAGGTCTCCTAGTTGAACAATTACTGCTTCCAATGAAATGAGCTCTTAGGCCAGCGTTAACGTAAAAAGTAAAGATGAGAAGAGGGGAGGAAGAGAAAGAGAGAAAAGACAAAGTCAGAAATGGCATTTTATGCTGTTTTATGTATATGCACAGATTACAAAAAGGATATTTTTCGCTAATGTAATGGCATTTTTCCCTTCAAGTGAGACTAAGTGAATCTGCTTGCAATAGCAGAGTAATCTGTACAACTCTGTTGCGAGCCTTCACGTCTCTTTCTCCTTTTTGTTCCCCCTAATTCAATTTGCAAGATGATAAGAAGTTCAAAGATGGAATGTGCTGACGTGTTGTAAGGGGGTGGGATGGGAAGAAGGTCCTTTCCAACCAAAATTACTCTTTCAAGCTCTGTTTCCCAATGGTACCTCCAGCACTGAGGCGCTGCAGGATGCTAGTGGACTGAGCACATCAGGCAGATGCTGACTGCTTTGGTGGCCATTTGCTGCTGTTCTGGCCTTGCTTTTTGTGTCCTCCTGAAAGCCTGTTTTTGGCAGGTAGCTTGCCTTGCAGTTTGACTTGCTTTGACTTGTCTTGCAGCAAAGCTGGGATAGGGTTCAGGCAGCGCTTGGACAAGAGACCTTCTAGGAACACTTGGCCGCTGGAAGTGGTGCGAGGGCCCTGGGATAGCAGGGTTTAATGCTTTTAGCCCAGAGGAGCTGGAACTTTGCCTCTTCATCAAGGATAAATATTTACTTGGCCGCTTAACCAGATGCTTTAATAAACACTGAGCCTGTCTTGTTGGATCCTTTTGAATAAGATTTGCTGGTTTAGTAAGTGGCTGTCATCTGCTGTTGACAATTCTACTTGCTTTGCCTGACGTAAAGGCAGGGGTAGTTCTGGATTTGGTACTGTAGCTAAGTCCCAAACAAGTATGTTGCCTTCTAAAGTGGCAGCTATAATGTCGTCTTTTTGAAGACTTCTCAGCACAGGTTTTGGGTATCCAGATTTCTTTCCTGGCTCACCATATCTTGAGGATGAGCTTTTCACACAGAGGTGTTGCGATGTGCAGGTGCTCTGGTTCTTGTCTGCTGCTTTAGCAGAGGACTGCAGGTCCTGGAGGAGTGTAAGCCTGGTTCCTTGTGCCACTTATGGAATCGTGTGTGGTAGGCAAGGCAGATTTTTAAACCTTGAGAGGAAAATGAATGTAAGCTCTTTTCTAACAGAGCTCTGTATTTGCAGATTTAGCAGACCAAAAGCAGTAGCAACTGAAGATCTTTGTCTGTCAGATGGATGTGTGTGCATACATCTGGCACTAAGAAAAGTTTTCCTTCGGTGTGTATCATCAGTCTGTCAATTGTGACTGGAAACATCATTCACTTTCTTTGCTAGAGCAGCCCATGATACTTCAGAGCCTGCCAGGGATATGTCTAGACACTTACTCCATGAATACTGGTCAGTGGTTCACTTTGTATAGATGGACAAATGGACCAGCTTTTGGAATCAACAGTGTTTTCAGTCAGCTGCTTACAGAGGAAAAGATCCTATTTTTATATCCCCTCATCCAATTTGTGGGGTATCCCTACTCTGAAAATATTTTGTGGGCTGAAGTGTATAGCAAACATGAAATGGATTGTGTAAGGCCCTTGAGACAGTCTTGCCTTGTGATAGCATACTAAACTTGATGATCCAGCCGTTTCCAGTCCCATGTTGCTCTGTTCCTCTTTGGGCATTACTCATGTTCTTAGGGAATAGAATCTTTTCAGGCATTTGCTGTAGTGGCTACACAAGTCCTTTCCCACTGTGGATGTTTAAAAATGCTGACGTTCTCAGGAAGTGAAGTTCGTAGTGGCAGGGAGCTGATAGTCACACAACTGTGTTGGTTATGGTTGGTTTGGTCTCTCCAAAGTGCATTTGTGACTCAAGCACTGCCCTGCAGTCCCTGTGCTTCGTCTGCAGTAGCTTGATCCTCTCCAGGATGCTTTCATAGAAAAGTTATCTTTCAGTTCCATGAAATGCCTGCTGCTGTGGTCAGCCCACTGTGTCTGCTGGAGTCTAGAAGCTTAAACACTGCATTCCCTTTGGTTCTTAACCCTTGGAAGTGATTCAGGGTTGTGGATTTGGTACCTGAAGAGCCTTTCTGTAGCAAATCTAAATTTTTGTTGTCCTCCTGCCCTCCTGTGCTCTTTTGAGCTGTTTAATTGCAATACCCTCATAATCCCTCGAGTAACTCTTTTAGTCTTCAGGCTCCAAATCATTTTAGTTGCTAGATCTTTTACAAGTACTTGACATGGCAACTTTGGGTCCTAGGTGATGTGAATCACCTTTTTACAATCATATGGAAGATCTGTTTCCACAGCTCTGCACTGTTTCTTGCTGAGATGAGCTGCCCTGCAGTGATTTGAAAGATTTTCTGCGTTAAAGGATTTCCCTTATGAGGTGGTAAAATCACTGCTTTTTCCTGCCTTCTTGTGAATTCCTTCCCGTTGCCATCTCCGCTGTACCTCCCACCTTCATTTTGATCTGATTACTATCACGGGGAGCTTGTCAGTAAGAACGTTTTATCCAGTGATGGCTACAGAGGGAGATCAGACACGTATCAGTGAGTTGGTTAGGTTTGGTTGAAGTTTATCCTATGGAAGATGCTGACTTCTTGATTTATTTGTGCCCTGGATTGATGGATTTATTGAAGATACCTTTAAATTCTACAAGGAAATACTGTATTGATTCTCTTCAAAAAAGGAACACTCTTGCTTCACCGTACCAAAGTGAGCTCAAAGAGAAAGGGCTCAGCACTGTTCACTGTAGTCTGGTCAGGCCTAACTGAGGAATCAAGTTGAATTAGGTATCACCTTAGTTAAACATTGCTCTAGCCAAGCTGTTGATGGGGGCTTTTGCAAAGAGTAGTGATTACAATTTGTCTGCTGCTTTTGAAGACTTTATATATCAAAGCATGAACTTGTGGGAAATCCAGTTGGTGAAATGGTGGTGGTTGATTTAAAGGCCAAACTTTCTGAATGCATTTAAAGGCCAAACTTTCTGAATGCATTTAAAGTGTTTTCAAATGAAAGCTTTATAAAACAGCAAATAGAGGTTTTTCTAGTCTTTCTTCAAATATCTTTATTTAAAATCTGGTGCTATATATAAAGGATTTTGACTGCCTGTGGAAGGACTGTTGTCCACGTAAGTTAAGCTATAACACCACAGTAAGTGTTGTGTGTGTTTTAGGCTTAATTTAATCCAATGGAAAGTTCTGGGAAGTCTTTATGGAATAGGGAATGGCTGGATTAAATTCCAAGAAACTTTCTTGAAATAAAATCAGAGAAATACACAGGAATAGGAATGATCCCACTTTCAAGTCTTGCTGCCCACAAAAGTTCCTGTCGCAGCTCCAGTGTCTTCATTCCAGTGTTTAGTACGGAGTGGTACCGTGTATTGAAGGCACTGCTGGAAATATCCAGATGCTTTCAGCTGAAATGCTGAAGATGTTGAAACAAACATCACAGTTAGGCTACAGTCAGATTTCCAAGCAACTGAGGGATGAGTTCCTTTGCTAAATATGAATGCTTTTTTCTCCTTTTCTCCATATCTGTAGTTGTAGTGCTTGCTGTTAATTACAGTATGCATTTGCCTGCAGTAGTGCATCAGTGTATTTAATGCACTGGTTGAAGAGCTTTTCGGTAGAACCCTTCATGATGGATGGGCTATTCCTTCAGTTGCTTATTACCCATTTGTCGTATTGGAAGCTCCAGTTCTGAACACTGTTCCTTGTTAATTGCTCTCCACCAGCAACAGTCCTGTGTGGCTTATACAGGAGGTGACTACAGACTTACACAGGTTAGGAAATGGCTGAGGTTTTTGATCAGGTATTTCTGTAAAAGCCTAGAGCAAACAACTTGTGTGCTGCACGTTTTCAGTGTATCCATCAGAAAACCTTGTGAATGCATTAAACAAGTAAACACACTCTCTATTGGGTTCTGTTATTGGTAAAAACACTTTGACACATATGTGTAGGTTTGCGTTCTGCTTTTTATAGTTGGAAGAGTCCTAGTCCTTTGCCTGCAGTGATCCAGAGTCTCCTGAAGCCTTTGTGCTTTGATTCAGACCTAGTGTTTGCTGTCTGTTCACAAGGCTCAGTGTAAAAGAAGACAAAGAGTCAGACACTCTCTGTAAATCATTTATGTAACCTGTGCTATAATGTCAGCTAGAGCTCTTTCAAGTGCACTTGAAAGAGATGGGAAGGGGCAGATAGTACTCCGTGAAGTTTATTGCAATATTCGTCATTGCCTTCAAGATTGTCCTAAAAATAAAGGGCAGCAAAAAAGAAATTACTCTGATTTTGCATATGGAAAAATGTACACAATGCCATCTGTTCTTATTTGCACTTGTGTCATTGATAGCGTGTGTGTGATCTCGCTGAACAAGGTAAACTGACACTCTTTGCTTTCTTTATCTAGACACACTACTTCGGCCTTTGGTTTCTCAGCAAGAGCCAGCAAGTCCGCTGGGTTGAACTGGAAAAACCTCTAAAGAAGCAGCTGGACAAATTTGCCAATGAGCCTTTGCTTTTCTTTGGGGTGATGTTCTATGTGCCCAGTGTTTCCCGACTGCAGCAGGAGGTAACAAGGTATGTGCTTTTCCTCTGTTCACACTATTGTGATACAGCTAGGAGGGAACAGGCAATTGCTCCGTTTCTGGCACTCAGTATTTGCTTAGGTATCATGTGGTTCTTTCCTTTCCTGGTGATTGTACAAATGGGGAGAAGTTAGAGAAGTCACCTCTTGAATTATATCTGTTTTGGAGGTGGGAGCAATACCGGTGAATGATTATACATGACTAGCTGCAGGAGCGAAAAGGGAGAAATAAATTCATGTTCAATTTTAAATGGGACCATGGTGAGCATAGTCTTTTTTGTAACCTACTGATTAAGAGGAAGCCATAGGCAAAGGACCTCTATATACAGCTTTTGTGTATTACTCTTATGTCTGCCTGTGCTTTGCTGAAAGTGAACTTTGGCATCTTTTCTGGGGTTTGCCCATCCCACTCCTGATTTTTTCCCCTTACACTTCACAAAAGGAGGAAAATTGTTAGAGGGCATTATTCCTTTAATTATGTTCAGGGTGTACCTTTGCAAACAACTCGAGTGGGAATTGCTCTTTTATTCAGAGACCTGTGCTGCAGTTGTAACAATGCAGCTATTTTGAGGGGCTATTTCTTGTAAACCACATCACTGTGTGGTTTTTGCACATCTGTGCTGTCTTTGAATGTAAAAAAGGAGGAGAAAACAAGCCCACCTCACCCCGAAATGGGTGGGCTTGTTTGCTTTTTAACCAAAATTATTTCATTTATCTGGTCTACAGCAGAGTTGCATCAGCACAACTAAAGGTAAAGCCTGGGATAAGTGGGTGAGGGCCACCGGGTGCCAGAAGCATCCACACTGAAAACAGTGTTCTGTTGCTGCAAACCTGCACGTGGTCATCGTGGCTAAATGAATAGTGGAGGAAAAAGTGGCTTTTTCTTTATATTGCATTGTTCATATTGAAGTTAATGTATTTTAAAGGATTTCTTTGAACACTGGAGAATTGACTTTGGTGGGGTGTGACAGATTCGCTTCTTCAAGTGGCAGCTGTCGAGCAGTCCCTTGCCTACTGTATGTGCAGAATTGTTGCCAAACAGTAGACTGAAAGCATCACAAAGTTTCAGTTTCCCTGGGAATAGACTGAACATCAATGCTTGGCTGTGTCTGTGTGTTCCTGCTTTGTGCATGTTGGGAGAAGGAAGCCTTATAGCTTTTCCTTCAGAATCCTTTAGCATGCAGTCAGAATGCCTGTTGCTCACTTTTGTCAGCCTAAGCCTTGCCTAGCTGTGCGTGAGGTAGCATTGTAGCTACTTGGATGCTATTACCTCTTCAAGCTGCAGCCTGCAGTGCTGATTGCTCATTCACAGCTCACCTGCAGAGATGTATTTGCTCATTCTTCCCAGGTTGGTAATAACAAAACATTTCAGTGACAATTGCACTTCACAACACTCAGTTGGAGTGGCTGCTGAATTGGGTTTCTCTCTGAAAGTGATTGATAACAGAAGCTGCAGTCTTATAAGTGCCCCTTATGTTTCTTTAAATGTCTGTAGCAAACCCAGCAGCTCCCTAATGGATCTCTGGTACAGAATAGCCTGATAAGATTTTTGCTTGTTTGCTTCCTGAAGTGTGGAATTGCTTTACTGTGATGATGTGATGTAGGTGATATGATGGCACGAAACCTTCAACTGTGCAATTCTAGGTAGATGCGGTAAATCTCATGTTTGAAGCAGTGTGGTGGAGGAGATGGAGGACTCTTCTGAACCAAATGGTGGAGAAAGACTTAGTCTAAAGTGTGATTAGATGGGCAGGTGGGGAGGTTGGGTATTTCTTTGTTCACTCTTGGTAAGCAAACTGATCTGAAATTGAGATCGGCTGCTTTTAGGATTAAGTTTGATCATGATATGATTATGTGTGACGGTGAGGTAGGCACTAGACTCACCCACTCAGGGCCTATGTATTTGACACATATTTACATATGTGACAAATCTGTCTTCAATGCAGAGCTTGCGATCAGACTCCATCTCCTTCTGGGCAGCTGCAGAACCACCACCACCAAACCAATCCATCACCAAAGGCTGAAGCTGCAAAGCAAGTGACAGGACTGCTAGCAGTGAACCTGTTGCCTTTGTAACCTTCTCTCGGTGAATACATTTCCAGCCCTGAGCCTTCTTGGCCATTGCTGGAGCTTGAGGTGAAACCCATCTCTCAGTCCAGGCTTTTAGTTAGGAGTAGACTCCAGAATTTCCAGGATTGATTGATATTCCTTGAAGATGATGGAAAGTCTTCCAAGAAAACTTAAGCAAATGCATAATCCACAAGTACTCAAAACTCAAAGAATTTGATTACTGAGATGGCTTATATATTATGTATTTATATTATATATTATGCATATTATATATAATATTAAATATTTTTATATAGTATATATTATGTAGTATATTTTATATATTAGGTTATGGGGTTTTTGCTTGATAGCTGTTTTTGAGAGATTTGTCCTGAATTGACTACTCCTCCCTGCTTCCCGCAACTGCACCTCATGTGCTGTCATTGCAAAGAGGAAAAATGATCCAAGGCTTTTAGGCTTTGATGGTCGAGAGGAGCATTACTTGTGGGGTTGGTCAGTGGCTTTAAGGCAGTGTTCCTAAATCACTTTTATCTGAAATACCGTGTGACTCATCTGAACAATCTCTGGACCATTTGTGTTCTGCTATTGCTTGGGACTGACAGGAGGAAACCTTGTACAAAAAGTTCATACTCAGGTGAAACAGGATTTATTTAGAAAATGTAAACTTCTTTCCATTTTATCATTACTGTTGGAAGCCTGAAATGCTAATTTTGCCTGCAGGATCCTGAATTCGATGCAGGCTGGGGGATGGAGGGATAGAGAGTACCCCAGAGGAGAAGGGCTTGGGGGTTACTGGTGGATGAAAGATTGGACATAACCCGGCAATGTGTGCTTGCAGCCCTGTCTCTTCAAAGATCTCAGTGACTCCAGCATCAACCCCACCTCTCATCCTGGCATTCCACCTGGCCCCAGTCCCCCAGACATCTTCCAGGGACAATTATGAATTAAAGCCCCATGATAATTTCTGAAGGTGTCAGTAGGAGTTTCACCATGTTGTCATTGCTGTAATTTGGAAGTTTCTAGAAGAATTTGTGATAAAGCACATGAAAAAAACAAACAAAACCACCCCTCTCTATACTTGATGACAGCTACAGCAGGGGCCACTTGAGTGCGAGTGGGGGGGGCTTGGCACATTAGCAAAAGGCACTTTTCATGGGAGCCTACTGAGGGACAACCTCTTTCTACTCACCCAGCTGCTCTTGGAGTGAGCAGCCATCGCAGGTGGAGATGTTGCCTGTGCTTCTGGCATAGTTAAAGCACCTGGGATGTGCATACTGTCTGATATAAAGAAGTCTTTGTGATGCCTCGTAGATATTTGCATAGATTAGAAATATCAATCTACCTTTTATTTTCTGCTGACCCGTCAGAGGGGAGGCATCCTGTCAACCATTTACTACTTAAAAAATCACGTTGTGCAGTGTCTAAAGTAAACAAGCTTCCTTTCACTGTGCTCTTGTTCCAAACCCAGAGAACCCACACACTCCTGTGGCTTTCTGACAGTGTGGGTGCAGTGCTGCTTTCTGCACAAGTATCAGACAACCCATGGTCTTCCCCCTCACCCTTGCAGTTCTGAGGTACTCTCAACAGTATCTTTCATCTTCATACATGTTACTGCTGTGCCTTCTATGAAAGAATAAAGATGTGCTTGGGTCTGCCTTTCCTGTTTCCTTTCTTGGAAGAAGCTTTCAGTATCCTACTACATGTTCTGAATCCAGTCATACCAAGTAGTGTCTGTGCTGTCCAGATTGGGGCATAATCCTATAAAGCAAGAGCAGCTCCTGGTGTGGGTGCCACCAGTGGGTCCCCATTGTGCTATGCATGGGATATCTGGTGTTCACAGCTATGCAGGGAGGGACATACCCAGCATCTGCACTGGGCTGCACTGGGTTTTTGCCATAAGTTTAGCTGTTAGCTCTGCATTTTCCCTGAAGAACGTGCGGTGCAGCTTTCCTGGGAAAGAAAACACAAGGAGTGCTTGGAATGGAATAGCTGCACCTGCAAAGTGTGGGAATGAATGTGTTTGCAGGTGGAAAATCAGAGCCTGTGGCTGTCAGGCCTCTTTTCTGGAGGGCCTGTGAAAAATGAGCCTCAGATTTACCCTTCTTTAAGAGAACATTTATTTCCTCTCATGTTTTGCCTCCTTACCATTTTCTTCACCATTTCTTGTAGCTGCTTTTTCTGTTTGTCTTTTAGAGAAGTACTTCTTCACAATTCTCTGCCTTTCCCTCTTTTTTTCCTTAGGTGTTAGATGAAGAATTACTGAAGAGGTGTTAATCTGAAACATAATCTCAGGACTGTATGAATTTTTAAATCACATGAGGATAAAGTAGAGGGAATAAAAAATAGTGTTTGACTGCTTCATGTTTACAAGGAAAAAGGTTCTGGCAAATCTACTTATTTGGTTTTGTCTTTTATAAACTGGACTTTTTTTTCCTTCTCAAAAAAGTCCTTCTTAAATGTCTCACCTACTTGAGCTTATCTTGGCTTTTAGTCTGCTTTGCTTGCCTGTTTTTGAACAGGCTAAAGTTTCACAGCCTCCTGTGTCACTAGCTTTTAATACAAGCACAGCCAGATGGAATCTTGTGCCAGTCACCACTGTCTTTACATGGTGCTTTGAATTGCTGATTTGAGGCTGGATATTCCATATCCTCCTGTGCCAGCCTGGTTCTATGGTAAGCTCGATGGTGTGGAACTCCTTTGGGTGTTAAGGTTTAAGGTAAACGCGTCTGCTTTGTTCTTCATGCTTGGTCAGACCTGCAGCTTGTGACTGCCTGAGAAGTCTGTGTGTACCTTAAACTTGAGCCTTGTGGTGACTTCATTGTCCAAAATGGTTATTCTGCATATTGCACTGTGTCAGGAAAAAGCAGCACTACATGTGCTGTCTGATTTGATCAGACCTTAGCTGTGCTTGCCTGAAGTGATGGGCTGTGATAGATTGTGTGGCTGTGCTTGCTAATATACTTCTGGTAGACCCAAAGGTTGTTTTAAACATCGGTGGTTCTTAAGAATTCAGGAACGCTTACGATTTTTTCCCCTATACAAATACATAGAATTATCATTATTCATTATTATACATGGAATTATCATTATTCTTTACTGTTAAGGTGGTGAGGCACTGGAATGGGTTGCCCAGAGATGTTGTGAATGCTTCATCCCTGGCAGTGTTCAAGGCCAGGTTGGACGAAGCCTTGGGTGACGTGGTTTAGTGTGTGATATCCCTGCCCATGGCAGGGAGGTTAGAAGTGGATGATCTTAGGGTCCTTTCCAACCCTAACTATTCTATGATTCTGTCATACAGAGAGATGCATGGTTAAGTTGGATGGGTTGGCAAGTGAGCAAGAACAGAGTGATATAAGGCAAGTAAGAAAGTTGAGTATTTAGGCAGACAAGAGGCCAGATTTTGCTCTCTCACACCTGGATATTTAAGTCAGGATTTAACCATTTAGTATTACTGGTTAACTAAGCAGAATGAAGTTTGGGTTTCTGGCCAGGGAAGCCTTATTGTTGTGTCCAAATGTGTCTTTTCCTGAGGACCGTCATCATTTGATGTATACAGTGTACTTCCAGACACGTTTTAAGAGCATGCCTGCCCTCTTGGATAGATGGTATCCAGGAGCAGGCTATGTAGCTTCCACAGAAATGAACACAACCTGTTTCTCCTTGCAGTCTTTTCTGGGAGGGGATGCAGCTATAGTGCAAGTGCTGATGAGCTGTGCTGTGGTTACAGAGCAGCTCTGCTCACTCTGGGTAGGAGAGGCATGACACACAGCCCTCTCTTGACACTATAAAGAGCTCTTTCCAACTGGAAAGATGCTGCACATCCTCACTGAGAAGCAGGAGTGCTCTCTTCGATGCAAATATGATACTAATCACAGCATCAACCGGGTTGGAAAAGCCCTTTAAGCTCACCCAGTCAAACCGTTTCCCAGCCCTGCCAAGGCCACCACTGACCCATGGCACTGAGGCCTCGTCTTAATGCTGTGTGAACACTTGCAGGGACGGTGCCTGCAGCCCTGCCCTGGGCAGCCTGTTCCAGTGCCTGAGCACCCTCTGGGGCAGGAATTGTTCCTCAGCTCCATCTAAACCTGCCCTGGTGCAGCTTGAGGCCGTTTCCTCTTGCCCAGTCCCTTGTTACTGATTAATGATCAGAAGAGTCCCATGGTTTTAAAAATTTCCAGTTAAAAAGTCTGTCAGTTCTCTTTGTTTCTCTTATTGGGTTGGATCCTTGCAAAGCACAAGCCAGGGTGGCACCGTTCTTCTAACAGATGATTTCCAACTTTACATATATTTTATGTATGTTTCAGTTTATAGAGAACTCTATGTCGTTGGGCTGTGGCTGTAACTTTAAATGATTCACATGAATTAAGACAATCACTGCTGTATTGCTATATTTTATATATATTGTGGAGACGGACTCTTCATTAGGGACAGTAGTGATAGGACAAGGGTTTAAACTGAAAGAGGGGAAGTTCAGGTTAGATCTAAGGCAGAAGTTCTTTACTGTGAGGGTGGTGAGGCACTGGCACAGGGTGCCCAAGGAAGTGGTAAATGCTGCATCCCTGGCAGTGTTCAAGGCCAGGTTGGACAGAGCCTTGGGTGACATGGTCTAGTGTGAGGTGTCACTGTCCATGGCAGAGGGTTGGAACTGGATGATCTTAAGGTCCTTTCCAACCCTAACCAGTCTGTGATTCTTTGACTCCCTGGGGTTCACGACTGCTACCTCCTAGCAATGAATCCCAGAGCTTGCCTTTCTCTCAGTTTTGGGAGATATGGTGCAGTTCCAGTAATGAGAAAATTGGCACTATAACCAGGACCTGGCAATTGCAGTCTAAACCAGAAACAGAAAACATAAAAGAATAGCATAGAAAACATAGAAGTATGTGTATATGTGCAGAAAACATGGAAGAGAACAGTAAAAAACAGTGTCCAGGTGTACAACAATCTTGTACAGGGCAGTGGAGCATGGTAAGTGGAGCATTTACACTTCTTTGAGCAGCCTGTTCCAGCGCCTCACCACCCTCACAGTTAAGAATTGCCTCCTTAGATCTAACCTGAGCTTCCCCTGTTTAAGTTTAAACCCATTACCCTTTGTCCTGTTGCTACAGTCCCTGAATCCTGGGTCACTGGGGATCTCAGCCCTCTTCTGTTGGACAAGAATGTGGATAGGTCCTGAAGTAACTTAGTACTGTTGACCTTCCAGCTGTGGCAATGTGGGACTAACCACCGATGCTTTCAGCCATCCCAGCTAGCTCGCAGTCTAGCAGCTCATTGTAACCCAGGCAGGGGAGCAGCTCTGGAGCTACTTGCAAGCTGCAAGAGTCTTAAGAGCCCTGGGTGGCCACCCAGGCTTAGACAGTCTGGGGTATTTGCATTTTGGTGCGTCTTTGATGGTATTATTGTTTTGTTTTAATTAATAGACTTTTTTAATATGAGTGGCTACTGCAGCACGGAAAAAAAACCATGAGGCTCGTAGCCTGACTTGTTGTAAACAGGCTGATCCTTAATCAGCTTTAATGGTGTTTTTAGAGCAACAAATAATGTGCAGTAGTTGCTTGGGTCTCCTTGTGTTCGTATTGTTGCAGCGTATGTGTTGTTTGGCTTTTCAGTAGTATTCTGGGGTGGTTCTTTTTGGCTCTGTGTTTCAGTGGATGTTTAAACTTGGACTTCAAAATAAGGACTCCTTCAAGGCAGACCTGAGATTGGATGTTAATTCCCTGTTTATAAAATATTTGGTGAGGAGGGCAACAAACCCTTCTCCCAGCTGACTTGCTTCATGAATGGGGAGCTTGTTCTCTGTGTGTTGGGTATTGAAAGCTGAGCTCTTAGTGCCAGATATTTGAAGGAACTCTTGACGCTTAGATCTAATCTATTACATTATACTGTGCTTTTAGACCTGAAAGTGAACGTGTTTTCATGTGTGTGGTTGGGCAGTGCACATGTAGCAGTTCTAAAAAGTAGTGTTGCATAACTATAAATACAGTGCTGGATACTCCAGGCTGTATTCTTGCTCTAGTGTTTTGAAGGCAATGGTTAGAAATGTTGGAACAGGAATGTCTTGGCATCAGGGAGGATCACATTTACATCTGATCATGAGGAAATAATACTCATTTATGTTCTGGGGCTAACTCAAGTGTTCTTATATGTTACTGTCCTGATGAGCACTTTCTGTATGTTCAATTTTAGTGGAACAGATGCTTTTGGAGGGCTTTATGCTTTTTATTGGGCCCCTTTGAATGGCAACAGAGGTTAAACTTTTGAGTTTCTACTTTTCTGGTATGATAAAGATACACCATTTACACACTATGCTGGAGCTTCCTCCATGGTCTGGGGCTAGAGCAGTTTGAGTCCTTCCATGCCAGTCATGCTGGTGGAGGCATTGATCTTTGGGAAAGGCACTATCTTCCTGGCCTGTCTATCTGGGCACATATACTGTTGGAGATGCTTGCTGAGCCTGTATTGGGTGGCCTGAGCTTGCATGGAATGCTGAGCAGCTCTTGCTGATTCTCATGAGGGGTGGGGAATGTAGATGGCTTTTACCATAGTTTGAGAGCAGAAATGGTTTGGATTTTGGGGGGGAAATAATCTGTGCTTGGGTAGAATGATGTGACAGCTTTATGGTGCATGCTTGTGATTTTTATTGAGTATGGTAGGATTTTCCTTAAACTTTGCAGGTCTTGAAATGAGGTAATGATATGAATTTCAGTGGGGGATTTTTTTAGATGTTCTAACTAGATTGGTAAAGCAGCAAGGAGATAGCGGTGTGACTCCCAAGTGTTCTGTAGGATTCAGAAACCAGAAGGAAAAGGAGCAGCTAACTTTACCAAATAAAGAAATATCCCTCTTCAGTAATAGCCTGGCTTTGAGGGGATTGATTCATGGCCTGTGAAACTTCAGAGGTGACAGTACATTCATTGTGCATCCATGTCAAAAGTGCAGAGGGAGCTAGATGGATAGAAAATGTAGATATACACAGCGGACAGAGGAGGAATCGCAGAATGTCTCAAGTTGGAAGGGACCCATAAGGATTATGGACTCCAACTCCCTGATCCACAAAGGACTACCTAAGACTAAACTGTATGACTACGAGCATTGTCCAGATGCTCCTTGAACTCTGACAGGTTTGGTTCCATGACCGCTTCCCTGGGAAGCCTGTTCCAGTTAGCAACCACCCTTTCAGTGAAGAACCTTTTCCTAACATCCAATCTTAACTTAGAATCACAGAACAGTTTGGGTTGGAAGGGACCTTTTAAAGCTCATCCAGTCCAACCCCCCTGCAGTAAGCATCTTCAACCAAATCAGGTTGCCTCAGAGATGTTTCCTTCCTGACCTTGAATGTTTCCAGGGATGGGGCATCCACCACCTCTGAGCAACCTGTGCCAGTGTTTCACCACCCTCATAATGAAGAATTTCCTCCTTATATCTGGTCTGAATCTCCCCTCTTTTAGTTTAAAACCATTACTCCTTGTCCTATCACAACAGGCCTTGCTAAAAAGTCTGCCCCCATCTTTCTTTATAAGTCCTTTTTGAGTACTTCCCCTGGGTGCAGCTTCATTTCACTTATGTGTCCTATTCCTGGTCACCTGAAGAAGCAACTGCTTATGACATGGTTGCAAACCACCATGTTAAAAATGTGCCTTGAATTGCATACGACAGGTTTGAACCTTAATTCCAGAAGGTCCATTAAGTCCAATGCTTAATGTCCATGAGACTGTTTGAAAGTGGTAACTTAGGTCACTTTATAATCATTAAAGAAAAGGAATAAATGAAGCAGTTTGAAACTTGTATCAGAAGCTGGTTTGACCTCTAGAGCATGAGAGAGTCTTCTGCTTTCCTGCAAGGAAGCAAAAACCTTTTGAGTGGGCCTGAAAGTCTATTCTGCAGTATCTGACAGTTGAAATGCTGCTGAGGCTACAAATCTGGCTTCTGTTTTTACCCGTGAGGTGCTTGCTTTGTGTATGAAGCTGCGTGCTTGGATGAATCACACCCACCACTCTTTGTTTCTCAGCCTGTGAGGAAGCTGTTCTCACTGCTTTTGGCAAGAAGCACTTGTGTTATGTGGATCACTGGGATAACCTGCAGCATCAGTTCTATTTAAATCCTGTCCTTCTTGGCTCTTGGCTTTCCCCTTTTAGGTTTCCCAGTGCCACATGCACACATGATTGCATAGTCTTAGCATCATAGAATCACAGAATGGTTTGGGTTGGAAAGGACCTTAAGATATCCAGTTCCAGCCCCCTGCCATAGGCAGGGGTGCCTCACACTAGACCACATCACCCAGGGCTCTGTCCAACCTGGCCTTGAACACCACCAGGGATGGAGCATTCACAACTTCCCTGGGCAACCCATTCCAGTGCCTCACCACCCTCACAGTAAAGAACTTCTTCCTCGTATTTTTAAATGATTTTTAAATCTTGCTGTCATTAGCAGTAGAACAGCCTCATGCAAACAGCACCTTACTGTTAGGAATGAAGTGGAAAGTTACATGCTGCTTGCTTTGAACTGCAGACTCTCTTGAGGTGAGTATATGAGCATGTGGATCACAAGCTGCAGTTTGCACAGCTTGAGGATTTGTTGGGAGAAGTTGGATTTAACAACATTTTATCATACTTTTGTTTCTAAAAAGAAATAGACCTGAATTTTGTGTTGACGTAGTATTAATGTCTCCTGGCAGATGGGAGTATGCTGCTGTCACCATGCTGGACAGGGGGGGTCCCTGCCACCTTCATTGCCTGCTTTCTGAAGCAAAGACTGAGCTTTTGTCAGTGGTTTCTCTAAACTTAGTGAAGGAGCTTCTGCTGTGGTTGCCATTGGAATGACTCTCAGTAGGATAAGTTTTGGTGGATTTTTGGGTTAGATCTAAGGCAGGAGTTCTTCCTTGGGAGGGTGCTGAGGTGCTGGCACAGGGTGCCCAGAGAAGCTGTGGCTGCCCCATCCCTGGCAGTGTTCAAGGCCAGGTTGGACAGAGCCTTGGGTGACATGATAGTGGAAGGTGTCCCTGCCCATAGCAGGGGTTGGAACTAGATGATCTTAAGGTCCTTTCCAACCCAAACCATTCTGTGATTCTAAGTCTATGATTCTATGGTTTTGTTCCCTGAAGATTGTTAGTGTATTGTTGTCTTCTTAAAACAGACAGACACAACTAAAAGCAAATAGAGGGGTATTTTTGCTTTCCTGTAAGGCAGAATTGCTCCTTTCATTTAGACTTCATCATGTCCTGCATTGCATGAAGTGAAGAGGTAAATTGAACTAAATTAACTGTCACTTAAGTTTAGGGGTGAAGTAGCTCTTTATTGGTATCCAAGGGTAAACTTCTTTAAAGCTAAGGTACCTTTTCTCTTTTTTTTCATTACTACTAGCATCAGAAAGAGCACTGAGAAGAGATTACAGTAGTGATGAGATTTCCCTGTACCTGAAAATGAAATGGCAGCAAATGGAGGAGGAATGTAGTTCCTTGGCTTTGCTATGCAGCAGTTATAACGTTTAAAAGTCTTGTAAGGATAATACTGTTTTCAAATGGGAATGCTACTACATACTGGAAAACTGGCAGGGCATCTGTTACACTGTCTTTTCAGTGTTTCCAGTGATCTTAAACTGCATCCGAGGGCTTGATTCTGAGCTGCTAAGTAGTGTCAGTCGTGTCTCCCCTTTGGATTGGCCACAGATGAGAATATTTAGGGTCTGAAAGCACTTTGTGCGATAGTGGATGCAGTTCAGTTTTGTGGGTGTGTTGTTAATGTTGCATCAGTATAAATGTTGTATATACAGGCATCCCTCTGTACTGGTAGGTTCATGGGGCAGAGGACTTGGCTGTAGCAGCACGGAGGAGGTGCAAGAAGTAATGGGGTAGCCTAAAAATAGCTTATATTTTAAGACACTCTTATGAACATAAACAAGCCTATGGAGTTCTAGTACCAAACAAATAACGTGCTGGTACTAGAACTGTTTCCTTTTGCTTCCTTAACTGAGCAGATGAAAGGGAAAATAAACTCTTGTTGTCCATAAACTAGAAGGAACATTTGCATGAAATCGCACAGTTTCGAAGTACAGGGCAAGTGATGCTTGTAACTTCCGAAAGAGGAACAGCTTATCACCCACTTCACTTGTGATAGCCCTACCAAGGCCCTGTCCAACTCTTCAGAGCTTGGTTCCACGTTGTTACGTTAGGGTCTTATTAAGTAAGGCTTTTCGGAAGGAAGGCATTGTGAACGTTGAAACCATTTGCCACGTTTTTAGGCAAAAGAAAGGAGCGAGTTCTTTCAGCAAATATCTATTTGTAACTCCACACTTGTGGCTAACAGCGAGGAATTTGAGAGTTACTCTGAAAATTACCGAATACATAACGTCTGGTCTGCCTCTTCTGTGAAGTTTTAGTGTAGTGTCTATAGAGAGTTACTGTCATGGAATGATCTTGCTTTCCCTAGGAAAAAAGATGTTCTGATCAAGTATATGGTTTACAGGATAAAGGGTAAGGAGAACGGAAAACACTGGTTATCCCTAGCTGTGAGTCACGGAAGTGCCCATCAGCCTTTATGCATCTCCTCAAATGAAGATGAAAAGGATGATCCCTCTTCTCATCTACTGCCTTTGTAATTTACGCTATTGCAAAGTGCTTGACTGCCTTATTCTCCCCTTAAGGTGTAGTAACAATGCATATCATTGCAGAATGAGGCTGCCCATTCATTAAGCACACAGTGAATATTATGGTGTACCTCACAGATTGCTGTGCTGCTTCTGACTTGTCTCCCGGTGTAGTTTAAGGCACTGCTTTTTGCAGATGAATATGTTACCTAGATTGGGGCTAGTATTCTCCTGTCTATCTTCCCGTGTGATGCAGTAGCAGTGACTAGCAGTTTCTCCTTAGGGAAATGCAGGCTGCTATAGGATATACTACTTAAAAGTCTGCATGACACAGATCAATCCTACCTCAGTCATGTATTCTCTGCTGATGAAGCCTCGAGAATGACAGTTGCTCTAGACTTCCTGTGTAATCAGTGAGAAGAAATGGGCATTTCCACAGCATGATTCAGGATTCCTCTGCTGTGCATCACTTTGTGCAGGTGATTCATTCGCTATTTTTCCCTACTGCATGTTTTGAAAAGGAAGCTGCATCTTGCTGGTCTATTTAGAAGTCCCAGATAGATGCCTGAAAGCATCAGGAAGAGGGTCAAGCCAGGAGCAGCAACCTGTGAGCAAAGAGACTTATGACTGGGGTTTCTAACTGCTTTTTAAACGTTGAGAGTTCAATAGCAGGGGAAATCTTGGCTGCAGCAGCAGTGCCAGTCTTCAGCTAAATTTACTGAACTATGGTTGTCGCACTGCAGGCTGGAGCAAACTTTTCCCCTTCCCTTATGGCAGAGACAAACCATGAAAACTAGTTCTAAACATCCCCTTTTTGAGGGAGCTGAGTAACTTTGATCTTTCTTTGCCTTGCTGGCAGGTTATAAAGCAATTTAAAGGAGCTGCAACTGGATGTCAGTACAGTCTGAAGTCTCTGAATGTGTTTAAAAGAAGCATTTGTGTGGAGGCCCTTATGCAGCTGAAAATCTCAAGAATTTGGCAGAAATGTCAGTGTCGGAAGATGGCAGATTCCTGTGCAGTGAGATGTTTACTGGTTCACTGCTTTATCTTTGGCAGCTGCTTTTCCACTTGATATCTTCAGCTGTTTTTGAGGCTTTTACAAAGAATAATTATTCATTTCATGAAATGGATCTACTTTACCCACCCAACAGGGCACCGATTCATGTCTTTCTCTGGCAACATCCCGTTGTTATCAGAGCTGCATTCGCTTCTGCAGGGTCGCGTTCACTGGGACGGTGGAACTTCCTGGGCCATGGTTTTGTTCCATGATTTACTGATGCCTGAGGTGACTGTTTTTAGCTGCTCCTGTGAAAACACTAGGCTCACCAAGCTCTTTGGGAGGTGGAAACAACCTGAGTTTTCCTGTTTTCTCCTGGCAGTGAGCTAATATAGCTGCTTCAACAATCTTTCCACAAGAGTATGAGGCTTTCTACTGACAGCCTATGCATAGGTGGGAACTTCATTGTGTCCCGTTTCAAGCAGTGTTTTCTTATTACCACGTCAGATTGCTGTAGAAGGCAGTAGTGAATGGACTGGATTTTAGCGCTCTACAAGGTAAAATTCCACAAAGTAAAGCTTTCTCAGGCATTAATTATAGGAGGTCGTGATAGAACCTAAAGGTTTTACTGATAGAGGTTTTTAAAGCACTCCATGAATTCATGAAGGAGGTTTCACTTCAGGCTACTGGAGTTCAGATGAAGCACACATTCTGAGAGTTTGAACATGTTCATTTGCTCTCTGCATGAGGTAACACCTGAATACACTCACATGCTACCCTGCACCCACAGGACAATCATGTTGTGATGTGCTTCTGGGTGCTTACATACGCATACCAGTTGTTCACTGGTAGATGTGTTCCACTCTGTTCATCTTCTGCATCAATGCGCAGTGGTACATTTAACCAGGAAAGGCTGATGGACTGATGACATTCCAGAGTTTACAGAAGAATGATGTTGAAAATACATAGAGAACAATGAGAAAGGGCTTATGGGGTGCATGCAGTATGTTTTCTTACTCCAAGTGGCGTAATGGAGAGCATGGGACAGTCAAGACTCTTTGTGTTTGTTCTGTGTCCAAAGAATAGAGTTATGCCTGTACTTAACCCAGTTTTAAAGAGTTATCTATTTCTTTTCAGTGTTGCAGAGTATGAGCTAGAGCATACATATGTTCTAATTAACTCACCACATTTTTTGAGCATGATATTCTAACCTGCTTGGCCATTAACCTGGCTAGCTACCAGGAGAACTTTCAAACTGTTGACTCATATTGCTTCCATATGTAACTTAAACCACCTTTTCCCACACTGGAGACAGCTTGAAGGTTAGCTGGGTTTTCTTTTCAAGGCAGGGAACAGCATATTTTGAACTGAGTCAACACACACGAGTAAAGGAAGTAAATCTAAGCTGTTATTAACACTTGGGGGTCTAATTTCATGTTTTCTGTAATCTTTCTTGGGTCCAAGTCAGGAAAGACCAACAGGGATATTTGTGCTTCTGTTCCCCATGAGGTTCAGTACCCTTCAGCATGCATAGCCATGGCTTATTTTTTCCATTTCTGCATCTCTGTGAGGATGGATCTTCACAGCTGCCATTACTTTTATGCCATCCAATGATTTGGGGGCATTCATTGCTCTCTGAGCATTAAGGGGATGTGACTAATTGTGGGAAACGACACTTAGGCTGCAAGCCATGTCATGTTAGCGAACACATATAAATAGGTGAAGCCTATATGTGGTTGGAGCTCCTGTTCATAGTTGGAGCCCGTGCTTTGTGTCGTTCACCAAAAGAGGGGTGATGGCTAGTCGAACCACTCCACAAAGGGACTCAGAGTGGTGCTCTGTAGTGTTGTCCCTCTGATTTTGCTGTCGAGACAGATGATGCTTAGCATTTAAAAGCCCTGGCAACTCGGAGTCCTGCACCAGAGCAATGTGTGCCCAAGGTGAGGAGAAAAAGCCCTGGGAGCCTGCATGTGAATGGGGGAGCCCATGTTAGTGGGAAGGTGATGATGAAGGCAGGAGTTGTGTGAGACTTTGCTGGTATTTTTTTTTCTCACACACTGCACGAAAAAGCCTAAGGAAGTTTTAGCAAGAGGGATTTTCCTCATAAGCTTTGATACCCGTTTGACCCGTGGACCCGACTGACGAAGAGGCAATCTGGGTTGAGTTCCAGTGTTACCACCATTAAGGGAAGTTATATCCTTCCTCGGGGCCCTCTTTTCTCACTGCAGTTTGTGTGGTTTTAATCTCTTTTGGCAGTGGGATGGGAGATGAGAACGCTCATCGTCCTTTATGGCATTTAAGACTTGTGTATGAAAAGCAGTTTGTGGCATTGCTGCAGTTCACCTGCCTGGCTCAGTCCTACCTTATTGTTTTAATGCTCAAGAAAGAAAGCAAAGCTCATAAGAAAAAACAGACTCCTGTATTGTAGCCTTTGGCTCTCTGGAGCCAAATGCAAGAGTTTTGCTCACTTCAGGGCACCCGAGCCCGTAGTTGAGCCTGTATTTAAGCTTAACTGTGTGAGCAGTCTGAAGGCAATAGGATTGCCATGTTGAACAATAACACTTTCAGCATGTACTTAAAACCCAAACCAGATGGACACATGGCTTTTTTTCAAGGATGCGTGGCTAACAAACTCTCCATTCCCAAATGTTTTATTCTAGTGTTTCTGTGCAGCATTATGCTTGCAGTGAATGTTGCTTTTCAGCTGAAAACACTAAAATACAGATTATTCTTTTCCATATGATACGATTTTGATTGTTTTGCTTTACTTTTGCAATCCCACTCCAGCCTTTTATAAAGATGAATGCTCTGGTGGTGTCACCAGGGCCTGGCTTTGCTGGACCCCAGCTTGCAGAGACCAAACATGGCCTTTGAGAGAAAGGGCTTGGAAGACAAGAGAACATCGCTTCCCCCATGTATTTTTTCACTCTAAAAGGCATGTTGAAGTTCTGTGCTGTATAATTCTTCAGGTATTTGGATTAACTCTGATAAAATTATAGGTGGTTGTAAGGGAGTTTATTGTGCTTATAAATTGTAGTGGGGCTCCCTGTAATTTGTTATAATTAATTCAAGAGTTCAAGGGCAGAAAATGGGGATCAGGTTGTGGCATGCCTTCCTTTCTTGCTAAAGCATGCCATTACTGGCCTTTTGATTTCAGGTTTAACTTTGTGTTTGTGGGTTTATTTGAACTTGGAGTATCCAGAAAGTATAACAGACTCTTAACAAGAAGTGCAAGCACAGAGGAGGGACCTGCTGTGGTTGGGGGGGTTCCTTTTTAAACATAGAGACATTGGTGGCTATTGTAAAGCTGCATCTGCCAGCGGAGGCTCTCACGGGAGGAGCAGCGCGTGGTTTGGAAGGCTTATGTCATGTCTGCGGGCTGCAACAAGGCCTGGGTGCATGTCTGTGCTTGTGGCCCATCAGGAATGGCAGGAGCAGAAAAACACTCTCGGAGCTCTTCTTTACAATCCAGGCTGTGGCTGTTGCTGCCAAGGGGAATGCAGAGTGTGAGGCTGTTATCTAAGGGTTTCACTGGCTATCTAGCTCACGCTGGACACCAAAGAGCCATGACACTTGATAGCCAGCTACTCTGCAAGCAGCTGCTTATATAGGAGAGGTTATAAAGTGTGTGTTACCTTCCTAAACAGTCCCATGCCAGATTGCAATGCATATATGGTTGGTGGAAATCTGAAATTATAATGGACTGCCTTTCAGGGAATGCGTGCAAACAGCCAACCTTTCAGGAGTAAACTGGTGAAATAGAGGTGGTAAAGAGCAGCTAAGCAGTGCAAAATTCTCATCAGACTGGTTTTAGGTGCACAAAGGTTCTCCTGTTTTCTAGTATCCTTAGCCAGGGGTTGCCTCCATAGCTGGACCTTAACCTTTGGAAGACATTGGCCTTTGGCAGGAACTTCACTGGTCAGATGTGGTTTTATTGTGTGTCTCATTACAACTCATAGAGAAAGGCAGCCATCAGTGCTGTGTATGATTTATCCTTATGCTCACTAATTGCGTATCAAAATAAATGGAAAGTGACTATCATTATGAAACAAGCCTGTTTAGACAATCCTCTTTGCTTCCCTTCAGCTATAAACTGTTGCTTTGAAAGAGATCAAGTGGTGTGGATGTAGGTGATATGAAGTGTATTTTGATCTGTCCTGCATGTGGAAATGATGCTAACCCAGCATTGTTCTGTCTCATTAGGAAGGGGAAAAGGGATGACACATCTTTCCATGTATTCCATTTATTTTATTTTTAGTTTTGGATATGTTTTCCATCCAGCAGCCGAGGGACACCGGGCTGTAGGCAGTAGGATTCTGCTTTTGAACAACCTCACTTCTCAGTTACCTGAAGCTAACCTTGACCTACCTTATAAGGTTGTTATGCTGAAGGAGTTTCCTACCCTAGAAACTGCTATCACTGTGTTTTTACTGTTGGCATTGACAGTTTGAGCCTCTGAAGGAATTTCCTCCTGCATGTGTGACAAAGGCTCTTTCATCTCCTTCCCTTTCTTTCCTGGCAAGTCTGCTGATCCTGAAGGTCTGTGAAAGGGTGTGGTAGACTTGTTCTCAATAATACCCTTCCAAAAATATTACCCTATAGTAGTGAAAGCCCAGCCGTTGCTTTTTATGTTCTACCACAAATCCCAGATAAATGGCTGTTGTCTCATACTGAGAGACATCAGACTTCTGCTGGGAGAAAGGGTAATGAAATTCCAGAGGAGCAAGCTGGAGATGTTCCCTTTATCAACACCATCTGCATCTCTTACAATGGCAGAGACGGGGCTTTAGCGCTGTGTTACTGACAGTGACATCACCAATGCATATGCCCCTTCATTTAAAGTGCCTTTAGATTAAGATGTGCTGATTGAATCCTTGCATCTAAAATGTGTTTCAGCATGCTTGAGCCCAGAAATCATAACACCGTTTTTGCCAATGCACTGAGTGTTGTATCTGAGAAGACCAGCCTTGTCTGCCTACCTGCCTTTCTTGCCCTATAAAATCCAGTCTTAAGTTTGCAGTTGGTTTGATTGCAGTATGTTGAATAACCCAATGAAATAGGCCCCATTGAGTAAGTAGTACTTTGAATTGGGACATGGAAACAAAACCTGTATCTCCCAACTTTGTCTTAGTCTCCTGCCTGTCTTTACACAAGTAATTTCACCAGCCATTTACTCGGATACTTGATTTATAAAATGAAGCTAATGATTATTAATAGTATTTAAAGTACCGTTTTCTCAGAAAAGCAACCAGAATTAAGTATTATTATGCTTATCTGAAATATGTAATAAATAACCTTTTGGCCATTATCAGTTAGTTGCTTTGCCATTGAATAGCCGAGCCATTGGCTCATCAAACCTTAAAGGCTGAGATATGAAAGACCCTGTGTTTAAAAATGGGTTTCTCTTTAAAAGGTAGCATATGACTATCTGTAGATTCCTGTTGCTAAATAGTATCAAAGTCAAAATCATGGCAGGTTTTAAGGTGTGAGATGAACAACGGACACATCAATATCAAAGCTAATGCTTAAAGTAATTGTCCTAAATGATAAAGGCCTCTGTTCTGGAGAAACTGCTTCCCCTGTGGGTAGATCATTGCACGAGTGTACATTGCAGCATCTCTGCTCAGCAGTATGTTATCATAGTAAGATAAACCCAAGTGAGCTGAGTTGGACCGTTGTGATTTAGTGAGGTTTGGATTGCGTTCCTAATTGTAGAAGATCATATTGTAGTCTAATGGCAGTTTGTGTTTAAAGTTGGAAAAGAGCTGAAAGTCTGGATCTAAACCACTTGTGGGCCAATCTGCTTCTCCTTTGAGTCTTAAAAACCGGTAAATCAGTTCTCTTTTCCTCCAGAGAAGAAGTTAAACTACATAGCTATGCAGTTATCCAATAGATAGGCTGGATGCCAGAAAGGTACCTAATGAGCTATAAAAAAGTTAGTCATGCCAGTAATTGCATCATTAGACATGATTTTAAAAGAGTTGTACCTCTTGGGTAATTCATACGTGTTTTGTAGTGCTTTGTTTCTTTTCACATATATACTCAAGGTAAAGATTTGTTGGTATTGAAACTGGAATGTGATTGTTCAAACTGGCTTGAAGTTGCCAGAAAAACTGACTGATTTAAGAGAAAAGTGAAGTTTCAGTGTTTCCTGCTGCACTAGAGATAATGAGAATGTTCCAAACCCTTCCTGTCCCTGATGTACAGAGACGGAAAGTAAAACCAGGGGAAAATAATACACTGATCACAGTACAGCATTCAAACAGTATTCATCCTTATTGACTGATCCTATCACCTTTTTGTATATAGATCTATGTATGAGTATGAAATACCATATAGTGGTTTGTATTAAAGGGACCTTAAAGCTCATCCAGTTCCAAGCCCTGCCACAGGCAGGGACACCTTCCACTAAAGCAGCTTGCTCCAAGCCCCTGTGTCCAACCTGGCCTTGAGCACTGCCAGGGATGGGGCAACCACAGCTTCTCTGGGCACCCTGTGCCAGTGCCTCAGCACCCTCACAGGGAAGAGCTTCTGCCTAAGAGCTCAGCTCAGTCTCCCCTCTGGCAGGTTGAAGCCATTATCCCCTGTCCTATCACTACATGTCTTTGTAAAATGTGAAATATGAAATGTGAAGTGTGTATTATAGATTGTAAATCCCTGCAACGGGAAGCATTTTTCTTCTGTTCTTCTCATTTCCTAGCAGAGTTGAATGCTGCTTGGTTACTAATGCTAGTGGGCCTGATATTATGGAGTAATTATTAATGAAGTATTTGCCTTGTTGGTTCTCCATGGAAGTCACCAGTAAGAACAATGTGAAGATGCAGGGCACTAGTTCAGTTACTCTGCATAACTAACTCGTGGTTTCCTTTTGTAAACCATCCTTTAATTTCTCTGCAAAGATCTTACTTCCAGTATTGATCAGGCCAGGTTCTGTGTGGCTTGTGGTACCTGAAACAGTCATCATTGAAGAGAACAGAAATCAGTAAAATTGAGTTATTTTCTGTATATATAAAACAGCAGCAGAGGTTATACATCAGACAAACGGTGGTGATGGAAGGGTACAATGAATTCAGTGACATGATACGAACGTCCATGTTCTTCAACTTGAAATGACAGGAGAACAAACAGGAATCCTGATCTTGGGAGGTCTGTATGTAATTGTATGGGCAAATGGGAGTTTCTGTACGTTTACACAGCTGTGGCTGAGTCTGAATCTGGGTGTTGCAATTAAATGTGAAACCAGTACCTTTGTCTCCTGCTTACTAGTAGTATGCTAGAGGGAAAAGAACCCAAATAGCATGGATTGCTAAAATTCAGGTGTTTATTCTGAATTTCAGATGTTGTCTCATGGTTGACCATTTGCAGCTTATTTACTTTACAAAAAGTGTTCTTTTTTTATGCAATAGATGCAAATATACTTTTAGTATTTTCTATATTGGCTAAAAAGAGTTTTGGGAAATGATATAATTATGGCTTTGTTCAGACTTGTCCACTCCCATTCCCTTTGGAATTGGCTACAGGCTGGCAAATTATAGTAGCCTTTATTATATTGAATAGACATTCGCTCTGCAAAAGATGTTTAAGCCAAAATGAGCAATGAAGGTGAGAGAACTCAGCTCTCAGACCACTTGGTTATGATGGTATCTCTTCTGCCCCTAGTATGCCAGAGTGCCTCTGTGATTAAAGCTTTCGAAGTCTTAATTTTGAATTTCTTGTCTTTATTATTTGGGGGTGCAGATTGCAAACTTCTGTTCAGTTTCCATATGCTTTCCCAACTAAACCACCTAATAGGAGGCTTAAGAAGCATGCTTTTATCTGCTGTTTTGGAACTGCTTTCCTTAGTGAATCTGTAGCTGAACCATTTGTAAAATGTTTGATTTCCCTCAAATTATAGATCTACTTTTGCAACCCAAGTGAACAAAGAGCAGTCTCAGCTGACATAGTGACACCTGGGTTGGGGCAACCCCAGGCACAGCTACAGGTTGGGTGAAGAAGAGATTCAGAGCAGCCCTGTGGACAAAGACCTGGGGTGTTGGTTGATAAGGAACTTAACATGAGCTGCTTCAGTGTGTGCTCCCAGCCCAGAGAGCCAACCGTATCCTGGGCTGCATCGAAAGGAGCGTGACCAGCAGGTCCAAGGAGGTGATCCTGCCCCTCTACTCTGCTCTTGTGAGACCTTACTTGGAGTATTGTGTGCAGTTCTGGTGTCCTCAGCATAAAAAGGACATGGAACTGTTGGAACAAGTCCAGAGGAGGCCACGAGAATGATCGGGGGACTGGAGTACCTCCTGTATGAAGATTGGCTGAGAAAGTTGGGGCTGTTCAGCCTGGAGAAGAGAAGGCTGTGTGGAGACCTCATAGCAGCCTTCCAGTATCTGAAGGGGGGCTATAGGGATTCTGGGGAGGGACTCTTCATTAGGGACTGTAGTGATAGGACAACAGGTAACGGGTTCAAACTCAGACAGGGAAAGTTTAGATTGGATATAAGGAAGAAGTTCTTTAGTGTAAGGGTGGTGAGGCATTGGAATGGGTTGCCCAGGGAAGCTGTGAATGCTCTATCCCTGGCAGTATTCAAGGCCAGGTTGGATGAGGCCTTGGGTGATATGGTTTAGTGTGAGGCATCCCTGCTGCATGGCAGGGGGTTGGAACTGGATGATCTTAAGGTCCTTTCCAACCCAAAGTATTCTATGATTCTGTGACCTTTGTCACTATCAGTCCAGGGGGAAGGATGAAGCTGGTACAGACCATAGGTTTCTGCCACATTCTCCTTCAGTTTACCTTGGCACTTCCATTGACAGAGGTGTCAGAGCCACAGCAGGTGATTGCTTTTCAGTGCATTTACCTGTTAAAGGTGAAAACTTCCTCCAGGAGGTTTTTCCTGATGGATATATTAGTTAATGTCAGATCACTAATTATATACACCTTTTAAACTCTTACTGCATGTCGATTTGCAGTATAGAATGAATCCTAAACTTTTATTCTGCCACAGTGTTAGTAAATGCAGTGTTGTACTATAATAATGTAGAATGTCCCTGTAAAGACTTTTAAATGTGACCTGTTTCTGACAGTCAGGGTGAAACACCAGTTGGTGGGCATCTTCCCTGTAAAGTGGATGCTGTTGGTCTTTCCAACCTTCTTGATTCTATGGTTCTCTATCTGCTGTCTGAAAACAGTTTCTCTAAAGCATTGGCAGCTCAAAGTGCAACTGGAGCTCATATCAGTGTTTCTTTTGAAAGTCTTGGTTGTAATATTTTATGCTGTAGTAACTCATGGACATATTTTTGCTGATGCTGCCTTTTTATGGCTTATCTATACCCTGATGGGCAATGTGGTTGAAATCATGGCTCCACTGAAGCTGGTGACGGTCTTGACTTCTGTAGAGCTAGGGTGTCCCTGTAAGATTTTACATAGTTGTGGTTTTCATGTAGTCTCTTAACTTTGTGGGGTTTTTAACAGTAGCTCTAACTTTATGGCAGATGTAGATTTTACTTTAGTCCTGCTGGCCTAGGATATGTAACCTGTGCATGTGTATGTAGCGTTAAGATAAATAACCTGCTTATGGCATTACAGGTGTTGAAGACCAGATTCAGCAAATACTTGTTCACCTGCAACGTAACAAAGCAGCTTATATCAAGTTTGTGTGAAAGCCTGGGCAGTTCAGAATTGGGATTTAGGCGTTTTGAGGAAGTGGAAACAACCTGATTTGTCTCTTGGCCTGAGCTAGTGTGAAGCTTGGGGCTGAAGCACAGGGCCCAAGCTGAGAAGGCAGACGCTGTCTACACTGCCTTAATCAGATTTTAAAATCCCATGAAGTTTTAATCTTTGTTAGGCTGTGCGAAAGCCAAATTGAAGCGTTTTAAATGACATTATCTTTTTCTAACAGCTCCACACAGAATTAAACAGTAACGTTTGCGAGCATAGTTAAGGCAGCGTGGTCCCTGTAATGTGGGTGATTCTACATGGTGGTTCTTTCCCATTGGGAAGGTGATTTTCACTCTAAGATCAGACCAGAATAGTTTCTTTGCTGTTCCCAAAGGTTCAAACTATAGCCAGCTGGTTCAGCTATTGGTTGGGTGCACGAGGCTGTGTGCATGCATGAAGCGTGGCTGCACTGGTACAATACTTCTACCTTTGGGCTCAGACCTGATGAAGATGCATGTTGGCTGCCAAGAAACTGTGGTTCATCTATGTTGGGACAGGTTGCATACATCTGCACCAAAAGTTTAAGCTGATGGATGCAAGAGTATTACATCAGTGTTACAAAGCTGTTTCCACTAGACTTGATATGCCAGGGGGACTGGTACATATCCCTGGTGCTTTGGCCAGCTCTGCTGTGGGTCTGGTCCAGTTCAGTGAGTGGGAGGGATGCATGGATAGGGACAGTAACTTGTTAAGCCTTTTTGTGGAAAGCTTATTGTTTGTCTTAATCCACTCTATTGCAAATGTAAGGTGAACTGTGCAAGTCCTGTTGCTGTGGTTAAAACTGACATAGTTTTCTTGTGATTGGTTATTGCAGATATTAGAAGCTGGTTTTACTTGATTTATATGTGTGAATTGTCCTCACAGATGCGAGGGGCCAACTAAAAAAAGCTTTTATATGGGTCATAGTTCAAGTGGTGTCAGTAGGCTAAAGTATATTGCTAAAATTGTGTTTCTTCTATCAAATGGTGACACTGGAGCAAAACCAATAAAAGAAACATGGAACAGCCACTTTCTGTATTGGTGATTGCATGGTTCTTGGTACCTCTACGAGACTGATGGTGGAAGTAGTCCCAGCAAAATGTCTCTCTCCTATGTGGACTAGGGAACACACATCAGAACGTCTTAATCTCTTTTTCATCCACCTGGAAGCATTGCACACATTGTAGGGATCATATTGATTTGTTCTGGTAATGTGGAACATCCCAAGCCAGGTACAAACTGCTGTTTTAACAGCCTGACCTGTCTGTGGGAGAGGTTTTCTTACTTTCAGCTGTTTCTGTGCATAGAAAATGTACAAAGATGCAGGTGTTCTAATTTGTGCTCTTTGTGTGTGTTTGTAGATACCAGTATTACCTACAAGTGAAAAAGGATGTTCTCGATGGCCGGCTGCTTTCTTCATTGGAGCAGGGAATTCGACTAGCTGGTTTGGCAGTGCAAGGTAAGATGGCATGACCTGATAGCCCCTTTTCCAACACTGGCATTTTTGGCTTGTTCCATGTGTTTTATATGTTGAGTGGGCACTAACTAAGGCCTCGTATTACTCCTACTCACAACAGCTGGGTTTTCTACTGATTTAAAAGTGCATAGGTGGACTGCCATTGATGAAACACACCCTCAGGGAGGGAATGATGGACCACATCACAGTGTACAGCTTCCCTATGTCTTAAAAATCCATGTAAGTGAATCTGAACTCCAGTTCTTCGAACCCCAACCACGGAGCACTTTGCAGTAATGAATTTGCTTTATGTTCTCTGGTTTGAAATGTAATGACATCAAAGAGCATAGCAGCAGCTTTAATTTTGCCTTTAATTAAAAACTTGTTTTGCTGTATAGTGCTATCTGAAATATGAAAGAACACATGACCCTAATTGTTCTGTGAGTTATAAATTAGTAATAAACTGCTTCTTACAATGTGATTTTTATTCTGAGCATCCTAAGGACATCAGTAAATGTGGGATCGTAGACTGTATATGGGCAGAGGAAGAAGCTCTGTATTTGGTGAAACTACTTTTCAGTCTATCTATGAGTGACTAAGGTAGAGTTTCAGCGATCATGCTCTGGGCATATCCTCTAATAAGGGGGAAGGGGGAAGTAAATAGCAAACATGAAGATCAGATTCTTAAAAATTAAAGGCTCAATGGAGAGCAATGCTGATATGATCTTAGAGTAGTAGAAATTCCATTTTGTACCCTATTTCTTGGTTAAAAATTGAAGAAAAAATGCTTCTTGTCACATCCTGAAATGTTATTTTAATAAAGGAAGATCTGTGTATTAGGTTCAATACTGAACCTTGCAGTTAAAGCAAATGATGTTTTCCAGTGTGTAAGGTCGGGCTGAGTGTGTTTCACTGGCCCTGTGTTTTGGGAGCTTTTTGCTGACTTTGAGAGTGAGTCAGTCTTTGTGGTCAGTTTGAAGTAATCACTGTGATTCTGAAACTTCTACATAATCTATTATATTTCAAAGACCATTGCATCAGAATGCTGCAACTAATCTTGTTTGCTTTATTCCTGACCTTGTATTACTCCCTTTGTCCTTTGCATGTGATGCAACTGAAGATATGCGAAATACTTCTTTCTTTTAAACTTACAGACTCTGTTTCATGTCCATTTGGATCTCTTTCTGTTTATGTTAAAACATAACTCTGAGGTGAAAACAAAATGAAACTGCATTTTTGGCATCCTGCAATACGTGAAATTGTCTCTAAGCTTTGAAAGAATGTTTAGATAATATGATTTATGGTGGGGGTTTCCAGCTTCTATTATATGAGAATCTCGTAGATGGTGTTTGATCCAGTTCAACTAATATAAAATAAGAACCTCCTGGCAAGGTATTCTTTTGATACAAGCTGTTGTGTATTTAACAGATAGATACATGCAGGTTTTGGGTTGTATTTTTTAACACAGTTTAGCCCTTAGGAAGCATTTTCAAAACTCCACAGTTTCAAGGGTATTTAGACAAGAATCCTCAGCCCAGCATAGGAGTGAATGTGAGCATGGAGACAAGTACATCTTTAAGAGGTGTAGAAGAAGTAGAAAAGCAAGTAGGAAGATTAGACTGGCACTGTTCCCATACTGTTATATTGGTTGCAGAAGGATAAGACCTTCCTTCCTCTGCCCCTCAAACTATGTTGGTTGTTGGCAATTTTTAATACAGTTGTCAAGAGGACTTTAGCCCCTATAGTGTAAAACTAAGCAGCTTTTGTACAGGTATGTAGAATTGTACCAGAGGTAGGTTACTTTTTGCCTGGTCAGGATTGGCAAAGCTGGTGAAGCAGAAGTGTGCACCATTTTTCAAGAGGCTGAGCAATCCCAGCCTGTTAGATAGTGGTATTAGTGCACAAAGGCTACAGAAAATCTTGCCCTCCTGATGGTTAAGCATTGCAAATGGTCATAATATTAAGGATCAAAAGGGAGAAATTACTTGTTGGCTGTTATTTGATCTCTGGTAATAACACTATTATTTTCAGACCACCATGTTAAAAGCTGAAGTGCAAGCAGAAATCTTTGTTCTAAGTTGTGGCTTCAGAGAGAACTCGCCCACTTGAAATGAAGCATCTGTGCAAAGGTTGAGCGCGGCCTTAACATGTGCGGAAAGTACTAAAATGAGTAATTGTGTTATGTTTTTCTTCCAGCGGATTTTGGAGACTATGATCAGTTTGAATGTCACGACTTCCTCCGGGAATATGTCTTGTTTCCTATGGTGAGTTCCTTAGCCCTCTCTTTTGGGGTCTTTGACAAAAGATTTCTCCATGCCTCGCAGAGGGGTTTGTTGATAACAGAGTAAAAACGCCAGCTCTGAACCATTAATAGTGGAAAAAAATCTTTGTTGCCCAAAACCTGCAATATACTTGATTGTATCTGAATGTATGTATGATATGGAAATTCAGCCCCGTTTTAGTCCCTTTCCAGTTATGCCTCTACTAGGCATAGGTGTCAACAAGTGTACTTCTTGAGTCAAAAAAGAAGGTGTAGCTGTTAAAAAAGGTCTATATTAGCAGTACTACAATACGAGTAACATGGCGTAACAAAAGGGATATGAGGGCTGCTGATGTACTAAATGTGTCACAGGACAAATCATGCAGCCTTTCCTCGAGAGAATGAGCATTGACATCACCTGACTATTAGACTGAAGTGAAGCATGAATTAGGTCTTCTCAAACTGCTCCCTAAGGACTGTACTGTATACTTGTTTTAAATTTACATTGGAAACTAGCAAATGACTTGAATTCTCAGGGAAGTGGTTTAGGTCACTTATGGTGTTAGTTTCTACTGATAAGTGCCAAGCACTTGCAATCCATAACATTGAACCTCTCTGGGATAATGGATTAGAGGAGAACTTAGGGAAAAATAAAAGCCTGCTGAGGTTAAGGCTGACTTTATCCTAGAGGAACAAATGCATCAGCCACGACTCCTGAGTGTCAGTGTCATAAAATGGAAAAGATCATGGAATTGTTTGTAACTGGAAGTAAAGTTTGGAGGTGGGGTGGAGTTCCCATGCCCTGAGTATAGCTCCCTACAAGTGAAGGCATCTGGTTTCCCTCTGCAATTAGTGGAGCGGTAAAGGGAGAATGATTCATCTCGTTGTAATTTGCAGGCTTGAGAAAGGCACTTCCCGAAGCATTTCTTCCCATTTACCAGCACTGTTTGTACAAGAGCTGCAGCAGATAGTCCGTTCTTGAGTCTAAAAAGGTGACAGCACCAGTATCATGAGGAGAGGGTGCAATTTTGAGCTGATAGGGAGAGTTCAGTGCCACCTGAAAAGGAGTCAGCAGGAAGAAGGGAAATGAGTAATGTATAGAGGTTGGAATATGCCTTGTATAGCTAGAATGTGGCTTGAGTATTGACCTTTCACAAGAAACTTGTGTTAGCCTGACTGGTGGAGCAGGATTCCTTTGGTAGGCATCCTTTATCTATTGATAAGTAATTGATGAACTCATGTTTAGTTGATGACTTAGGAAGTTATGTACGATAGCCTAAGTGGGAAAGATGGCTGGGAATGCAGACAGAGAAATGTGTTGTTGAGCTGTCACTTTGTAAATTGCTGAACTTCTGCAAAGCTTTTTCAGTACATTGGTACTATTTTTCCGTTCAGCTGCTGCTAAATTGAACAAGATCAGCAAAGATCTACAGTGTTCAGAAGCCCACTCTTAAACCAACTGTTTCTCTAGACGTTTCTCTAACTGCCTTGTCTTTGCTCTTCCTGGGAGGAGTGGGTAAATGTAATAGTAAACATTTCACTGCAAGTTCAGTGACAGTTGCTAAGTGCTGCAGATACAAACTAGTCCTGAAGCAAGTGGGAGGATTTGGGTGAATCCCAGGTCCAGAAAGAGCCTCCAACGAGAGCACTGCTATAAGTTCATTAGTGAAGTGAGCTGGTAGGTGAGGGAGGGGCAGCTACATCTGTACTGTTTGATCTTGCGAGGCTCCAATGTGTGTCAAATGGCATTTCTTGAGCAGGGAAAAGAACAAAGCTATGTACACAGTACACCCCACAGGTGTGTAGCTGTGCAGAGGCATGTACCATGCCATTTGTCATGAGCACGCTACCACTTTCACATTTTTGTGTGGCAGAAGCAAATAGCAGAGGGGAGGGCCCCAATGGGCGAGAAGCAGGCAGTGGATTGCAGTCCCGTACATGCAGCCTTAAGGCTTTTAAATGTAAAAATAAGAACATTGAGGTTTTGCAAGAAGGCTTCTCGGCTTCCTTTGGGTTTTTTCTTGGCCTTGAGTTTATGAGCATGCTTCCTTTTCTTAACCTGCTCCCAGTTATGTCTGAATTGTTGCTACTACATAGAATTAAATTCACAGGAGAGGAAAACGTCTGCTCAGAAACACGTTGCAAATGTAAAGTAGATTTTATTACAGATTTAAGAGGTGGCAAAACTGTCAGTGGGGCTTTCATGGAGGTTAAGGAGTTACCTGCAGGACTACAATACCCATGACTTCATTTTCCATGGTCTATGCATTAATTTTGGCCTGGCTTAAAAGGTAGATACTAATTTGTAGACTTCCAAGTGGTTTTAAAGACTTGTGTTTGGTTCTTATCCAGAAAAATTTCCTTATCTGTGCTCTCTATTTTGGAATAATAAATATCTTAACGTTATTTTCAACAGTATCTTTTTATCCTCCCCCTAAAAGACATAGAAGAAATCAGACTCTTGTGTTCTCCTCGCATGTTTTCAGCATCCCTGCTCTGAATTTTCAATACAGTTGGTGATAGGGTCTCTGTCTCTCAAAGACCTGCAAGAGCATGAACAGGAAATGATCCTGAAACATCTAGCATAATCCCTGACTTTCATTTTGTTGTCTTTCTCTTTGGATGGCTTTTTGATGCCGCTTCATATTCTTACAGGATTGGACCCAGGATGAAGCTGTCTTGGAGGAGCTGACTCAGAAGGTTGCTCAGGAGCACCGAACTCACAGGTAAGTTTGACGTGTTAAAGTTTGGATTATTCATTGTCATCATTCTCCTAGTACTTCTACTTCCCTTCTTCCCTGTGCTTTTCTGGCAGGGGCAAACTAGCCTGTCTTCGTGCTCCTGTTATGCTGTGTCTCATTGGGGTTTTTAATTAGTCTATTACAAAAGATTATCAGCCTCTTGTGAACACAACATGGCCAAGGAACTTAATCCCAAATAAACAAGCACCTGCACCATAAGGTTTAATGAGGCTGTGTAACACTACTTGCACTATGGAGTAGACTCCTTTCTCTTCTTGGTTTTGTGTAAATCCTCCTAGTGAAAGACCCTGTGACTTGATCAGGGGGAATCTGAAGGTCTGACAGGGTTTTCTTTCATTTCAGAGAGAGGGGGGTACACATGCTGTCAGTGGAATGGAAAAGAAAATAACAGCAGTTGGGTTTTAAGTCTCATTGTGGAAGAGATACAATATGGTGTTAATAACTAGTTGATAATTAGGCTGGGAGGGGATGGATGTATTAGTGCTGCAGCACAAACACCTTTGTAAGCAGGCTTTTGTGTCATCTAGGTGTTTTGGTGGTGGAAGGATTTGAGCCTCTATAATGCTGTTCTTAATCAAATGCAGTGCCTATACGTCACTGGAAATTGGCTCTTGTGTTAGGTTATGTACTTACATGTCAAGCTTTATTACATGAAATGCAATGGGAATATTATGGGGAGGGTGCAGCACTCCCTGTTGTATGACAGGGAATGGTTGTAATGAGGAAAATAGGAGTCTCTGAGTTCTCAGTCTTAAGTTTCAATGCAAGCTTGGACCTTTGATGAAACCAAAGAGTTAGCTTCCAAGCTGGTCATGAACAGGCCTGGTTCTGTTCTGCTCTTTCTGCCATGGGCTGTGTGTGTGATCTTGGTTAACTCCCAGACTTGAAAGGAAAGATTTCTCTCCCCTGCTGTGCTCTTTAGTGCTATTTCCCTAACACAAAGGACACATACTTATCCTCACTTCAGCCGGTAGATCACATTGCACTTCCTTTCTGTCCCTCTTTCTCCTAAGTATTTCTCTGGTTCCTGTATTTCTGTTCCTAAGCTATGGTGAGGAGCAAAGAGGAGGAACACTAATAGTGGCTTTCTTTTGAAGCAACCTGCAGTCTATTCTGACCTGCTTTTGAGAACTGAAATCTGTCTGAATTCCTGAGCTGTGACAAGAGCATGTGTAGACACGTGTGTAGAAGCTTTCACCCACTTTGTTCTCCTATTGCGAAAGAGATTCTGCTCAATATTTGGATTTAGTGCCTGTGTTTTTGACTTGAAAATGTAGGTCTTCCCTTTTAAGTCATCTTAAGAAACTTCAATGGGTATGTGTACTCTGTATGCAAATTCGGACCCACATGGCTCAAACTGGCCATCCAAAACTAGACATAACCTGATGCAGTGGTCTGATGTTTTAATAAGGCATGGAAAATATTTGATGTGTGCTGAAGAAACTGAGTAACATGATCAGTTCAGTTTGTTTCTCCTGTAATTTGAACTGTGCTTTGTACCTTACCTTAGCAACATTGAGTACGAGTCCTCTTCTTTCTGATCCCCATGTGAAAAGCTGGTTTTGTGTGGTGCATTTCTAGGCACCATCTCCAAAGTGGGTTTGTGAATCTGCCATTCTTTCACTAGTGTTTTTTTTTGTGTGCATGTAACATTGAACCATTTGCTGCCTTTTGTTCTAATTGCAGTGGCATTACAGCAGCAGAGGCTGAGCTTATGTACATCAGCGAAGTGGAACGCCTCGATGGGTTTGGACAGGAAATTTTCCCTGTGAAGGTATGTTAGTGGATATTATAGAGGAACCTCTGAATCAAATGATGCAGAAGTCTGCAGCTTCCTTTGGAATACATGCAAGTTGTGTTTATCTAAAAGAGACAGGACTTGCTTGACTGTTCTGGGAGGTGAAAGGACTGCTGGTGGTCTGAATGGACATTGCAGCATGAGGGTACCTTAGGCCTGTAGTGTTGCCTTCTAAAGCTGCCTCTGGAACAAGGTAGAGGAACGTGTAGTCCTTTAATCAGACTAAACTGAAGACTGTCAGCTGCAGGACCTCTAGGACTTGCAGTGCATGTGGAAGAATGCTGGTGTGTGCATAGGCAAGGTCTAGAAAATTGGTATCCATCATTTGTTTGAAAGGCCTAACACTTAGATACAGGTGCAGATACTCCACTGTTGCCTTCTGAGGATCGAGTAGAGCAGGGCCAGGAGAACAGATCTAATCTATCAGTTAAAATGCAGCATCCAGTGGTTTCTAGAATTTGCTCAAGTGTTGTGCATTAACTTCTTTCATAACCGTTTTTCTACCCATTCTTTTTAACCACACTGTGTTAGCATGATTTTTATGTCCCACTTTAACATGTGAATCAACTACTATATATGCAGCTGAAGGGGGAAGTTGGTTTTGTTGATAAATGTAGAAAAATCTCTTTGTCAACAGCATTAAGCTTTTGTTGCTATAAAGAAATAGCATGGTTTTAAGGAAATATCTGATTGCAAAATGGAACAGGAGAGCACTGATTTCAAACAGGCACCCACAAGGAGACATGGGTGGCACAAAACCAACAGAACCTCTCAAAAACAATGTAAGAGCAGTTGACATTGTGATACATACAGGTGAATATTTAACCCAATGATGGGGGGGGGGGGAGAAGAAAAGGAGGAGGTATCTGTATAGAGATACAAGTACTTTTAGGGTGACATGCTGTGAACTTCTACAAGGAGTACTTAAAGGAGGAAGCATGAAGGGTATTGCTTTTGAGAGGGATTCCATCTCCAGGTGTGTTTTTCTGAAATCTCTGCATGTTTTAACAGATGACTGGAGAAACACTGTGCATGTGAAAGAGGACTTAGTGCTTTTAGAGGTCATACAGCCTCTAGACAGCTGTCATCACAACGCTAGGGAATGTGGGGTTTTATACAATCAGTGCCAGTGTGTGCCCTGTGTTGGTTGATAGAGGAGAACCTTGGGCTTGTTTAGCCTTTGTCCTCACTAATCAACAGAGTGAATCCAATGAAGTGCCCATTGCTTTGAAAGAACAAAAATCACAGTCTGATCAGGCAGCAATATACAGGTTAGTGAAGGGCTAGTCCTGCAGCCATCCTGAAGAAGGGTTTCTGTTTGGCAGCATGCATTTGCCAGTTCCTTTATGAAGCTAAATATATTACCTTTCCTCTGCAGGATAATCATGGAAATGACATACACCTGGGTATTTTCTTCATGGGAATCTTCATAAAAAACAGAATTGGAAGGACAACTGTGATCTATAGGTAAAAACTAGGATCTTCTATAAGTAAAGCGAGTTTCTTTTCAGAGCTCCATGTGTGGGTTTTTTCCCTTACATATGTGACTTCAACAGTGCCAATGCTCTAACTGAGGAGCAGTCACCTAGCTGTTTTCAGGAGTGGCCTCTTGGCTGTGAGAGATGTGATTAAAATATAATTGCTGATGTCTGTGAATGGGTTTGACAGCGAGAAAGATGTAGTTTTCTGTCACGTGTCTTGTTCTACTTACAAGGCTTTGATCCCTTTTATTTTCTTACCTTTACGTCTGCTTCTGAATGCAAATCTGTTAAACCTCACGGCATCCTGGGCATTCAACCTGTCTGCAGATCTGGTTGTCTCATGTAGGTGCCCCACTGCAAACCCCTGGATTTCCTCATCGTGCATGTTTAAAACTCCTGGCTGTGTCACTTGTTTATTTGTTCTGCTGGTTTGGTTGTTGTAAAGAATCACTTCAGTCTTTCCATTCCCTCCCTTTTGTGGGTTTTGTTGCTTCTTATAAATGTTTGTTGTGTATAGGAGTGTTGCTAGAAGTGTCTATGGTTCCAGGGAGGCGGGGGTTTCACTCATTCTACTTTGCTGCTGTTCTGGTGGGTGTTTCCATTACTGGTGGTGTTAACTTGAAGTGGATTTCTGCTACTGCCTGTATTAGACTATGAACATTGTGCAGCCAAAAATATGTGGTTTATGAGGTGTGCTAATTTTTAGTCAGTCACAAGGCTTGTGTCAGACTTCAGCTGGAGTGGGTTTTGCCTTCAAAGAGCTTTCATCCGAAACGTTAGGGCTCCCTTTTCCGCAGGCTCTTCTTCTTTTTTAAGGAGAAAATAGATAATCCTTGAGGTGTGCCAGATGACAAACCCAAGAAGTTTCTTTGCATGTAGAAATGATAGGTGTAGAATAATAGTAAGGCAGGGAGCCTTACTCTCTGGAAATATGCGCTTCGAGCATCCTGCCGTGACATGAAGAGGAATGCATACTGCAAACAGAACAAACAAGTCCTTTCCATCCCCATGGATTGCATGCAATGTAGGTGAATGTCTGTCAGCTCTTTGTAAGAAGATTATAACTCTGATCTTGGGTAACCTGACAATTACTTGGAGAAGGGAAAAAAGGAACCAACAAAGATTGCACACATAAAACCAGAGTATTAACATGGTATGCATAGCCTACATAACCATGTTGTCAGCTTAACCTTCTTCAGGAAGAACTGGCACTGGAGGAAGTTAGAAACAGCATTTGGAGAAGAATGGTGCCATTAAATAATCATTTCCATTACACGTGGCTAAAATCAATCAGCTCAAGCATGCCACAGTTCAGTAAAATGCTTGGCATTCATGTGTTTTCAATGTATCTGTTACTGTGAGTCTTCAAATTGGTGTTTCTAAAGAGGGTTTTGGGCTCTCCTGCTTTGGGTTAAAAGGTGAATATCTATTTCTCCTTTTATCAGAGCGTGACTTCCTTATTTTCCTGACCATGTTTCTTCACCAAACAGCTGCTGAAAAGCTTGCCTATCAAATGAGGCTCATGTTGACTAAGGGATTCTTAATGTGTTTGTGAAACATTTGAATGTATGTGTTGGCAAACTCTACTTCATTTTTTTTACTCTACAGGTGGAATGACATCGGGAATATAGCACATAACAAGTCTTCCATTGTTCTAGAGTTGATCAACAAAGAAGAGAATGTGCTCTTTCACACAGTAAGGAAAAGATCTAATTGGTGTAATCAGAAAGCTACTTGAATAAAACAGAAACCTTTAAAATTCCACTTTGCCAAAGGGGTTCACTCACCTTAACCCCTCTCCCCCAAGTTCATAGTTTATGCAGAGAGTGAAATGGGCTTCATTGAGCTACCAATATTTGTATTCTCTTCCAAGAATCCTGAAGGAGACTGTGCTGGGAAGTCTGCAAGAAACTGCAGTGCTTGTTGGATGAAACATCCACAGTGCCACGCTTTCATGCTGGCATAAATATAGCAGCATGAGCGGTGGTTGAAACTGGGCATAAGGTGCCATGCATGCACATACTGGAACTCAGAGGGCAGTGCTGTTCAGTGCTATTTAAAATCACATCTCCCTGAGCCAAGGCCAGGATAGAAACTGGACCAGCAGGCTTGAGCCATTTCTTGTTGTTGTCCCTCCTCTCCTCCCGCTGTGACTTAGCACTGAAGTGGCAGCATGTAAAGGCATGCGACTGTATTTCAGTAATTCAATGCCTTGAATGCTCTTGAGGGCACTAGACATGTTCTTGGCAGCCAGATTCTGTACATGATGGACCTTACCAAGCCTTATTGCAGTTGGATGTGTGAAACTCTTCTTTGTTACTTCTTGGTAAGAATAACAAAATGAATGATTACGTTTTCTTTCTCCCATTTTTCTCTTGTGTTTAAAGGATGATCTTGAAAATGCCAAGTATATTTCACGGCTGTTTGCAGCACGACACAAGTTTTATAAACAGAACAAAATATGCACAGAGTGAGTACTCTTTTCTTCAGAGCTCTTTGCTGCTATTCTGCTTTGAAACTGAGCTGAGTTTTGGCATACCTGGGGTTTTTCTAGTCACTTGGGTCAGTTATTTCTTTCCTCTTTCCCTTTTTTTTTTTTTCTTGCTTTGTTTTAACCACCAGCAAGAGCAGGCAATTGGAAATGAAATTTCATTCTGAGCCTTGCAAGGGGTGATGCTCCCCAAGCAGCCAGAGCTGACAGGGGTCTTGAATTAAAGGCCTTGATCTCTGCCGTTAATAACCCAGAGTATTAGGATAAAGTGGAGTGAAAGGTGATATAAGTTAGAGTGTGAATTGCAGTAGCGGATGCACTACCCATCTAGCAGCTAAGGGTGGTGGAAAACACAGGTTGTCATCTTCTAATTTGGGCAGTATAATTTGTCTGCTGCTTGTATGTGCCAAACAGACACGTGGGAACATTAATCCATGTAGCCATATGAGCACAAAGATGCAGAGACTGTAAATCTGAACCTGAAGTCTCCTTTAGGCTCTACTTTGAGCACTTACTTAAGGAATTTGGCCTGGAGCTAGTCCTCTCATACAAGTGGATTCACTGTAATTGAAGGAGGAATTGATGAGGCTTTACTTACAGGTTAGAAGCCTGGAAGCTGAAGATGCTTCCTTTATACTAGCACACAGCAATTGTAACTTGAGGTAAATTTAGCTGTTAGAGGTTCAGAGTTTTGAGGCATTTTCATGATGTATGGGGTTTGTATAGCAATGAGAACGTGAATTCCTTGCAGAACCTTCCCAGTTCGGTTAGCTGGAAAGATATGAAGAAGCTTCATCTCTATCAACAGCTCTAGTTAGAGCTGGACATCCCATCTGTTCAACTGGGTGATGCCATCTGTTGGAAAATAAAGCCAAAATGATGAGGGGAAGATCTGAAAGTCTAACTTTCTAACGTTACGTAGGCACGCATTGTGTTAACATACAGTGAGTCAGAGTAATGTAGAGACCAATGAGCTGATCTTTTCACTTAGAGGATGAAGATGTTGATTTCATTTCAGGTGGTGCTGACAGTTCTTGGGAGGGGAGTGGGAGACCAGAAAAGACATTTCTTAGCAACATATCATGGATTTCAGGTTTTAGAGCTCCTGATTGTCTCCCCCTGTGACAGTCAAGAAAGAAGACGAAATCCCATAGTCTGTCATCTTGGAATATTTCCCCTTTGAAGCTGTACACTGGGGGCAGCAGGAGAGGATGGTTCTGTTACTGTTCATAATCCAGACTGAAGAAGCAATAGTTTTTGGCTGTGTTTATTGCTAAACACTGAGCCATAAGTACATGGGTGCCACGAGCAGGGTGTATGTAGCAGCTTCATATCCAACTTACAAACAGATAGGAAACCCTATGAGGGCACTGAGTGAAATAACTGGAGTTTAACTGTATTTTTGCCATTAGAATTGCTCTCCTTACCACAGTGTCATATGGTATCTATCAGCTTCTGTGTGAGAGCCACCGACATTGATGGCAGCATATGCCAGTGTCTGTTTTCTAGCCATGTAATTTTCCTGCTCTCTGTGTGTAAATGATAGTTGTTTGTTTTCCTGTGTGCATTTCCTCTAATAGCACATAACATCATTCACTAGATCAGAAACTGTAAGAGGACAAATCCCACCTTTCCTCTCTTCACGTAAGCACTATATTTCTGCCTCCTTCACCTCGTTTCTCTCCCTTCCTCATTTTGTATTTCCTCCTACACTCCGTGTTGCTTCCACTGCACCTGGCTACTCTAACACTGTATGTGCTTCTGCTAGTTTTACCTAACCAATTGCTTTTTTCCCCTTCCTGATCTGTTGGCATTGCTTTGAAGTGATTGCTATGAATTTCATCCAATAGTTGTTGCTTTAATGTTCGCTGTAAGTCACCTGAGAACTGTGCCTGTGTTCACATTTGTTGCTTAAGAGACTTGTTTGATTAATTTTTAAGCCAGTTTTTCTTGTGTTTCCAAGTTAGCCAAGTAGGATAATGAACAGAAGGCATGTGTGTTTTGGAACTGGAATACTTCCTGTATTTAGAGAAGAACTGGAATTCTTTTCATTTCTTCATTATTTTCAATCTCATTAATGAGCAATACATAAAAATTCTTCATCTCTCATTTCTCCTATTCATTCTTGGATCACAATTGAAATATGGTCGTTTCTAGTATTTCCTTTTCCTTTTTCTCCACAGACAATCAAGTTCTCCTCCCCCTATCCGACGACGGCCCACTTGGAGTAGATCATCCTTGGTATGTGCCACAGTGGGGGCTCTATGAGTATCTGTACCCTTTCTAATGGGATGGGGCATTGTGTAAGATGGAATACCTTCTAGATTTCAAATAGGCACATGATATCATTATTCTTGTTGGCAGTGTGATTGGAATGAGCTGCAAGGGTGTGGCTGCCCAGGTTGATTAATTTAACTGGATAATATCACCACTGAGTATTAAAAATGACAGTCTTCAAGGCATTCTGGTTTTAGTTGCCCTGCAGAAGCTGAACCTCTTTTCTACTGGCTTGAGGTGACCTCAATATGTAGAGAAAATAGTCATCCAGAAAGAATTTGAAGTGTCTTGTTGCTGTATCCATCAAACCTAGTCATTAGATAATTTTACAGCTCCTCATTTCATGTTTCCTCCATTCCTCATGTTTTTGTACGAAGTCTGCTTACAATTTACCAACTTCTTGGGTTAAAAACCTGTTTTCTGTGTGAAGTTATTGTGTTTTAAAGTAAAACTATTATAATCAGTACAGGACTGTGACTTAGAGTTTTTCTTAAGCTATATTTGTTTCTATTTAATGGGTCTCCATAGATACCATCAAAATGGTTTGGGTTGGAAGGGGCCTTAAGATCATCCAGTTCCAAGCCCTGCCATGGGCAGGGACACCTCACACTAAGATCATGTTGCCCAAAGCTCTGTCCAACCTGGCCTTGAACACTGCCAGGGATGGAGCATTTACCATTTCTATGGGCAACCCTGTGCCAGCTCCTCACCACCTTCACAGTGATGAACTTCTGCCTTAGATCTAACCTGAACTTTCCCTGTTTCAGTTTGAACCCATCACCCCTTGTCCTATTGCTACAGTCTCTGAGGAAGGATTCCTCTCCTCCATCCTTGTAGCCCCCCTTTGGACACTGGAAGCTGCTATGAGGTCTCCACACAGCTTCTCTTCTGCAGGCTGAACAGCCCCAGTGTTCTCAGCCTGTCTTTGTATGTCAGTAAATCTGACAAAGCTGGGTAACTCTTTCCTGAAGTCTTCACCAAAAGTCTGTGGGATTATTCCCCCCCCCCCCCCATCAGTTCTAAGGACACTGGTTTGGATCCAGTCTTAACATCCAGTGTATGTCAGCAATTCAGAGTCCATTAAATAAGATTTTAATAAAACAGATTTGCATAAGAAAGATTTCAATGAACAGCACTGCTGATTCCATAGAGGGCAATATTATCTATATGCAGGTATCCGTGTGATATAGATTATAGCTGCTTTGTAGACCTTCCCAGTGGTAATCCCATTAGCCTATTGCTATATGGTAGAAAGCTAGTGTGGGCTGGAATGTTTCCTTGGTGTGCCCCCACAGGGTGGCTACAGCTTGTTGCAGATGTTCCCAAATTAAGCTTAAGCAGGTACCGACACTAGGATCACTTTATCTTTGCAGACTGCAGCACAGGCTGTCTTCCTGTGTGTTTTTATATGGTCCATTATATCTAAAAGCTGCATTCTGTGTTTCCCAGCCATTGGGCAGGAAAGCTGTTGTAGCTGGCTCCAGATTTCTTTGTGCTTTCATTCTTAGCATGTCTCTAAGGTGGCACGAATGCAATACGCAGCCCGTGTGTCATGTTCTCTGAAGCATATTTACAGTGGGGTTTGTATCTGCTAGTTTGGTCCCTAGAGATGCCTCTGAAAGACTGAAGATGACAAAACCAAATGTTCTTTGCATGCTCATGCTATGGCCTCAGGGATATGACAAGGGGAAGGGGAGAGCTGCCCTCTGTAGTAGATACAGAAAGTAGACATCTCCTTTTTCAAGGAAGAAGCAAATCCTGCAGCCTCCTTATGGTTTGAACATAAGCATGCAACAAGGTTTGGGTTTAAAACCCAGCCTCAGGAAGACCAAGAGGAGGAACGCTCATCGGTGAAAAACGAACTGTGCTGCTAACCCTTCACATTGAACTTTCAGCTGCTTCTTTTCATAATTGTTTTGTTGACTTGTTGGAACAGTTCTCTCTGGGGAGAAGGAAAGGGGAAAAGAAGGCCTCCTGACTGTTGTCTGCACTGTACATACCTTTATATACCTGCCTATTCATTTGTCTTGCATGGTAATAAATCAATAGCCATAAATGGGAAGAGAAGTGGAATCTTAAGGGTGAGGCTCTGCCACTTCGCTGAGGATCACATTCATTACTTTCAGGTTAAAGCCCTTTATATGGTTTTGGCATCATGGTGAACCTGTATTTTATCTGTTACTTTAAACCCATTTTATGCTGGTTCTTTTGCCTGTCAGGCCACCCAGTGATGCAGCCAAACCTCCTCAGTGTAGGAGATCTTAATGTAATAACAACCTCAAGTTTCTCCTATTCCATCAGAAGAGGCACATGGGCCTCCAAAAAATAGGGGAGGGGGGAGGAATAATCCTTAATTTCTTGCAGTTATCTTCCCTAGCATCTATCACAGAGAAAACTGGCTGCTCCAGATCTATACATTCCCAGTGGGAGTCACTTCTTCCTTGCATTTTTCCTCTGCTCCCCATCTGTTAGACTTCCCAGCATCTTGGTTTATTCCAGGCTAAGCTCTGCTGCTTGGGTTAGCAGCAGCAGGCTCCTTGGCCCAGTTTGTTCAGTGAGAGCAGGGTTTCTACCCTTGGAAGGCATTGCTGTAGCAGAAATAGTTTGTCATCTTCCAGCTCTGGCTTAACACAACCATTTTGTATGCAAGAATTCATGGGTGCTCAGATTCTTTGATTCGCATTCCGTCCCCCCATTTACATAGAAAATGTGACTTTAACCCTTCCCCACCCCCTCTTGAATAGCTGCCTTGTGTGGTGCTCATTTTGTGCATGTGCATGCAGAGGTGGTAAATTATTTGGTGTTTCTTTTTTGCCTCGGGCATCCGCAGTATTCCTTAATAGTTTGAACTACTTGAATCAGCCTTGATGAAGAGCCTTTATTCCGCTGCTCAGAAATTATTCATACATTCACGAGGCAGGAGTGTCTTCCTTCTCTTTCAGCTTATTTTGTATATCAAAGTATGCTTTCCTAAGCTCTGCACAGTGACACTGGGCAGGACATTACAGTGCAGGTAGTAAAATGTGACTGCAAAACACATTGGTTTACCAGTGGGCAAAGCTGGTTGCTGCAAGTGAGCCTACTGATTAAATGCTGAATTGGCCCCTATGATACTTGTTGTGTTCAAAAGCTTCTTGCAGTGCAGATTGTTGGAGGAAGGCTCCAATTCATCATCTAGGGAACCCAGTATTCATGTTACTTTATATGTACTCCTGTTGCTTGTATAGCAGTGTTCTAGGTCCTTGAATTTGTTCCATCTCCTCCTTTTGTCCTGATGGGATGTTTGGTTTGGTTTAATTCTTCAAGGGCAAGGGCTTTTTACTAAACTTGTGAAAAGCCATAAGTGAGCCCCCCCCACCAAAGCTTACCAGCAAAGCCCATGGTGCTTCCAGCTGCCTCAGGTCCCGTTTCCAGCTCTTGTCATGGCTGCAGGGGTGCTAGCGCTGGCTGAGGGGAAAGGGAAGGAGGGAGCTGAAGGGTGGGAGAGGAGGGAATGGCTCCTGTCTGCAACAGCCCCAGCTTTGATGGGCATCAAGAAATCATGAAGCTGCAGCTTGGACTGCACCTTCAGAAAGCAAATTTAATAATTAGTTATTCTAGGTTGAAATAAAAAATCTAGACATAACTGGAGCAGTCACTGAGGTGGAAAATATGGGGAGAAATCCCTCTGGTTTTGTTGCTTCCAGTACTGCAAAGGGATGCAGCAGGTTGAGGGACCTGGGAGTAGAAAAGTCCTTGACAAACCTAAGATGCTGACTCAATCCCCTGAAGAGAGGGGCAAAAGGACTTGAGGCCATCATTTTTCACTGCTCTCCTGCTATGCATGGCAAGACTCTTTACAATGGATTTATTTAAAGTCACAGCATTAGTCTGTGGCTAGGCTACCACCCTAAACTTTATTCTCTCACAGCAGCACACAAGCTTCTTAATATCTATTCTCTTATCTTAAAAGCAATCAAGATGACAGATGAATCTTCTAAACATATTTATATTTATGTTTACTTAACTAGTTTCTTCTTCAGTTTCCTCTCCCTGCCTCTCTTTTATGCTTTAACTAATAAATATCTCCCTCAGCTTGCCATTGTCAATAGCAATTTAAGCTACACAGCACACACATTATCAGTTAATAGGAATGGAAACCCCAAGGACAGTGATGCATAGCAGCCTTGTCATCTCTACCAATGTGAGTTGCAGACCACTGGTTTTGAAGGGGCCATACTTCCTTGTTCCTTTGAGGTGATAGCTGCCTGCCACTGAAACACTCTGGACTGGGCATACAGACTAAACACCCAGATCACTGAGATACAACTACTGTGAGTTGACCTCCCAGTGAGTGCCACTTACCCACACTATAGAGCAGGTCTCTTCATGGGAGAAGAAGCAGCCCTTGGTAAAGATTAAACGGTGCAAGAGGAGACACAAACTCTGTCCCTTTTATGTTGTGGATAGGAGGTAAATAGTCCAACAAGCCTAACCAATGAAGTTGAGAACATGCCACTGACAGGTGAGTATTTGCCACATTGTGCAGCAAATCCTCCAGGAATAAATAAAAAAAGGGCTCAATAAACTAAATTTGACCAGAGGCAGATGGTCAGGATGATGATCTGATCACCAACATGAAAACTCAACCGTAGTCTGAGATTGTCATCCTCAGAATTCGAATCCAAGCTCCATTGTAAAATATTTGGAGTAACTATTGGGCAAGAAACTTTGACATAAAATTGCTTGATTAAAACCAAGGTTGAAAAACTCCAGTATTTTAATTTTGCCAGTTAGTGTTGGGTGGTTATTTATCTAAAGCTAGTCAAAGACGATTTGGCTGGTATTGGAAGCCCTTAGTGTGTACCCAAATACTTCGCCTCTTCTTTTGGCCTGTGTATAGGAAATGGTACTTCAGCTGCCACTGACAGTACAGGAAAATGAGTTCTCCTTCAGCATGCAGTTTGATTTTAAAAGGATCATCTCCCACTTCTTTCCATTTTTCTTGAGCTCAGTCAAAGAGAATCACATGAGTTTTTAGAAACAAGAAGATACTGCGGGGACTGTTATTTACTACAGAGCTTGTAATAACAGACTTCTGGCTGAGGTAATGGACATGACACCTAAAATCAACAAAAACAATACATTGTAGAAGTAGCCACCAGCCTAATCAACAAATTCTGTCTGCATCACGTAGTCAGTATTTCACTACCCTTTTCTTTAAAAATTCCCTCTCTCTCTCTCCCCCACTGAAAGCAGTAAAGAACCAAGGAACTCATAATCTCATACTTATGCTAACAGCTTTTGACCCAAGGAACATAATCTGCCTTTATACTTTATCAAGATAAATTCCAGACATAATTAGTTTTCCCAGACCCAAGTCTTGGCCTGTATTTCTCACAAGTGGATAATCACGCAATAAAAATAAATAAGAATGTCACTCTTCCAAATTCATATCTGACATTGTTCATATCTGACATTGTTCAGAGACCCCTTTGCATTCTCAGGAGACAGCCGTGTCTTTCTCTCTGCTGATCCCTGACCAGTTCTATACAGCCTA